>NC_088931.1:86165000-86492500 GCF_038396675.1 Hydra vulgaris
TAAATTAACAAAAATATATAAATTAGAAACTTTACAAATACAACCTTATTATTGTAATATTTGTTTAACGACATATCTCGTAACAAATGTTTAACAACTTGAAAAAAACAAACGATCAAACGACCTGGTTTTTTATAAAATAAAAGCAAACAGATTTTCTTTAATTTCATTAAAATAAGGTATTAAACGATCTTGTTCTTTAACATGCATCATAGAGTTGACGGTGTGAGATGCAAAGGTTTTAGAGATAAACACTAACTTTATGAAGAGTTTGACGTTTTGACCTTTGAAAAGAGCATTGTCTTCGACAGGCATCATCGTCTTCTTATTTTTTAAAATAAAAATTACAGATTAATATACTTTAAATACAATTGACAAAGGACTTAAATTGTGTTGTTATTAAAATGCATGAATTAAATAAATTACCTGACTTTAAAAGTTACTATTCTAATTTAAAAATAACATAAGGTTTATCCTTGAATACAGAAATCATCAAATTAAAAAGTCTTCGATCTTATTACTGATTAAACAAATATTAAAAGATTATAAAGATTTAAAGACTACCTCGTCGTGTGGTCAAAAATGTAAAGAGAAATATTCAAAGGCCAAGAATGGCAAAAACTCCGTGTCAAAGGTGCACAAATGGGTATAAGCAGCAGTAGCAGCAGCGTTAAAGTAAGTATTAATTATAAGCGAAATCACATTTCTAAAATGTGATTTAACAAATATAGATAAAATACTGTAAACAATATAACACTAACAAAAATTTAAAGCAACTAAATCATATGTATGGTATCATGTAGATTATGGTATCATGTTGAGAGCTTGGCGATAAGATCATTTTATCTTCTTCTTGCCCCCGCCATTTGTACATTTTATTAATACGAGAGTTGTGATTATTTTAAACGGCAAATTTATAGTTATTAAAAAAAAAGCCTACAATTGGTATTAAGTTTGTAACCTGTCAGCAATGCAAAAAAATATTCTGAAGAAAATAGTAAAGGGAAAAAAAACAGTGTGACGATTCAATTTGCAACAAAACTTTGACAAAAATGATGTAGAGGAGAATATAGGAATAAAATAAGAAGGGCGAATCCTTAAAAAGTACCAACTAATTTATAAATAAAAAACTAATTTCCTCAAAACTTATAATCAACAAACTAAAATGTGTCAAATGTTGGACTAAGAAACTATATTTCCGACTAACCAACTATATTCCCGACAAACTAACTATATTTCCGACTAACTAACTATATTCCCGACTAACCAAAATCCTAAAAAAATAACAACTAAGATTTTATCGTATGTCACTAAATCATTACAGTATAAATTTTAAAATATTAAATAGTAGCACAACAATTCTCCAGAGAGAGATTAAACATAATAAGTTCATAACGTTTATAAATGATTTATGACATTTTTTCAATGGATAAAGTTATTCGTCCTCAAAACCATATATTTTGGGCGTTCTTCCAAAGATACTTTCGAAAGTATCTTTGGGAAAAATGCCTTTTAGAAGAAACTGTTATGATAGAAGCAGAACCACAGTATGCTCACAGAATACTGTGAGCATACTTTGGTTCTGCTTCATCAGTTCAGCTTCTTCTACAAGAGGGTCTTTTTACTGAATCAAATATGTTTTTTCACAAACGCTTTTCCTTGTTCTAACAAACAGGTTTGGGTAGATTGTCTTTTTGTAGATATACGGGGAAATTAAAGAACCTCTTGTGTGTTGCTGCATTTACAGCAGTAAAGCGTGAGTCGAGTGTAAAGCACCTTGTAACATGGTTTCCCAGTTTTGTCTTGTAACTTTTTTTGATTTTAGAGCTAATGTTATTGATTTCCAAATTATTCCATTACTTGACTATTTTACGGAAACTCCTTGGGCACGCAAAAAAGTACGTACTCGATATTATAAAGCTGGCTCTGTCAGAATAAACATAAGCGGACACGCCAAACAAAGAGAACAAGTTCTTAAAACACTTTGATACTGAAGAAAAAGATGTGTCGGAATGAAGGTCAGAAAAAGCGAGTGGAAATGGCAAATATTCGTTAATAACTGTAAAGACATAAAAAATTTTATTTGATGTTGGAAATGGGCCCTTCAAAACTATATTAAGGCGTTCAAATGCCGTAGTGGCGTAGAGTGCTCGCCTAAGGCGCTCAACTTATTTTTCCGCGTAGCGGCCTTGTTTCGTCAATGTTCGTGTTTTGGAGTTATAGAGTTGAGAGAGGGTTGTAACCACAATTAAAGTAGTCTCCTTGACTGTAGTGGCCTTCATGGCCTTGAGAAGGTGATTTTAAATTTAAGAAAATGGCTAAGTTGCTTTTATAAGGTGAGCAATAGGTGGTTTAAAGAATCGAGGTTTCATTTCAGGTAATGCATTGGTTTACTGTTTATACCACAGGCAGTCCATTTTGGTTTAATGTTACAGCTAACGAAAAATAGGATGCATCTGTTTTAACAAATAATATATTTTTTTTCAATTTATTTTAATACGGCTTTTGCAATATCTTTTTTTAATAATTTGAAAGAGTCCGTATCTTACTGATTGAATATTGAACATTGCAATATCAAGCGTCGAAGAGATCGGGATAGTTGACATCAGGCGTAAGATGACGAACTGCGTTTATCTGCAAAACATTTCATCAGAAAATAACAAAAATAACACAGAATCTTCCTAATTTAGTTTTTAACCATATTGAAAAAACTTCTTTTTACAAAAAAAAAAAAATTTTTTTTAGGTTTTTTTTTCAGATAAAAAGCTACTGTTTTGGCTGTTATACATACTAATATTTGGTAACAGCTTAAAGTAATATTACATTTTTGGCTTAAAATTGTTGCCAAATTAAATAATAAAAAAATATCTATAAATTTTGCACTTAATAGTACATTAGTAATCATTTTTATAGTTTGCGTTAACTTAGACCGGGGTGGGGTAAGTTGGCTAACTTTTTTTTTTTTTTTTGAGCCCCGAGACCCTAAGTTAAAAATGTTACCTAAATTCATATTCTTCAAGACTGCGCTTTAATATTAAAAAAAAATGGCCTTCAGGGTTACAAAGCTCAAAGAGTAAAAACAGAGGCAACTAGCCCCGGTCTCCCCTACTTTATCAGAAAAACTAAAGATAAACTTTGAATAGTAGGAGAAGATACCTACAATTTTGTAAGCCTTTACTATTTTGTGCTGCTGGTGAATTAAGTAGGATTCTGACCTTTCTGGATCTGGCTTTATGCTAATTTAAGATACAACATACCCAAGTAGATTGGTTGAACTAACTGAGATTACACATTTGCTGCTGTTAAAAGTAAGTTGTTTTTTTTTGGCAGTTTCTTTAAATTAAGTCATGTTCAGCATGTAATACTTCCGAAAATAAAGAAAATTTTAAAAGAAATGTTCAAAGAATTTAAAAAGGAAAGAGAAAAAATGTTTCATAAGCAAGAAAAAGCAGTTCTCGAGGTTATTAGAGCCAACATCAAAATAATAAACGACAGATTTAAAAAAGTAGATTAAAATATTGAAAGGAATGCAAGTAATTTAAATAAATCAAGGAAAGAATCACAAGAAATAAAAGTAAGCCTTAATTTTAAAGAAAGACTTACCGACGAAAAAGTTTTTGTTAACAACAAATATCTAGATAATGATAAAAAAATAGATTATGTATTAAAAGAAAAAAATATCTAGAAGATTGATCACAGCGAAACAATCTAAGGATTGATGGAATTTACAAAGGTGATAAAGAATTATAAGGGGATACCGAAAAAATATATAAAAACATTCTTCTCCCAAAAACTTGGACCAAAAGATGTTAAAATTGAGAGAACTCACCGCACTGGAAAAAAAAACGATGGACGACAAAGGACTATAATACTAAATCTTCAGAAATATAAAAACAAAGTAAGAATATTGAAAGAATCGTATCGACTCAAAGGCACAAATACATTCTTTAATGAAGACTTTTTAAAAGTATAATAAATAATAAAAAATTATTTGCTGAAGTAAAAGAAAGGCATTTGAATGGTAAAAGTGTTTCGATAAGGTATGAAAAAATTGTTTATATTAAGAGTACTTTTAAAAGCATAAAATTTTGGGGCAATCTTAAATAAAATATATTAGTCATGGCTACAAATAAAAACTTTGAATCTCGTGTTTTTAAATTTCTATTAACAAATTACTGTAATTCAAATGAAAACTTAGACTCCGATAACATTATTTCTCTCAAAAATTTGCTGGATTGTTCATATTTAAAATATTTTATATTAGATTTATACTCACGGGAGGCATATTTTGAAGCCCTATACAGACTCAGAAAAGGCAGAGATATGCGCAATCTGATTCGCTGATTTTGAAAGAGAGGCTTTTACGCGTATTTTTAAATCAAAACAAATGTCAAAAAATGTCTTGAATAATAAAAGTGAATTTGAGTAATTTCATAAAAAACCAAATAATAATAGCAAAAAAGATTTTTCTATCCAATTTTGTGCAATATAGTACAAATACTTATACAAACCCTCACAACTCAAAACATCCGCGATGTTTTGAGTTGTGAGGGTTACATGATGTTATACAGCTAGCCCAGATGATTTGCAACACTCTTAAATTAAAAGCAATTGTAAGCAAGAGCGAATTTAGACAACCTATGGTAATGTATAGTAATAAAAGATCAAAAAGCATTGTAGCATAATAAGCTATTAGACAAAATCTATAACTTGATGTCCACAAGTGTGTTTTGATATAGTAAACTGATTACCGAAAGCAATAACTCTCAACTTACCACACCTTTATGAAAAACTAAGTTTAAAAAGGTAAAAAAAAAAGAAAAATTGCAAACATGCAAGTTTATGTTGTTGTTTATTTAAATTTTAAAACTCAATACATGTTTGTTGATATATAGCTTTTAACCTGAACAAAATACTCGTTATTGTATTCTATAATTAGTATCAAATGTGTATCCTTTAATAGCAACTGATGGTAAATAATATTAAATAAAGCAGCAAACTTTGATAAATTTTATATATTTATAATGCTAATAATTTATTTGACATTATATACTCCAGAAGAAAAAAAAAATGTCTGCTTTAAAAAAATTAGAAAAAAAACCTTTAATAAAATGTACTCCATATTTACAAATTTTATGAATAGTTTCATTATGTAACTTTTGATATAACCAATAAAAACAAGTGTTCTTTTTTTAAATTTTGTGAATATCTCTTGTTTATTAATATAAAAACAGAGATGTGTCATATTTTATTTTGATGTAATATTAATAATTTTTTTGAAAACTTGCTTCTTCAAATGTAAAAGCTAATTTTGATGAAGTTATTTTTATTACAAAAATTGCCATAATTCACCTTTATTTGGTTAAATTTTTTGACTTTGATACTCAGTAAAGTTTTAATGTTCAGTGAAAAAACAAATATCACTTTTTTTGTTAAATTTTCCAATAGATTGTTATCCAATTTATTATTCAAATTATTTCCATTAGATTAATATCCAATTTTCATCCTATATAATATATATATAAAGAAAAATATTGATGTACGCTTTATCAGCCTTCTCAAAATTTAGGTTGAACAGTATCTTCTTCAGGGTCCGTAGGTTTATATGGAACATGTAAGCTAGTTTGGCAAAACATCTGTAAAAATTTTCTTTTTCCAAAATTTTAAATTGTTTATAATTAACAAGTTGGTATAAAGATGCAGTAACGAGCTTAGAACAACCTCTGCCTCAGCTTAAAATTTATACTGTATTGAGCATGCTTTATAGAACACAGACATTATATTTGATGAGAAACGCATTTAGAAATTGCACACATGCAAATTCAACTGAAATATTTCAAGAGTTTATACATACAAAACACATTATAATAGCAAAAATATTTATAGCATGACAACTTATTTTGTTCTTTTTTGATAATTTTCTTTTCTTTTTTTTATTATACTTTTTTTTCATTAAAACGTTTGATTTTAACCACTTAGTTTTTTACATCCTATTTTTTCAATTAATACAATACAAAAAATGCCACAATCATTTGCCATAATCCACTTTTATTTATGCCATAATCCACTTTTATTTGGTTAACTTATTTGACTTCAATACTTTTTCTTGCTTTTAATGTCAGTGTTTATATGTAACTGTACAAAAATTACTGTTTTGTAGACAAACATAAATATCACTTCTTTTGTTAAATTTTCAAATATTTTATAACTTAATGTAGCCGGCCAAAATTTTTTTAAATTTTAAAAAAGTTTTTAATGGTTTAACACGAGGTTTTATTAAAGTTACGTAATAAAAAAATATATCAGCCTCCTCCAAACTATGGTTGAAACAAAGCATGAAAACAAAATCAGAGCTCATATATTGATATGGAACATGTAAGCTAGTTTTGCAATAAGTACAAATTTTCTTTTTTTAAAAACTCTAATTTTCAACTCTTTATAATAAACATGTTAATCAGTTTATAAACAAATTTGTTCACCAGTAGTCACGTAAAACTGCATATAAACTTTGTATTCAAAAGTGCTTCACTATTAGTCTCGTACAACATACTTATATAAACTATGTATTTGAGAATGCTTTAAGGCCAAGAGCATATTTTAACATATTTGTAGATTTTTTGTGTAGAAATTTGTAGATTTTTTGTGTAGATTTTTTGATGTAGAAACATATTTGTAGATTTTTTCAAATTTACTTCAACGCATTTTTTTTTTCGTTTCTTAAAATTAACAATAGATAAAATCTTCATCACCAAGATAAACTTTATTGAAATTTTTACGAGTGAAAATTCTCTTGTACAAATAGATTTTGATACATTTTAAATTCTCTGAAGATTACTAAAATAAAATGAATTTCCTGTGTTGATAGTAACACATGACTTGTATTGATAAACTTAGTATATCATAACTTTGAAATTTTTCTCAAAAATCTGTTTGTTTTGATTTTAATTATATTTTTCAACAAAATCGCACTTGCCTCCCTTTAAAAATCAGCGAATCAGATTACTCATTTTTCTGCCTATTCTGAGCCTGTATAGGGTTTCAAAATATGCTTACGGGAGACCGAGGCTAATTGCCTCTGTTTTTACTTTATGAGGTCTATCGCCCTATCGGCAAAACATTTCTAACTTGCATTCATTATAAAAAAAAATTTAAAGGCCTATCTGGGGTCTCAAAGAAAAAAGTTAGCCAACTTCCCTAACTCCCCCCCCCCTCCCCCAACCCCGGGATATGTTAGCGCAAACTATAAAAATGGTTATTAATGTACGATTGAGTGCAAAATCTATAGAAATTTTTTCACTATTTATTTTGGCAACAATTTTAAGCCAAACATTTAATATTACTTTTAACTGGTACAAAATATTTGTTTGTATAATAGTCAAAACAGTTGCCCATTTTTTAACTGTTAAAAAAAATCTAAAAAAATTTTTTTCATTTTTTTGGAAAAATTAATTTTTTCAACATTGTTAAAAATTAAAAATAAGTTAAAAAATTAATTTTATAAAATAAAATTTTAATGTAAGGAAAGTAGAGCAAAACCACCCCATAACGTTTGGATTAATGTTATATGAAAATAAAAACGAAATGTCTCTTTTTTAATTTTATTTCAAAAATCACATTATTAAGCTTTAAATTGATGCAATTAAGAAAAAAGTTAAACGGTTTTTAAAAATGTTAATGCACTAAATATACACTTGGTGAAAAAAACGGTTTTGCCTCATTGTGAGGCTCAACCGCTCCATCACAGTCATCGTTGGGGTACACTTTTCGTGGTACATTTTCTTTACAATTGTCAGATCTTAGATTATTTGCTGATTTTGTTGCACGTTTCCATATTGTGTAGACATTCTTTGTATTTGCAGCCTGAGTTTTCTCACTCGATATATATATATATATATATATATATATATATATATATATATATATATATATATATATATATATATATATATATATATATATATATATATATATATATATATATATATATATATATATATATATAGATATATATATATATATATATATATATATATAGATATGTAAAGTTTGTGTATATGATATATATTAATATATAATATATATAGTGATATATTGATGTATTGATATATATATATATATATATATATATATATATATATATATATATATTATATTGATGTATTGGTATATATATATATATACATAAATATATATATATATATATATATATATATATATATATATATATATATATATATATATATATATATATGTATATATATATATATATATGTGTATATATATATATATATATATATATATATATATATATATATATATATATATATATATATATATATATATATATATATATATATATATATATATACAGGGCCGTACCGAGCCAATTTTGCGCTTCGGGCAAGAAAAGAAAATTGCGCCCCCTCCCCCTCCTAAAAAAAAAGAAGAAAATTAAACGAAAAAAATGATTTACTGATCACAAAATTTATCACATCAAGTTATAAGTAAAATTTGTCAATAAGGTTGCAGAAACTTTAGTTCAATGCCACTTTTCTGGCTTTTCTTGAGGCAAATTCACTAATGACATCATCAAAATGCACTTCCGCGGTGCTTTGTGACAAGACCGTAAGGACTTCTTGGGGCACCTATAAAAAAAAAAAAAAAAATCAATGTTGTTTGCCACTTCATTTTCAATTGAAATCATAGCCAAACTAGACAAACGTTCTTGGCCAATTGTTGACCTCATATAGTGTTTTATGAGCTTAAGTTTACTGAAACTTCTCTCACACGTAGCAACTGTGACTGGTATGGTGAGGAAGATGCGAATAGCAATTGTTGTGTTGGGATAAGCATCGGTCAAAGAATATTTATAAATGAGCTGCAAAATGTCGATTGGGCTAGATTTTTCAAAGTTGTCCATCATTGCGGCAGCTTGTTATTTAAAGCTTGCCATTTCTGACTGGAAATCGGAGAATCTAAATCTGCCTTGTCAATTTGAGATAAATTTGCAGCTTTTTTCTTGAGTTCATCCACTGAACTTTTAGAGAAAGAATGCCCACTGTGGTAGCCAAAATCAGAGGATACAGCAGACATCAGCCTCAAACCGCCACTCTATTTGTGTAATAATGCTGTCAAACACAAGGTTGCACTGAGATCCGAATTCTGTTTCTGCTGTGAGAAGGTGAGAGTCATCTTCAGCTTCATAAAGTGCTATTTGCTTCACTTTGCGCTTCCTCTTAATTGGAAAGCCACCATCAATTCCGCTCTGGTTAGCTTTTTCTGTGACATCTTTGATAATATTGTCCACCCCAACATCTCAAAAATTCTGAAGGAAAGCCTTCAACCATTTCAGTTTTTTTACGGCAATGTCAATTGAAATGGCTTTTGACTGAAGCAGTTTGTTTTCCCGGTCAATTAGAGAAAGAATTTGACACCAGAAATCCAACAAACACAAAAAACTGAAATCAATATGAATGAGAAGTTCTTTTGCACTGCTAACTGTGACAGCATTTGTCATGGGATTGTGGATAATGGATTCCAAAACTTGAAGAACATCTTTGATTTGTCTGTGCAATGGTGTAATTGCTTCTTTTTTGGTAGACCATCTTGTGTCACTATTTCCCTTTAATGAGATGGTCAACGTTTTCATCAGTTTTTCCCATCTTGACGTGAAGCTTGAAAAAAAGTTAAAGATGGCTTGAATCTTTCCAAAAAACGTAATCATGAGTGGGGAAACCTCAGCAGCATGAACACCAACAAGATTTAAAGTGTGAGCTGCGCATGGAAAAAAATCTTGCTGACTCATTAAGAGAATGGATGTGAGCTTTGACGCCATTGTATTTTCCAGACATATTGGCTCCATTGTCATAGCTTAGGCCCCGGCAATCGGAAATGCTTAGACCATTATTCTCCAATTTTTCACTTATTTCTGTTGCAAGACCTTTTCCGGTTTTTTGGTGAGATTCAATGAAGTCCACAAAGCTTTCCTTAATTGTGCAGGTTTCATCACTGATGCGGACATACCTGATGATCTGATTCATCTGCTCTTTGTGGGAGGTATCTGGAGTGCAGTCAAACAGAACAGAGTAGTATTTAGCTTCTTTGATGCTTGACAAAATTTCTTTCCTGACTTTCTGCCCAAGTAACTCAATCAGCTCATTTTGAATTCAAGGAGAAAAGTAGGATGTTGCGGGTTTTTTTGCTTTAACGTACGCAATTTGTTCAGCCACTAAAGGATAATAATGGCTAATCAACTCAATTAAGCTCAGAAAAATGCCACTGAATTGTTGACCAATGTCTTCTGTTGTTCCCCGAGGGGCAAGATTGTTTTTGGCACAGAAAAAAATTGCATCAACAATCACTTTTAAGATATTTCTCCGCTTTTTCATCTCTCCACTAATAACTCTCTTCAGATCAGAATTCAGGGTCTTTCCTTTCTTGAGGTTTTTTTCAAGAGTTTTCCGATCAGAATAACATTTTTGGTGTTCATTGCTGTTTTCATGCTCAGGAATTCTTGGGTTTAGTTTTTTCCAGTCACGAAACCCTTTAGAAATTTCTAAGAAATTGTTGGTTTTTGTTGTTAAAAATAACAAACAGCAAAAACAAAATAAAGAATCTTTTTTATTGCTGTATTGCAGCCAAGTGCGAACAGATTTTTTACCATTGGGATAAATTTTTTCATACCATTTTGAGCTGAAGTGTCGCATTCTGTTGTCAAAATCACACAGCGTGTTTGGGAAAAATTCCATTGTGTCTTGCTCTGACCTATGCTCAATCAAAAAGCATCTTGTTTTGTACGTTATTTTAGGCCATGTTACTGGATCCCTATGTTGAAAATTTTCTTCCGAGGCCACTGGAATTATTGAGATTTCTGAATGAAGTTCATCCTCGTTTATTTCAGCTGGGCCTGAAAGCTTGGCCTTTTCATCCTCCCTGGTTGGTTCTGAATCAGTTGTGCAAAATTCTTCTTGACTTTGGCTGATGAAAATCTCCTCTTCAATTAATTCCAAATGATGATCTGAACTCAAATAAAGTCAATTATAGGATCTGTTGAATTGTCATTAATTTCAATACAAATATTCTCTGAAATAATTTGTTTCTCCACTGAGTTTATTACCAACCACTTTTTGAAACAGTTTTGTAGTTTCTCGTCACTTTCTTGGCGCTGTTTTCTTTTCTTCTTAAATTCAGCACCAGATAACTTTTGGGTTCGACTCATAAGAGAATTATAATGCTCAAAAGTTATCAAAGGTATATTAGTGTTATAGGGCGCTTTTTTGTTCAGTACATGAGCTTTAACATTTAAGAGTTTGTGTCAAGAGGCGGAATTTTAATTAATTTTCTGTTCAACAGCAGCGACGCCGTGAAAATTAGTTTCATAAACTAATTAGGGGAGATGGGGGTGCATTGATCGCCGTAGCAGTGTTTTGAAAACTGCGCAGAACCTGAAAGAGATGTAAAAACTTATTAACTGCGAAACACATGTAGAACTATCTGGCTTTTGGAATATATAAATATTTTGATTTAAAAAAATGATAAACATGAATAATTTTAACTTTTAAACAACCCTCTCAAAAGATCAATGTACCCCAAACTATGGGGTACTATGATCTCCGACTTGGGGCACATTGATCTTATATGCGTAATATTATCTAAACATTTAACACTTCTATAACTAAATCTTGTAAATAATTTAGTCAAAGGGTAATATTGTATAACATATAATACATCTAAATTTTTTAATTATTTTTTAAATATAGCAGTTAAACCCACTAGTCTAATTTTTAATTAAAAAATGTATAAATCACAGCAGCTATTAGCTACCCGCTTTATATACGTTTAAAACTTTACAACAACTTGAAATTTATAAGAACTAAAATATAAAGACTAAAATAAGAATACAACTTTTAAGTTTACAAAACTTGTTAAAAGTACAATATTTTGATTGAGAATATTTCATCATTTGTGAAAGTCAAGTTGTGAAGCAGCTTTTGGTTTACATTGTTTTTTATTTCTAAGCAAGTAATTCTTAGTTTCTTTCTTATCTTTTGTGGAGACTTTTTGTTGATTTTTGGTTTGCTTCAAAATTTTCTTTTCTTTTGACAAACGAATTTCATTTCTGACAGGAGTATCAGTCAAAATCCTTGTTTTTAACTGCCTACTTTTAACATTTTTTTTTTCTGGCAGATGCTTTTGGGTAAGGTTTTAAAACCTCAGGTGAGATTATAGAAGCAACACTTGTTGACACTTTGTTTAAAATACTTGTTTCAATATTTACTATAGTTATTTCAGACTCTATGTGATTAACATGTGCTGGTATCATTTCAGATTCCATGTTGTTGACAGGAGTGATAGTAACTGTATCTGGAGCAGCTCTATCTGTAACTGATGATGGTAAATATTTGTCATCTTTGAAAATTTCAGAATTGAATGGCTCAATGCCAGCTACTCTAAATCCTGTCTGTATATTAGATGGTGAGAAAGCTTTTGTATACAGTTCTCGAACTATTGAAACAATATCATAAATGGTCATTGGTCTTGGGTTTGAAACCATCCAATTATCACATGCAGAATTGTAAAACCTTTTCAATGGTCCAAAAACAGTTCTATCTAATGGCTGCAATTTATGGCTGCAATGGGGAGGAAAACTTATCATTGTAATTCCGTGTTGAATTGCAAGCTCCAAGCCTTTAACAGAAATATGACTTTCATGACTGTCGAGAAGTAACAAAACTGGAGATTCCTGAGAACAGTTTGAATATTTAACAAAATGTTTAATCCATTCTATGAAAATTTCTGAGTTCATCCAACCAGAAGGATTTGCAAATCCCACACATCCAGGAAGTCCTTCCTTAATCATGTAATCGTGAAACTTTACCCTAGGAAAAATAAATAATGGAGAAATGGAATTTCCAATTGCATAAGAGGCACAACATGCAGTTACCAATGTTCCTCGTTCTGCAGATGTGATTCTTCCAACTTGTTTGCTTCCTCTACCAGCTAAAACCTTTACCGGTTTTTGAACGGTTGTTAAACCAGTTTCATCAACATTATATATACAGTTAGGATTATATTTATATCGATTTCTTACCGTTTTAAGATTTCGAAAAAACTCTCTTACAGTGTGTTTGTTAAAAACTGTTGATCGAGCGAAGCTCGTTGCTTCAGGTGTTCGTAGGGACAACTCTGGTTGTCTTTTCATAAAACCTTGCAACCAATCAATGCCTGCAATTTTATTTTTGATCCATGATGATGAACATATCTTATTGTTTTTTAAAGCAAATTCATATGCCAATAATCGCGTTGACCTAGTTGAAAGGCCATAGTTCATTTTTGATGCAATTAGTAAACAACTTGATAAACTTTTTTCATCTTCTGCTGTAAAAACTTGTCTATTGTTGTAGTTAGGCTTGAAAGCTTCATTTGGATTAAGCCTCTTTTTACGACAATATCTTTTTAAAGTCATTCTATCTATGTTAAACTGACGAGCTACACCATTCAGTTGTGTTCCTTCTAAAACTTTATTAACAGCTACTTTCATTGTTTCACTTGGTATAGCAACTTTATTTGTTTTTTTAATTCTATTTCTAACCATTCTAAGATCTGTAAAAAATTATATCAATAAAAACGTATGTTTTTAATAAATGCTAATATTTAACATAATAATATTATGTTAAATATTTTTTAATTATTATGTTAAATATTATTCTTTTGATATTATAAAATAATAGTATTATTATTACTAGCTTATAACATAAGTAGATTTAAAAAATGAAATGCTAAAAGCTATTGTTTGTTTATATATAGTTTTTTTTTAAATTATAAATACAATTCCATTCGTTTAACTCTATTGCTTATAAACAAAAATATGGGGCACTTCGTCTTCTATGGGGCACTTTGATCCTCCGATCAATGGGCCCCGCATAGTCAAAGATCAATGTACCCCAATAGGTATAGGTAACATATTGATAGCAATATCTACTGTATAAATTGCAGCCAAATAAAAATTATATATTATATTATACACCTAACACTTACAAATTTAAAATAAAATTGTTGGTAACCCATACAGACATCTAAATAAAAATATATTTGAATTATAGTACGATTTAAAAAAATCACTTTTTATGACGAAAAACAATAATTTCTAAATTTTTTTTGACGCTGATAACCTTTTGAAAAAATATTACGAATAATCAATTAGGGAAGCATAATGGTTAATTAAATTGCAGCCTCACTTCTAGTAAGGCAAATATGAACGAGTAAAAGCCAAAAGATCATACTGCCCCGGCGATCAATGCGCCCCATCTCCCCTATTGTTTTTTTAATTTATTAGAGTTTGCGCCCTCCCAACTCTGGCGCCTCAGGCCGCGGTCCGGCCGGCCCCGCTCTTGGTACGGCTCTGTATATATATATATATATATATATATATATATATATATATATATATATATATATATATATATATATATATATATATATAAATATATATATATATATATATATTGCAAAATTAGGAAATTCACAATTATATACCTACAATATATAACAATGTAAAATCCCCAGATATACCTAAATATAACAAGGTATCGTTTTATATTCTTAGCTTTATATTTTAATCAACAAATCATTTATAAAAATTAAACAGTTTCTGAAGGATAAAAGATAAAGATTGCAGAGCAAGAAAACGATTGACGGACGACTTAAAGGATTGCAAGTTATATGAATCAGGAAAGCAATTCCAAAGAGCTGATGGAGGCTGACGGAAGCGAATTCCAAAGAGCTGATTTTTAAGAAAAAAAACTAGACGAAAATGCGTTTTTGGAGCACTTAGGAACAGTCACAGAAAAAAGATGACACTTAATTGAATGACGAGTAACACGAGAATGAATTTTAGTTGATGGCATAAGAGACGCTAGCCCTTTAGAGCAGTGCCCATTTTAGTATTTGTAGAAAAGAAAAAGAGAAGCAACATTACGATGATGTGACAATGGTTGGGGGATGGCTGCAAGAGCAGTTCCAACTATGTTTACAATGCATTTTTGCACCTTGTCTAAAAGAGAAAGGGCATCGTTAGAAGATCCGCCCCAGATACGGCAACAGTGTTCCATACAAGGCCGGATTTGAGATTTATAGAGACAGAGAATAGAATCCAAAGTCAGAAAGTTTTGCAAGCTTCAACCTATTTTGAACTTAACACCACAAAAGAATGCTTATGTCCAAAACAAAGACGTGATAGGTTATAGAATAATTGACTGTTCTATTTTGTCAGATGCTGCATCAGTTTTAAGATGCCTCACTTGCTTTCAAACAGCTTTAACAGTAACTGAAAACATTAGCAAAAAGCGAGGACTTGCATTTGAACTTTAAACTTTTTGTTCAAAATATAAATATCAAAATAACTTTTGTACTTCAAAATTGTTAAATCAAAAAGGAATCTTTGACATAAACACACGTACAATATACACAATGAGAACTCTTGGAATAGGATATTCTGAAATTCATAAAATTACAACCCTCATGAACATGCCAAAACCAATGACGCCAAAAAACTATGATAAACTTGTTTTAAAAATAGCCAATATTACAGAGGAAGTTGCACAGGAAACAATGGCTGATGCTGTGGCCAATTTAAAACAAAATTGTCAAAATGAAGATGAGATTTTTGATATTGGTGAATCGTGTGATGAGATATGGCGGCGTAGGGGATTTTTCTCATTAAATGGTGTGGTTGCTGCACTCTCATAGGACAGTGGAAAAGTTTTAGATGTTGAGGTAAGGAGTTGATTTTACAGAGGGTGCTCTTCAAAACCTTGCTAAAAGAAATCCTACTGCTTATGCCAAGTGGAAAATTTTGCATATTTGTAAAATGAACTTCATTGGTTCTGCAAGTGGAATGGAATGCGAAGGAGCCAGTCTTTTAGCGTGATTAAGATAGTAAAAGCTACAGTATTGTCAAGGATGTTTATCCTGACACTCAAGTAACTAAATTGGAATGTGTTGGGCACTATCAGAAGCGTGTTGGAACCCGACTTAAAAAAATTAAAAAAAAAATTGAGAGGACTAGGTGGTCGTGGAAGATTGACGGAGGCAACAATTGATCAACTGCAACAATTTTTTGGTATGGCAATTACATAAATTACTGGTTATTTAGTTGCCATGAAATCATCAGCACTTGCAATTCTTTTTCACGTAGCATCATAGAAAGATAACAACTGGCACTACCCACATTGTCCAACGGGTGCAAGTAGTTGGTATAAATTCAACTGAGACAAAGTAAATAAAACCAATACCTACAAGCCAGGCCCTGGCCTTCTATTAGAGGTTGTATACAAAATCAAACCTTTTTTTGAGGACCTCGCTAAAAATGATGTGCTTAAAAAATGTCTTCACGGCAAAACACAAAATGTGAATGAGTCCTTTAATGAAAAAATTTGGAATCGTATACGGAAGTCATAATTTGTCACCATTACAGTGCTAAAGTTTGGTGTTTACGATGCTGTAGCTAATTTTAATATTGGGATAAAAACGTCAAGCCTAATTTATGAAAAACTTAGCATCATTCCTGGCTATTGTACAATAAACGGTTCAAACGCTTTAAACAAAATCCACCTTAAACGGCCAATCTATCGAGGAAAGCCAAATAATAAATTCCGTCGTCAAAAATTAAGGGCGCAAATCATATTTTCTGTTTATTTTGGGGGGTTTTTTGGGTATATGCAACAATCGCTAACCAAAAAAAATTTAAATTTGTTGTTTTGGTTATATTGTATGTTAGATTACATAAAAAGTTTTCTTCTATTGTCTATATTTAAATTTGGGGGGTAATCTCCCTTAAAATAATCGTTTTGTTTTTTACTTTAATTTCGTTTTTTTTAATTTTTTACTTTATTTTTTATTTACTTTAATTTTTTTTACTTTTTTTAATTCTAAAACACGAGATTCAAAGTTTTTATGCCATGAATAATAGATTTATATTAAGATTGCTTTTTAAGAATGCCCATAAAATTATTCGTTAAGATTCATTTAAAAGTATTTTTAATATAAACAATTTGTCATACCTTACCAAAACACTTTCGCCATTCAATCGCCTTTCTTTTACTTCAGCAAACAACTTTTTTCGAATGGCGACGGTTTCTCGAGAAAGTGTTCATTAACGAACGTATTCGTGCCTTTTAGTCGATAAGATTATTTCAATATTCTTACTTTGTCTTTATACTTCTGAAGATTTAGTATTAAAGTCCTTAGTCGTCCATCTTTTTTTTTTCCAGTGCGGTGAGCTCTCTCAATTTCGCCATCTCTTAGTTCAAGTTTTTCGGAGAAGAATGTTTGGATATTTTTCATAAATTATTCAATAATCATAACTGCACTGGAATAACATAAATTTTAATGATAATGCTAATAATACCTATGAGACATTTTTTCTGTATACGATGTCAATTTTCCAATCGTTGAAAATAAAGTAACAACTAGGAGTTGCAATACACCCTTTGGATTACCAAAAGCTTCAAAAAGTCATCCAAGATCAAGCAGAAACTTCATACAAATTTTTTGAAAACAAAAACACCTACAAGCGAAAAAATTTACGAGGACTACAAAAGTCTATTTGAAAAAATTTGCAAAAACTTTAAAAAAAAAATTAATTCAAATTACTTAATAAATTTAAAAATGACACAAATCGCAAATGACTAGTAATGAAAAAAATTATGGAAAAATGCTCAAGAATTTAACAAATTTTTTATTGATATAAGTTCAACACTGTTTAAATTTTCAGAAACAATTATATATAACACATATATAATTTTCATTTGTACAAATATTTTCATGATAATAAATTACTTAACATCAATCAATTCGGTTTTAAAAAGGATAGCTCAACTAAATATGCAATTATTCAATTTGTGCGTGAAATCTCAAAATCATTTGAAAATCATAATATCGAAGAAACAGGTTTCAGGAAATTGTTTGACATTGCAAACCCTAAACTGAGCCTTCGTCACAGAACAACATATTCAAGAAAGCTTTCAATTCGGTCAAGAGAAGTTCAAGCTGGAATGAAGAGCATAATAACGGAGATTACGCCAAATCTAAAAAGTACTGCATTTACTTCTGACTTTTAGACTTCTAGAGCTCAGGACAGCCACATCTCTTGGACTTTTCATGCTATTGACGAAAATCGGAGACTACATCACTGGACACCCAATAACCAACAGTTCCCAGGCAGTCACACAGGTATCTTAATTGAAGGAATGCTGGATTCTTTCCTAGAAGAACTAAATTTGCCTGCTGATTTGCCAATGTGCTGCGTGAACGACCAGGCAAGAAATATGAAACTTCCAGTCAAATTGTCAAAGCGCCTTGACCAATACTTGTGCAACAATCATATTTTGCAATGTGCAATTCGAGACTCATTTGGAATGACTGCTGGAATGGATGATGCGTTGCAAACATGCAAAGGTTTGGCTTCTTTAACTCACTAGTCAACAGTTGCAGCTGAGTTGCTTGAATGAGAATCAGACGCTCAAGGAATCACTTTTAAACAATTACGCCAATCTGTTGACACAAGATGGAATAGTGAACTGGATTGCATGGCTTCTGTCCTACATCTAATGAGTGCAATTATCAGCTTATGTGCAAATGAAGATATTTTTTGTTCAAAGACCATCGGTGCATCACAGTGGAAATCAATCGTGGGAGCAGTAGAAATTTTGGCACCACTTAAAGAATCTACAGAAACGTGGTCGGCTAAGTCTATTCCAACAATTAACACTGTCGCCGATTCTGTTTATTTAATCCCTGACAAAATTGATCAATTTATTGAGACGGATGGAAAAAATGGCTACTTGTATGCAAAAACTTGAAAAGCTGCATTGAGAAAAGATTTCCTCTTTGTCACACTGGAAACTTATTGAGTGCTGCAGCAAACTACTTAAATCCTGCTTTAAAGGGACTTCACTTGAAGCTCTTCAAAAAATTTCAAACAACAAAAGAATGGTTAGCCTCACAGGTTAAGGATAATGTTGAGTGCCAAACTGTTGCCAGAGCCCTTTCAGTTTTTTTGTCCCCTAATTCAAAACTGAAGCGCAAGTTAAACGTCAGACTTGAAACACAAGTGCTAACATCTGAACTGAATCTTATTTTGAGCGAAATGTGCCAGTATTTTTTGGCATCAGGGAGATATATATATCTCCCTGATGCCAAAAAATACTTTCCGATTCTTGATTGGTGGAAATTGCATGCAAATACATTGCCAGAACTCTCTTCATTAGCTCGACAAATTTTAGCTATTCCAGCAAACTCAACTAAATCAGAGAGAGTTTTTAGCTCATGTGGAAATGTCGTCCGATCATCCAGGCACAACTTACACCCAGAAAAAGTAGAACAAATCATCTTAATCAGAGGAAACATTGTCTTGTTGGAAAAGTTTGGCAAAAAAATTCTGAATTAATATTTGAAAAAGTTGTTTACATTTGACAAATGTGATTTGTGTCTATTTGTCAAAACCACGTTTACATTTTTTTTTTGACGACAAGATCCTTTAATCTTCTTTCAAATACCTTGTTTTATATTTGTTATATCATTTATCAAAAACTTATAAAAGTTTGTTATTTTTATTTTTGGCATTATATAATTGTAATGCGACCAACAATTGCAAAAAAAGAGAAAAAATCATAATCGCTACCCTAAAATTATCTAAATACGCTTAGGTGTTTTTTAAAGAGTTTCCATTTATAAATCTGTCAATTTTTCCTTGAAAAATCGCTGACTGAATTTATTGGACCAAATAGCAAACTAGTAAAATGATAAAAAAATTTTTCGCCTTCAAATGTTGTAAATGATTTATCTTTTCGTATGAGTGGGATATGATGATAAGTGCTGGTAAGATCAAGAGTACTGAAAAAATGGTACTTGGATAATTCGTAAACCTAGTCATCTATTTTAGGCAGAAGATAAGCATTGAAGTATGTGAACTTGTCTATTATTTGAGAATAATCAACGCACATTTTTTTATTGTGTCTTTCATTTGTTGCATTTATTTTTTGTGCTCTCCAAGGAAAATCACTTGGTCTATAATTTTGTCATTTAGTTATTTTTAATTGAATAAACAGCTTATCAACGTAATTAAACCTTCGACATTTTGTTGCAATTGGACGAAAATCTTTATAAAGGTTTGCAAATAATGTTGCAGGTGATATTTGCCATTTCCTTAAACTACAAGTTGACAAAGGAGGTAATATTCCTCCAAAAAGCATTGCTATGTTGCTATGCTGTTTATAAATGCTTGACCAAGAATAACATCAGCATATAAATCAAGTAATATTAAGAATGTGATATCTGCATACTTCTGATTTTGAAAAGCCATATTTGCTTTATAATTGCACTAACAAAGACTTGAATTTTCGATTTGAAAGACGAAGATGCCATTGATACTATCCCAAAGATTTTTTTATATGGGATTTGAAACTTATTGACAATATATTCGTTGATAAAGTTTTCTGAGCTTCCAGTATTTATTAATGCAGAAAATTAGGTGTTGTTTAAAGACAATTAGGGGCCCCAGCACTTGTCATAGTTAATATATCATCAGACTCAGTAAAAGCTAATAATCTATTCAGTTTACATTCTTTAGCAAAATGTCATTGTTTTCAACTTTTGTGGCAAACTACATCTTTCGAGCAGAACAAGTACAACACGGGTGGCAATTCTTTACACAGAAGTAGCACAGTTTTGTGGTCGGTGATGAGGTTTATAGGTTATCATTATATTTTTTTGTATTACGCATGCATTGATTTGAGGTACTTTAGACTGATACTGCTCGGAGTATTTTTGCGCAAACTCTAAGTACCCAATTTTAGCGTGGGGATCTTGTTTTCTAGTAGTCTTTGGCATACCATACTTGAGTTTGAACCAGTTATAAATGCATCTCATATAGATTCATCACAGTAAAGGTTGGCTGTTACAGCTTTAAAGTTGCAATCTCCTGATAGGTTTCGGAGAGCTTAAATAAAATCGTACGGCCAGTTTGTTGTTTGCATGTTGCTAATTGATGTCGTGTGAATACTTTGTTTTTTGGTTTAACGTACAGCGATGTGAGGAACTAAATCGTGTTTTCAAGAGCTAGTGAATCGGATATGTATTCACAAACATTCGGCGATACGAAGTTAATTAGTATTCTCAATTTTCTTTAGATGTCTGAAGATAAACAGAAGTTTTCAATAGTTTTAAACCAGTGAATTCATTCTTCGCTTGACGTTGAAGAATGTGGATTTGATTAAAATCTTCAGGACGTAAATATTTCTCCTTAAAATGATTTTAAATTTTGAAACTTTCTTTTTTTTTTTTATAGTAATACATATATAATAGATATATTAAAACAATAACACCTCTCAATTATTAAGGTTTTACTTATAACAAGTGTTGTTACAACTATTCAATAGTTCAACTGTTGACCAAATCGACTAATATTTTTCTAAAGTCGACTAAAATCGACTGATACATTTTGAAGTTGACTAAAAGTTGGTTAAGTCGAAATATGGTAATAATTAATTTTTTTGTAATAAATTGTCATAAAATTAATAAAGTAATTTATTTTCGCTTTCTTCTTTTAACATCATATCATTTAAATGTAAATAGAGCAAAACAATATGAGTGAACGGCCGCTCTGACAACTGGAAAATTTATTTTTAGACCCCAATGATTTAGGTACTGCCTTAAATGCTTCCTATGTATCAAGGTGTTTACAATCATATTTGCAATATGATTGTATAGAAAATATTTTGATTTTAGAGTTTCACAAGTTAAATTTGCCCCAGGGCCCTCAACCAACTTAAAGCGGCAATATTAAACTTTATAAGAGTAAACAATGATTAAGTAATAAATATAATTAGAGATGTCGTACTTACTAAAATAATCATTCCCTATGTACACTGTCACCTGCAAATAATAAAAAAAGTTTAGCAAGTTCTGTTAGGATAATGTTTTGCGTTTGCTGACTAACACAGGTAAAGGTTTGCTGTTTAATTTAAGCGAACGGTTTTTTCTCACATCTTCATATGTGTGCAATTTTACGAAGAATATAGTTTGATTTTTTTTATTTTTATGTATAAGATATTAGTTTGATTGTTTTCGTTTCTTTTTTCTACAAAGTAGAGTTAAATCATTACCGGTGCAACTAGTCACCGGTAATGGTTCATCGGTGTCAAGCAGCACTGAGAAGGATTTATTGCATTGTTTTCTTTAAAATGCAAAAACCTGAGCCGGTTATTTGTGTAATATTTTTGAGTGGTTTGAAGAGATACGTTTATGATACGTTTATACATAACTATAGTTATACATCAAGTTGATGTAACAGTCAACACTGTTACACTGCCTAGTCATAAGATAACAAAAACGCACACAGCGTAATGTTATTTGCCAGAACAACCACAACATATTGTGAACAGTAACGGATCCAGGAATTTTTGGTGGTGGGGATGACGAAATATTTTTGTATAACGTCTTTTGCCGTTATTGTCTTAACAGCCGTGGCGCAGTGGTAGTGCACTTGTCTCAGAATCAAAGGATCCGTGGTTCAAACCCCACCTCAAGGCAAGTTTTGCGACATCGGTAAGGAAGGAGGAGTGAGCTTCCTATTAAATGCTCATCTGCGGTGCTCTATGATAAGACCGTATGGGCTTCTTTGCGGCATCTAAACAAAAATTAAAAAATAAAAAGTTATACCCATGATATAAACTTCAATGAACCAAGCTGGAACCCTCAAAATAGGAAATTGTTACCAAGTATTCGGCAGCCAAATATTTGGTGATTCGACTGAGCGTCTCGCCGAACATTCGGTATTCGGCAAAACCACTATCCGTGAAATCTCAAGGTATAATAGCACATGCTTTTGTTTATAAACGAACAAACAAAAATAAAAGATTATAAATTTAAATCAAATGAAAAGATAGATAAAAGATAAAGGAGTTTAAGATTTTCACTCGACTAAATTGACTTTTGTTCTCTTAGCAGGAAGCCTATAGTCAATTTTTTTTTTTTTTTTTTTTTGTTATTTAGGTGCCCTAAAAAGACCTAACGGTCTTATCACAGAGCACCATGGAAGTGCATTTGACCAGGAAGTTGACGCCTCCTTCCTTACCGTGACGCGAAAATATGTTCAGAGCTCATTTCGAACCTGGGTCTCCAGCTTCTTAAGCAAGCGCTCTAATCACTGCGCCATGGCCGCACTAATTAAATCAACTATTTGTTATTTCTAACTCAATTTTTAGTAGTCGAACTTTAGTAGATTTAGTCAAAGTTGAATAGAAATTTTAAAATAATATTTAATAACGCAACAAATCTCAAGAGAGATTTTAAATAATAATAAGTTCATAACGTTTATAAATGATTCGTAACAATTCTTTTAAAACCAATTATAATAATTGTGACTGAAAATTGTCTTTTCTTGTGAGTGTGTGTGTGGGGAGTAATTTGACCCTGATTTGATGATCGTTAATCTGCGTTAAACTTTGAATTATGTTTATATATATATATATATATATATATATATATATATATATATATATATATATATATATATATATATATATATATATATATATATATATATATATATATATATATATATATATATATATATATACAATTATATAAAAGCGTGGTGGTTGTGTGTCTGTGGATATTTTCGTTTTAGGAGGTAAACTCAAAAGCTATGTTACATAAAAAAAGTTAAAAATGAACTTTGTTTATAACCAATCTGAAAGTGATTTTAGCAACAACAACAAAAATAGTAAATAAAGAATTATATTTCTTTTAATGGAAAAAAAAC
Source organism: Hydra vulgaris (assembly GCF_038396675.1). NCBI lineage: Eukaryota > Metazoa > Cnidaria > Hydrozoa > Anthoathecata > Hydridae > Hydra > Hydra vulgaris. Next base: position 86,188,825 of record NC_088931.1, read on the forward strand.
ATTTTTCAATAAAAAAAAAAACGCCATGCAATTTATTTGACATCTATCAAATCGTCGTGAACTCTTTTTGAATTGATATTGCAAAAATCAGTATATCGCAAATATATTGATTTGCAGATCAGATATTGCACAAAACAGTATTACATAAGTAGTACTGATTATTGTAGTACAGTAGTACAGTACTACTTATGTAGCAGCTATGTTTCGGGACACAGGCTATGTTGTAGCTATGTAGCTGGAAATGTTGTAGCTATAGGCGTGCTATTTAATAACTATTATAACAAGTTATGTAGTAGCTATACAACAGATTAGTAGCTACATAACAGATTAATACTGCGCGGGTAGCCTGCGGCTATGTAATACCTGTATATCGGGCTATTTAAAACTGTATAGCGGGCTATGTAGTAGCTATATAGTAAGGTATGTAGTAATTATACCCTTGAAAGATTAAAAATTAGTTAGTTCTTACAGGGGCTCGCAGTGGCTGGTGAACTTCAATACAGATAAAACTCAATTTATTTCTGCCAATCGTTATTGCAACAAATTAGATCTTCCTTTATTTATGAACGGTGATGTACTCGATGAGTCATCTACTCTTCATCTTCTAGGATTAACTCCTACTTCCAATCTTTTTTGGAAACTATATATCAAATCAGTTGCAAAACTAGCATCTGCTAAGGTTGCATCTCTTTATCGAGCTCGACACTTTCTTACTTCGGATTCTATTCTCTATCTCTACAAATCTTAAATCGGGCCTTGTATGGAATACTGTTGCCATATCTGGGTTGGATCTTCTAATGATGCCCTTTCTCTTTTAGACAAGGTGCAAAAATGCATTGTAAACATAGTTGGAACTGCTCTTGCAGCCATCCTCCAACCATTATCACATCGTCGTAATCTTGCTTCTCTTTTACTTTTCTACAAATACTATAATGGGCATTGCTCTAAAGAGTAGCGTCTCTTGTGCCATTTACTAAAATTCATTCTCGTGACTCGTCATTTAATTAAGTCTCGTCCTATGTTTGTGACTGTTCTTAAGTGTTCCAAAAATTCTTACTCGTCTAGTTTTTTTCCTCGAACATCAGCTCTTTGGATTTCGCTTCCTTCATCTTGCTTTCCTGATTCATATGATTTGCAATCCTTTAAGTCGTCCATCAATCGTTATCTTGCTCTACAATCTCTATTATTTCTCTTCCAGAAACTTCCAACTTTAAGTAGTGGTTGTTTGCAGCCTTGTTGGAAGCGAAGATGTTTAAAAAAAAATTCTAATTTAAAGCACCAGCTAATATAGTTTTCGAGTCGTTTCCGTAAGTACACGTTTTGAATTGTTCCTTTAGTAAGGGACAGTTGTGAAATTTTTTTTCAAAATGAATCGTTTCGTAAGTTTCATTTTGCAAGTCATTATTTGGAGTTAAATTTTTTTATATTTCGTATAACACTTTACGGAAGATGACTTTTCACCTATTTAAGCTCCGTAATAGCATTTTGAAATAGGGTAGATAAAAGTGCGAACTTTTCGCAACTCAAGTATTTCGTTTCGGTTAACTTACTTAAATAAAACTGACTAATCCTGTATATAAATAACTAAAAATTTTGTCTACATAATTTGTCATGTGAGTGAAGTGTCTGACATTTCGTTCATTTAGTTTATATTTTTAACTTCATGACGTTGATTAATATTCACGTATAAATTACACTTAGCTGATATCAAAAAGTAAATATTTCCATCCTAAAAGTTTATTACGGGCAAGTAGTCTATAAAAAACTATTTGTTTTTATTTTTAGTAAAACAAAAATGTTTTAGACTTTTGTCACAATGAGATAAATGTATACTCATAAACAAGTTTGATGTCATAATTTTTTTTATACGAATAACTTCCGTTGCCAGCAACAATTAAACAAAAAGATATACATGTTGGCATTTTTATATTTTTGATTCGCCATTTGAGCGTCGGGAAGGTTTCGAAACGAATTTCCAACAACTGTACGCTTCTTTGTACATAGTAAAGTAGACTTTTATGCAATCACTTAGAAAAACTAGTATTTTAATTACTAAATGAGCATTATGGGAAATTGATTAAGTTATATATTTTTGTTTTAATATCTTGCGCGGCTATTTCAAAAGTATTATAATCAACATGGAGCTATTTAACGTAATAAAGTACTTTGCAATCTGTAGGAAACTTAATAAATACAAAAATCTAGAACTATTTTAAAATCAGAATTTGGATTAGTTACATGCTGTAACATTCTTATATAAGAATTAAAATTTTGATTACATTTTGATGCCTAAGGTACTATATAAAGATGAGGTTCACATTTTCTTTATTACTTACAAAATAAATAAATAAAGGTTACGTCACGTAACCTTTTTTTATTTATTTTGAGTGATTATTATGACGTGAAAACTTATGACACTGCAAACTTAGTGACTAGGCAAAGAAGTCTCTACTTGCTTATAAAGGATATAAATAATGCTTGGCTTTGTAATATCTTATGTAGTTTAAAAGGCATCAGTCACGACAAGTTTCGACGACGTTTGATAATTTGCGACAGTTGCGACGACGAAAGACATCAAAGACTGTTACGAATAAAACTTTTCCCTTGTATTACTATAAATAAAAATATTACTAAAGTCTTCTTTTCACTAAAGGTTACATTAAATAATATCATGATAGATTAACATTTTGTTAATTTTTTTAATCTGTTAACAGTTTGTTATCATTAATTGCTTTAAAGATTTTTTAAATGTTTTTGTCAATCAATTTTTTTAATTAGATTGTTATTAAAAAAAAGATTTATAACTATTTTAACTTGGCATCTCTAAAGCAGACCGCAATATTGGACATTGTCTTATGTAAAGTAAAATAACGTTTCAAGTAAATAACGTTTTCTATAATTTCTCTGTTGTTAAAACCATGCTGTCAGTAACATAAGTGTTAAAATAATTAAATTATAGAATAATCTGATGATGAAAAGTTGTATTTTTTTTATTTTGTGATAAGTTTTGTAAAGCTTTAACTTTTAAGCATTAAAAAAATCCATTTTTAATAATTATGCTGACACTGCGGTAACGTAATAACGAATCCCTTCTCTCTCTACCCAGCAAAAAAATTTGATGGACAACACTACGCGGTGGGCTAATATACAATAGAAAAACAGGGAAACTAAACCAACATTAACTCAAAAAATTTTAAAATTTACTAAATGTAACATTAGAAATGTTAAATTTTGTAAAAACAAAATTTTATACTTCTTTTAAAGTTTTAATAAGTCTTTCAAAATTTTTGTTGCAAAAAAGATAACAGTTAAGGTGAAAATTTTTTAAAAGCCAGTAGTATTTTTTACTCAATTACCATATTCAACAACACATTTGGTAGTGATACTTGCATCACTTGAATGGCCTACGGTTACATTGTAACGCTAATACCACCCAGTTGGCATGCGTTGTCCGGGGGTCGACCGTCGGCATTGCTTTCACAAACCTCTAAAATTAAAAAGTTAAACATCAAAAAAAAATTTTACTCAAAGTTTTACTGATAAAAACTTCAAAGTATCACATAACACTATAAAATAAATACATAATATCGTAGCTAAGACATAGAATCCTTTTGTATGAGGATGATAAAAATGCTATATAATAAAGTTGTATCGGTTTTCTTAATGTTTAGTGAACGTGTCTTAAACAGTTGAAGATCTATTTTTTGCTGAAATACAACCAGATGTCAGCATAAGAAACATTGATAATGTTGTAACAACATATCTTTTAACTTATATATTTTCTTTGTTTTATACGAAATATATGTAACATATTTTATAAAACAGCAAAACATATACTACTATCAAAAAAAATTATGAACAGTTGTTCAAAGGTATAGTATACGTTTAAATTTTCAATAAAAACTTCAAGTCAGCTTTTGAAAGTTTTATAATCGGTTGATAATTATAAAGAGATTGAAAATTAGCGTCATATTGTTACATAGAACACATTGAATTGATAACGGCGTTGGCATAGGCTTAATGTCGATGTCCATGTGACCAAAAACCAAGAAGTTGTTTTAAAAACTCATTTAAAACAAAAAGATTACTCTTAAAAACTTAAATTAAAAATACTTCAACATGTAAAAAGCTTAAATAAACGGAAGAAAAGTTTAATAGTAAAATTGTTAGCGATATTTAATAAAAGCTTGAGTGATATTGAATGAATGATTTAGTTAAATCGATTTGGCTTATTTTTTCTTTTCCACTTTCGGTCTTCTTTGTAAGTAAAAACTCCTAAGATCTTTAAGATAAGATTTCTGTACTTTAAATAAGAATCCAGTCAGTTAAATATTTTAAACTATTATTTTTTAAAGTAATTTGATTGGCGATTTTATTTGTACGTAAATTTACTTAAAATTGTATAGATTTTTTTGTAAATTTTGAATATAAGGTAATTTTAAACATAAGGTTAGTTAAGGCCAATATATTTTTATGATATGAGGAAACTTTTACACTTTATCATAGTTAGAATTGTAAAAGTTAGGAAACGTTAAACATTTTTCGAATTCCTTTTGTACGTAAATGTAAACAGTTATTTTGTTCCACTATGATCTGCGTAATATTAAATTTTGTTTGTTGCTAACAGTTGATGTTATCAGAATTGGCATGCATTACGTCAAAATTCAGCACGGAAGAGCTTTTTTAATTGCTTTATTTGTTTTTTTTAAAAAAGATATTTATATTCCCAAATAAAACTATTACAACATAATGCGATGGAATTTATATTCGTAATGCAGATGAATAGTCACGCTTTAATCAAATTTGAAATTCTCTTCATTTAATTAGTATATAATAATTACGAGTTGAAAGCGATCAGGATTAATTTTTAAATTTGAGGAGAATACAAAAATAAATCAGCATTTACTTGCGTTGATTTTTTTGCTAGTACTTGATTGTACTTACCAAATAACAAATTTATAAAATCAATATGCTGATTCTAAAGCAAAAACACGGAATGTTTTCTACAGCTGAATTTAATTTAAATACGTGCTTTACTTTGAATGACAGTGAAATTTTAATTATGAGAAAAGCGATATGCCAACAGTATGTAAATAAAAAAGTAGTTGTAGCAACTTCAACATCTAAAGTTTATTTTTCCAGTACAGAAAAAATGGACAATTCTACAGTAAATTTTACACCTGAATGGATATACTATACCACAGGAGTTGTCGCCTTAATATATGATTCAACTGACTTAACATTGGCATTATTTGAAAAATCAACAATAAAACTATTATGGAGCTTATCATGGAAAAGTCATACTTGCTTCAGCTCACCTGCATCAAACTTTCATGTTATTAATCTTGACTCTTACTTTACAAAACATGTTGGCATGCTGCACGAAAATGAAACCGCGGCAAATTTAATAACGACGTCTATCAAAACATTTTGTTTAAGGGAAAATGTAAAGTCTTTAAACGATTCAGAGTGGATAAATAAAGATAATGCATTTTTAAACCAAAAAAATCATATTAGAAACTTTCCACAGAAACTATTAAATGAAAACTTTGTAAATAAAATGTCAGCTGAAAACTCTTTACATAAACTAAGCAATTCTAATTTTTCACAGAAAAACACAGCGCAATTAGATTTAAAACCTTGCGTTCGAAGGGTAAAATCAGAAAACACTTTTTCAAATAAAAAAGAAGATGAAAAAAATAATCAACTAAATGATGCAACTGAATTAAATGTAAGTTCTTCGAAACAAAATCAAGCCAATGATACAACCGAAACACAAGTAATACCCTCAAAGTTTACCCGAGCTAATTCATTTCGTAACTCAAATCAGCCAAGTACAAAAGAAGAAAATAGTTCAGTTGTATGCGAAGAAAAAAAGAAACCTAAAAACAGCGGAGAAAAAGAAGATAGTCTAATAAAAACATTATTTAAAAAAAAAATTGTTTCAAGAAGCCACTCGTTACAAGATAAAAGTTGTTCTGAAAAAGCCCAGTTATCCCATGGCTTTTTTACCTCTGATAGTAAAAAGAACCTAAACGAAAATAAGAAATCAAATAGACTTATAAAATTAAGATCTGCTACAGACAGTTCAATAGTATGTGGAAACTCTGTGAAGTACAATTTAGAAACTGGATCAGTTGCTAAACAAGAATGGGAAAATAAGTACTGGAAACTAGAAGATAAAAACGTTTTGTCAACTGATCTTTGCGTTACTGAACTTTAGTTTTTTTTAGTTTTTTTCTTATGTAAATATAAGTTATTTTCAAAAAATTCAGTATAAATATATTTCATTGCAGGAGTTATCGTTTATACGTTGCTCACAATTATATTTTATTTGCTTAGGATGGGAGAGTTATTAGATACTGGGAACAAATTAATAGATCTTGATCAAAAACTATGAAATAAAAGATTGTGCAAAATAATCCTTTTTGTCATTATATTCTTAGTAAAATTAGCTTAAACTTACATCACCTAAATTCTCCATTTTGCTATTTTAACATTTTTGATTATACATAAATAATTTCTAATGTACAAAACATTTATTGAGTTGAACATGCTTCGTAGATTATTTCTGGCTGCGATATACATCTATAGCGTAATAGATGACGTCTTTTATAAAGTATGCTGCTTATAAGTATTTTCTTAATGATTTTAACTATTTTTTACATCTTCCACGTTGTTTTTCTTTATTGTCTCATTGTTTGTTGTTATATTGTATTATTATTACGCATGTTAGATATTTTCCGGGTTTTAATTTCAATTGTGGTTTAAAGCTTGATAAAACTTAAAAAGCGATTAACTTTAACATAGTCACAAAATAAATAGTCTGGTAAGTTTAAGACCGCTATTGTTCAACATCAAGTTAGCTTTTAGGATCCAGTCTACCAACTAGAGCGAACTATTTGTAAACAAAAACGCATTCAGAAAAATAATTACAAGAAAATTTTAAGTTTATTACTGTTATTTTGCAATTGCTAAGTTGTAATTGTGTTGTTTTTGGCTGTGACATTTCTCGAAAAAATAAAGGTGTTTCATTTTTTAAGATACTATCATCTGATGATAATTTCAACAAAGAATGAAGGATAATGTTTTAACACATTATGGTTAAACCACTAATAAACAAAATACATTTTTAACTTATATATATAATATATATATATATATATATATACATATATATATATATATATATATATATATATATATATATATATATATATATATATATATATATATATATATATATATATATATATTTAGAAGCAAGAGATCTAGGGTTGGAAGCAAGCTATGGGCATATTTCGCGCCATCGGTAAGGAAAGAAGCATGAACTCTAGTTAAATACTCCTCCCGTTAGAGGAGCCATGACTACCCTTTACTTTTATAATATTTGGTTTATAATATAACTAATCTAAAAAGTTTCTTTTTCTTCAAAATGATTTATGTAATTCTACAAATTTAATTTAAAAGTTTAGAATTAGAGGCTTTTCATAGTTTCATCAGTAGTGCTATTATTCAAAAATAAATAAAAAATAATATTAAAAAAACGAAAAAAAATAAAAAAAAGATATACAAAAAGGAATAGAAAAGATTTTTCGTAACATGTTAGGTGTTTACAGAGGCGACTTCACGGGAGGAGGGGAAGGGGTATTCCATCCCCTAACCCCACCCACCCCCAAAAGAATGTGGTTTTCAAGTTATAGTCGGGTTTTTTACGAATTTAGTTGGCAAATCGGGTATTTAACACCATTTAGTCGACTGAATTTTAGTTTTAAGAACCTTTCTTTTTTTAAAGTACCAGTCGGTACTTTTTAAAGATTCAACTCCTTTCCCCCCTCCCCCCCCCCCTACCTCCTTCACTTTATTTTCAGAATCGCCTCTGGTTGTCTATCCCATTAAAATTACACTTCACCAAAGGCTCGCTACCAATAATACATCTTTTTAAATATCCTTTGAATGAATAATTTTTGTTCTATATTAGATGAAATAGCTAATGTTAAATCATACAAATTTTCAGAATTGGTCAAACGCTTGCTTGCGAAAATTTAACTAAAATGTAAATGTTAGCGAAACTGTTAATTGAACTAATATAGGCAATGTTCATACTGCTTTTAAATACGAAACATGTATCGACATAGGCGTTTATATATGCCAGTTAACGGAAACCGGGTCTTACTTCAATTAGTTAATTGTTTTAAAATGTCATTGTATTAATTGTTTTAAAATGTCATTGTATTAATTGTTTTAAAATGTCATTGTATTTGTTTTATTCAATTGTTTTAAAATGTCATTGTATTAGTTTTATTCAAAATTTTAACTGCTCTGTTATCAAAAAAATTAGTTTTAATCGAAATATCATTAAATCAAGATGAAAAATGGAAAAAATTTTGCATTTTCTGATTGAAAATCCTAGTGTAAAAAACAAAACTATTTCTAAAAAAATGCAGGTTATTTTGAGAACAGTGCAGAGCTTCTTGAAACAATTTAAGGACACTGGTACAATAACAAATAAGAAATCAGAAAATTATTTTGTTTGACGAGATCTTGTTAAAAAAGTGGTAGATGGTTTAGCCATAAATTTGGAAATTCCTGTTCAAACTTTTGCAAATAAATTTAATAAAAAGAAAAAAGTTCCTCGTCGTGAAGAAAACCAAGAAAATATTGCAAATTGTTGTTCCAAGCGACTTTATATAAAATTATGTGCTAAAAAATCTCTTTTGATTATGTTGATAAAACTTATTGTGCTGAAAATTTCCGATCTCTCTCAGGACACCAATATTATTCATCAATTAATCGCAAGAAACTGTATTCCCAATATAAATGCATCGGAATGCAAAAATTCACTAAAAGGTTCTTAGTTTGGCATGGAATTTGTGAATGTGGCTCTTGTTTAAAGACTACGAAAACAATTAACACCGAAATATATAACAAGGAATGCCTTAAGATGATGCTCTAATAACAAATTCTCATACAAATTTGATACGGATAATCTGTTATTTTAGCCCAATTTAGCGTCATTTCACTACTCTAGGACACACTTAAACTGGCTTAGAAAACATAAATAAGATTTCGTTGAAAAACACTGCAACCAACCAAATTTTCTCAATTTACGTCTTATCGAAAGAACTAGGTTGTTATCAAAGAAAAACTAAGGTTAAATGTAAAAGAAGCTAAAAATATTCAAGAAATAAAAAATAAATGGATTAAAGCAACCAAGAAAGTCCAATCAAAGATTGTAAAAAGTTAATGTTGAGTGTAAAACGCAAAGTACGTGCCTTTTCACTTACGACTTTTCACTCACTCACGTACTTCTTACTTCACAAACTTACTTAAGTGAAGTTTAAGAATATTTACATATGTACAATCAAAATATACATAACATTTAAAATCAAAATACAACAATTAAATAAATATCCTTTAAAATATTCGCACAGGTTTTTTCTGGTACATATCTTATTTTATGGGTTCTAACCTATTGTTCTAAAAGTTATTTGTATTTAAAAAGATAAATATTTAACACTACTATTCCATCCCTACTTCAATAGTACTTCAATAATCTATAATAAATTAAATGAATATTTAAAAGCTAACAAAATTATCAATAAAAGTTAATATGGTTTTCAAATGCTACACTCAACTGAGCCTGCAATCCTTGATCTCACAAATATGATAAGTAGATCATTTAAAAAAAAAAATTCAAATTAGGGATCTTTATTGATTTGTCAAAGGCATTTAACACTGTCAACCATAAGATTTAGCTAACAAAAATGAAAAACTACGGTATAAAAATCAAGCTTTGAATTGGTTTAAAAACTACTTTAATAACAGACAGCAATGTGTTATTACAGATAGAAAAAGCAACTCAAATTTACTAGAAACAAAATGTGGTGTACCCCAAGGTTCCATTCTTGCTCCTCTTTTGTTTCTTATTTATATAAACGATCTTCCAAACGCCTAAAATAACTTTAAAACTATAATGTTTGCCGACGATACAAACTTATTTTACTCGTCAAAGACAATCGAAAACCGCTTTGAAAAAATAAGTGCTGAACTAAAAAAAATAAATATATGGTTTAAATTAAATAAACTGTCACTCGATATAGAAAAAACTATATACAATTCCACTCTAATCAACAAACTAAAAAAGTACCCCTTAACTTACCAATAATTAATATAGAAAATATAACCATCAAAAGAGCTCTGAATACAGAGTTTTTTAGGAGTTCTAATTGATGAACACATCTCCTGAAAATCCCACATAAACTACATAAACACAAAAATATCAAAGAACATAGGTTTACTTTACAAGGCAAGACCATCTCATGTATGCCAATATAGCATGGGGCAGTACCCACAAATCTAAATTAGAACCACTTTACTTACGTCAAAAACACGCTTCAAGACTAGTATACAACAAAAACAAATTTACTCATGCTCAACCCTTACTGGAGCAAATGAACGCACTAAATATATTTCAAATAAATATTTTTCAAAATATACTTTTGGTATATTTTGAAAAATATTTACACTTTTATAAAAACAACATAAATAAATATAATAGAGGAGCAACAGGCAACTTTGAGATACCGTTTGAAAAAACAAAACTCTCAAAATTCTCAATTATATATCGTGGTCCCTATTTATTTAACAAGTTAGTATCTAGAAACGGTAAATCACTATTAAACTTAAACAACGAACACTCTCTGAAAATAAAGCTAAAAACTACATTAATCAAATTAAACGACTATAAGGAATTTTTTTAAATTTGAATAAAAAAATAAATAACTTGCTTTTAATACAAACCGAATAAAAAAGTAATATTGATAACAAAGAATATATGTAACACATACATATATACCACGTATGCAACTGATTTTTTATGTGTATTACACGTCTCTGAAAAAGGTATTCGATGACAAGACTGACTTAAGTCTTCTGCGAGCTTCCTTTAACTACAAGAAGTAATTATTTTTATCAATCTTAAACAAATTTCGTTTTTATCATATTTATACACAAACATTATTTTGAAATGTGGTAAATAAACTTATAGTGAAACATCTTAACACTCCTCCGAAAAATAAGCAGATTTATTTTTATTTATTGTATTTTTTATATAATTGGAATCATATAGAGAAGTATTTCTCGGATTACTTTTACGTACACGTAATTATATTGTTGTAACTGGTATTCATTTTAATTATGGTCGGAGTTGTATGCAACTATATTTTTATTTACTTCGTATATTTCGTATATTAAAAAAAAATGTTACCGTATGTAACACAATAGTTAGAGCTAAATTAAAGTAATCCAGGTATCAAATATCTTGATTTTAAAGCACAAACTTTAACCATTTTGCCACGGTTGCTCAATGTCTTTATCTTTTTAAAACAATGATAGGAGCTAGTTACTACGTCATAGCTTTACGTCATAGCATTACATCTAAAAAAAAAATAGCTCGTTTTAGTTAATAAGAACTATTTATGCTTGTTTTAGTTAATAGGAACTATTTATGCTGCAAACATAATTTTACTTTACTCTGATAATAGTGTACACCTCTTATTTGCCACCAAAATAGTTTTAAAGCCTAATAATTTTAACAAAATAGTTAAAAAGCCTAATAAACTAAATATAGGAAAAACTAAAATATAAGTAAAACTAAGTTTGTTACGTTTCTGTACTTTTATTATTATTTTTTTTAATTGTATACATATATATATATATATATATATATATATATATATATATATATATATATATATATATATATATAAATATATATACATATATATATATATATATATATATATATATATATATATATATATATATATATATATATATTTATGTATACAGTATCGGAAAAACGAGTGCAACAAAATAATGCTGATTTATTTTCTTTATATAAAAGTGCTGCGTTTTTTCATTTTAGAGAAACAACTATGTAACTGTTTAGAGACAAAGTTCTTCCAGTTTTATTCATCACAAAGTTCATTATTTGTACACGAAAATTAATAAATTAATCAAAATTATTAGAAAAATTTATTTCCTTCTGGACAAAACAAGTGCAACTCGACGAAATGTTGACCAAGTTGTATTTCGCTATCAACATTTCGTGGCGAATCCTTTGTTGTCGATCACAGCCTTGCATCTTCGAGGCATAGATTTGATCAGGTGATCAATGAAACTTTGTGGAATCGCTGCCCAGGCCTTTTGGATTTGTTCAAACAGTTGATCCTTATTGCGAACACCTTCACGATTAATTCTGCGGTTGACAATCTCCCATTGGTTCTCGATAGGGTTGAGATCCGGAGATTGATGCGGCCAATCCATCACCGATAGGTGGTTGTCTTGAAACCACTGTTTGACTACTTTTGCAGGGTGTTTCGGATTGTTGTCTTGCTGTAAAACCCATTTTATTGGCATATTCCATTCAGTATGAGGTAACATAACATCTTTCGGGATATTTTTATACATGAAACGGTCCATTATTCCATCGCTTCGATGTATTGGACCAAGACCGTTAGCAGAAAAACACCCCCAGACTGTTACATTGCTTCCACTATGCTTCACGGTCTTATGGCAGTAACGTAAATCGAGGCGTTTTCCGGCCGGTTGACGAACACGGCAACATCGCTCCCAATGATGTTGAACTTCGATTCATCACTGAACAGTACAGTTCGCCATTTCTGCACATTCCAGTCAATATGAGATGTAGCAAACAGGATTGTTTTCTTCTGGGTTTTTAGTGAAATCAGCGGTTTCTTTGCAGGGCGTCGAGAAAACAATCCGGCTTCAACAGCACGTCGTCTGATTATTCGTTCCAATACAGGCAACTCTAATTGCTTTTGTATCTCAACTGATGATATCCAGGGATCCCTCTTGACGGATCTGACGATCATAGAATCCTCTCTAGAAGTGGTGGAACGCGGTCTTCCACTTTTGTTATCTGCTGCCAACTTCCCCGTTGAACGATATTTGGAACATAGTCTTGATACGGTCCATTTTTTCACGCAATATTTATCACAAATACTTTTTTGTGACATTCCACTTACGTAATCGCCAATAATTTTCTTCCTTAGTTCCAATCCAAGACTGTCGGGAGCCATTTTTGCACTTGAAGTCATAAAAATAATAAAAATAAATAATCTCAAGGCTTACCGTGTTACATTTACCTTGTGATGATACAATAATGCTCTGTGGAACACAAAATATATATATATATGTATATATATATATATATATATATATATATATATTATATATATATATATATATATATATATATATATATGTATATATACATATATATATATATATATATATATATATATATATATATATATATATATATATATATATATATATATATATATATATATATACGTATATATATATATATATATATATATATATATATATATATATATATATATATATATATATATATATGTATACAAATATTTAGCCCTCGCAAATCGCTTTGGAAGCACAGCGAGCAAAACCACTTTGGTCAATTGATAACTCAAATATAAAAAGAGAGTATATTTTCACGCTTTTTGGTGAACTGTTTTATAAAAGTTTTTATTGGGAGATAACACGTTGGTATAATGAAAAAAACAATATCAAAATATATAGGCACATTAATTTTCTTACTTTTCTTTTTTAATAAATTGGGGGTGATTAACATGATGGTGTTCATTGTGTACATTAATACACATTAATGCGCAACTAAAACTTTTGTTTTTCCCGATAAAAGAGATGAAAAATTTTGTTCATATTTTAGATATTGTTTTAAAGTTTTCAAGTCCCGTTAATAAAAAGATACAGATAGAATTGCCTATTTCTATAGATTTTAAAATAAATTTGTTTTCATAAAATATTTACCTTTAAGTAATTAGCAGTAACTTTTATAATGTAGTATGATCATTAGTAAAAACTATAAAAAATTGGACATTTTTCGTAAGTTATATTTTTAAGGTTTTTTATTACTATTTGCTATACAGTAATGTGTCCCCGGCTTGAATCAATGTACCCCGTGATAAATTCAGCTTGATACATATTACATTTTTTATTATATGGGTCCCAAAACTTAATCTATTTAATCTTAGAACTAACTTGTTTCAAATAAGGTAAGTTAGATAAACAACGAATACTTGTATTAGCATTTTTATTACAGTTACATTCTTTCGATTTTTTCCTCGCTCTTAAATAAAACTGTAAAACTATGCCACAACTTCCCCTCCTTTTCTTTTGTGTTACAGCTACCTTAACTATGTAAATATTGCTTGGCTCAGCACCAACATAGTCGCTAAACAAAATCGCGACTCAGAGTCCCACAATAAAAATTCTCGTTATTGCATGTGCATGTACAAAATATTTAACCTTTAAAGAACTTTTCATATATTTGGCAAAAAAAAAAAATATATATATATATATATAACATAACAAATTATGTTTACCAAACCAGATTTTCAAATCACAAATGGATTCAACCTATTATAAAACATATTATACGGCAATGCCGGATTAACCCTTAGGCAAATAAGACACATGCCTTAAGGCCAGCAGAAAATCCAGGCCACAAAAAATTTATACATAAATTTATACTTGAATCTTATCTTTATTGATGAAATTATTATAATTATTCCAATTATTATACACATTTTGTTCATATGTCAATTTTACGATGTCAAAAATTGTAACTAATTCATTCTTATAAGTGATAATTTTTTTCTTCTAAATATCGATTTAAAATATTTCGAATAAAATATTCGAAAAATATTGTGTTTTTTTATATTTTTGAAATTTGATAACATTTGTTTTAAACAGTGGAACTCTTTCGTAAACAATAACAAAGCGTAGTAATAAAATTAATGGTTTTAGCAAATGAATATACTTTTAGATATAACTATTGTTATAAAATTGTAATCCTTTAAATTTATTAGTAGGTTTAAAGAAGAAAAAAGCATCATATTTACTGCAGAAAGAACTGGGTATAGCTTTTTTGTTCAACATGCCATGTTTTAAATGTTTCAATCAAAACATAATTGTCACATATTTTATTTATTGTTGATATTAATATAATAAAGCTCACTAATATAATATGGATTAGATCCATGTATCTCAACTATACTGAGTGACTTTCATTTTGACTTTCACTATCATACATTATTATCTATATATATATGTATGATTTTTTATCATATATATATAAAACAATGTGTTTAATCATTATTATATCACATATCCATTTTACATAGGGTAGATTAGGGTAATATGAGCACCTTGCTAATATGAGCATACTTAAAGATTTCTTAGATGTAAGCAGTGAAGTTAAAGTTTCTATGTATTTTTTGAATCGAATTTATGTGGTGATTACAGAAATCAGTGTAATTAGCGTAAATCCATATGAAGTAATTATCGGGTGTCATCTAATTAAAACGCTGTTAAATTTTTTGCTTTTTTAAAATAAATCATCACGCATGAATAAGTCTGTGGCGCGAAATTTTGGGGCTAAAATAATGAAATTAATTTTTTCATGAAAAAAATATGTTAGCTAAATATCCAATCCTTTTAGGCTTGAAAAACAATGCATAGAACTATTTAGTTTTGACTTTATTTAAAGACGCCATTTTTGTGTAATATCAGGATGCTCAAATTGCCCAGTGGTTTTCATTGAAATTACCTTGTTTAAAGTCCTAAAAAAGCAGTGGTTTTAATTGGTTTTTTGAATAAAAATAAAATATAGTAAAACTTTTTAATATTTTTACAATACTAAATATTTTTCTGTAATTTAAATTCAAAAAAATGGAATTTTTATCGTTCAAAGGTTTGAGTTGATAAAATTGAAAAAATTACGAACTAATTTTTTTTTTTCTTGCGGAAAATATAGTAGTATTGTTTCAACAAAAAGTGGCTTAAAATTTGATCTTTTAATGATAAGTTTTGTTAATAACAAATCATTATATTCCAAAAATTAGTTCTAATTGTCAGGTTGGTATTTTTTTACAAAATTAATGTTTTTTTGTGAGCTAATTTAAAGTGCTCAAATTACCAAGTGGTCTGGGTAATACGAGCATTTTTGTGACGTTTTTGAAACCTCTGTTTTTTTTTAAGAAAAAATTTCGGGTGCCCAAATATCTAAGTGGATCATGAGAAGGGATCCTTAAATATTGTTTATTCGCAAAAATTTTGGATCCAGCTTAATTATTTTTGAAATTATTCCAATTTTTGCTTAAGGTGCTCATATTACCCTAATCTACCCTATTCTAATTAATATTATATAATTTATAAATTAGCTTTGCTATAACATAGAAAAGGTATATACACTATACATGTAGAACTTCAGTTCTGTGACCCAGGGGTATAAGAAGCAGATCATTAATAAGTCAAACAATCAATCCCAGTGAGTAATTTGCATGAATTTTTGAACACCATGCTCCTGAAATAAACAAAAATAAAATCCTTCACTTATAGGAATCTATAATTTTTAATTAATTATGCTGACGCTGTCATCATTATTGTTAGATTTCTGTTGTAATTATTATTTTAATTGAACAAAATATAAATTCTGATCTTTCCAAGTTGAGTCTATTTATTGATGGATTACCTCTCATTAACAGCACAGTGAAATGTTTTTGGGTTATATGTGGGTGCATTCTAGAAATCCCATCATCTGAATTCATAATTGGTGTTTATTCTGGTAGTTCAAAACCAAATTCATCAAATGATTTTCTTCTGGTATACTGGTAGTTTGATTTTAAATTGTTATTTCGAATATTAAAATCTATACTATATATAGGTTTTGTATGTTCTTATCATGCGGTTCACAAGAAATGAATTTTTAAAATTTTACATTATTTTATGATATGACTTTATGAATCAATTATTTTTAAGTCGAATAGTTATGCTATTGAATACATAAAAATACGTTTTTAAAGATCACTTTTACGTTTTACTTTTAGATTAATGTCAATACGTAAAGGTGGTTGGGAGCGAGCGAAGGAGTTAGAGAAGAAAATGCATGATGATGATAAACTGTTAAAGAAAATACCCAAAATCAATTCATTTTTCACTGCCACGAACAAGGTAGATGCTACTGATAATATTACTCTCAATTCCCCACCATCCTCATCAACATCTCAGGTAGGTATTGATCACAAGGAAGAGGCTGCAAAAATTGCATTTGAACTTGAACATACTGAAAATAACGGGAATACAGTGGAGTGAATCGCTTCCTAAATTCTAGTGTCTTCAAACGGGTTTTGCCAAATGGTGATATCGTTGATCGTGACTGGCTTGTTTATTCTCCAGCCAAGACATGTGTCTTCTGCTTTCCCTGCATTCTGTTTTCATCTGACCGGTCACAGTTGTCTGGCTCAGGATTTAAGGATTGGAAGAATATGGCACAATACTTAAAATTCCATGAAATCAGTGCAAAGCACATACAATCAGTTCTCACTTTATGTCAAAGAAGTGTTGCTGCTGGGAGAGTTGACGAGCAATTGCACAACAATATGTTGGAGCAGCGCAATTACTGGAGAAATGTCCTGTCATGCTGTGTTGCAACTATTACTTTTCTTTGTGAGAGAGGTCTCTCTCTTCGAGGTAGCAATGAAGTTGTTGGCTCCAGAGAAATGGGAATTATTTGGGCATCTTGGAGCTGATTGGTCAATTTGATCCATTTTTGTCCCAGCACATCTGTACTTATGGCAATCGCGGACGCGGTCACACATCATATTTATCAAAAACAATCTGTGAAGAATTAATTGCAATGATGGGTGAACAAGTTATGGGTTTCATAAAGGATAAGATTTCAAAGTCACGGCATTTTTCAGTTTTAGTAGATTCCACTCCTTATATTACCCATTGTGACTAGCTGACCATCATTCTTCGTTATATTAAAGGGTGGATTACCAGCCTGTGGAGCGTTTTTTGACATTTATCAATATATCCAGTCACACAGGGCAGAATCTTGCTGACACACTGCTTCAGTACTTGTCAGATCAAGACATACAAAACTTGCCGTGGTCAGACATGATAATGCTAGCAATATGTCTGGTAAATATATTGACATGCAACAAATCCTGAAAAGCAAAAACAGTTTAGTGGACTACATTCCTTGTGCTGCCCACTTGTTGAACCTAGTTGGCGAGTCAGATGTGGATTGTTGCGTTGAAGCAGTTTCATTTTTTAACATATTGAATCGCCTGTATACTTTCTTTGTTCCATCAACACATCGTTGGGATGTCATGATGACCCATGTTAAAAACCAACCAGAATGCACTGTTCCAAAATACCCATCAGATACCCGGTGGTCTGCTCGAGCTGATGCTGAAGTTTGATGATTATAATCAGAAGGCAGGTAATCGCTGTGGCAACCGCACATATAAATCTGAAATTTGAAGACAACCAAAGCGTAAGAGACAAATCAATGATGGAGATGCCGCAGATGCTATGGAAGGGATGTCAAGCCAGCAAAACTTCAAGGTCAATACCTTCTATGTCATCATCGATCAGCTGAAAAATGGATTAAAGAAACGCATTCAAGCTTACTCAATTGTGCTGCAGAGATTTGGAGTTCTGACTGAGTATGACTCCATGATCGATGAAGATATTGACTTTGCTATTAAAGGAATGGTTACTGTGTACTCGAAAGACCTTTGTTCTGATTTTCCAACAGAATTTCGACAATTTATGTGCTGGTATAAAGAACAGAGCAACTATGAAGAAGGATCAAGTGCACAGAACCAAGTTGATTCAAGTGCTCAGAAGATGTTTAAAATGCTGCAAAATTCTGGTGTATATCAAGCATTTCCAATTACTGAAATAACACTCCGGATCTACTTATGTCGGATGTCAACCAATTGTTCAGGAGAACGTTCGTTTTCTCAATTGAAAAGAGTTAAAGATTCAAAACGATCAACAATGACTCAACGGCGTCTTTCTGTACTTTCATTTCTGTGCATTGAAAGTGATTTGCTCAACAAGGTCAACTTTAAAGTACTAATTGATAAATTTGCAGTTATAAAAGCACGAAAATTTTAAATTATGTAGTTTTTGCCTAATAAATATTATTTTTTAAATTTTGCTTTTCTTCTTTTTGTGGGAAAGTCCGTATTATCTGTATTTTCAAGCCATTTATTAAAATGTGCCTTAGGGCCAACAAACCCTTAATCCGGCACTGTTATACGGTTGTCTAATTTCTATCATAAATCGAGAACAAAGGCCGGTGCAAAGGTGTGTGTTAGGGGTGTAAAACCCCTTGTCTAATCAATGAATATTTACACCGTCAGTCGACAAATTAGGACTTTTTTGTCATTTCAGTCAACAAATTTGAGTCTTTTTTGGATACACTCGGCAAAATGGGACTTTGTTGGCTTTATCTCAAAAAAAACCTTTAACTGCACCCCACCCCCTCTTCACTTGTCTTGTTGAGAACCCTAATTACAGAACAACAAAACGCAGAGACAACAAAAAGCAGAGACGTCGCGATAGGATAAACATGATAAAATTAGTCAAGATGGACACCGCGTCTATAATAAGGTTAACAGTCTATAATTGGATAATCGCACAATGTTAAACGCAAATGTAATTAACATTTTTTAAAGTGTTTAGTTCGTATCATTTCATAAGTATTATTTGAGCGATTATAACTATTAGGTTGGAAGGCATTCTATTGGGACGATTTAGAAATATAGACAGAAGAAAAATAGACGTTTTACAAAATGGATCCGTATGTGCCAAATATAAAGTTCGATTATCTTTTTTCGACTAACTAAATAATCTAAAAACAATTAGGTAATAATAAGTTTTGTCGCTTTTAAATATTCTTTTAATCTATTGCTTAGATTTTATTGTTTAACATAACGCTTAAGTAATTTAACTTAAATTTATTTTTTTAGTAAAAATTTGTTTAATGTTTTTTCATTTGATTACAGTTTAAAGAAGCAATATTTTGCTTTTGTAAAGCCAATCAAAATGTTATTATTATTTTTTTGAGCCAATCAAAGTATTTTTTTTTTTTTAAGATATTTTAAAATATATTTTTTATTAGAACCAATCAATACCATTAATTAAAAAAACGATTATTTATGTAGTATATTATCACCTCCCCCAATTAAATACAAAAAGAGAATGCGTTTTTAAATATAAGCGTTAAAAGCCTATTAAACACGTCTGATTTTTCTTGCATTATAAACAGCAAAAAAATATTTTTTAAAAGGGCATTTTTGTTGTGATGAACTTTATACATTATAAGTATCTTTTAATTATTATAGATTTTTGATGTAAAAGTATTTTAACGCGTATTTTTTTAACATTTTAAATACTTAAATTAAACGTTCATATAAGAACTCACAAACTTTATATCTTTCAAACTATCCAAATTTACCATCGCGGTAGTAATTTTGCATTTGCAAAATTAGCATAATTGTATAATATTTTACTTTAATTACATTATTTTAAAAGTTTCTTCTTTCCAAAACAAAAGAAAAAGAAAAAAGAATCGAGTTAGCGGTTCCAAAGTTATTTAATTTTTGTATTGGGAAATTTGAGAATATTTTGACAAAAAATATGTATACTAATTTTGCAGTGAAAATTAAATGTGTTAAAGCACTAAATAAGAAACTAGTTTTTGATCATATATTTTCAAAAGAAATAACTTTTTAGTAGATATTTTGAACCGTTTGGCTTTAAATATGTTCCATCAACCATAAAATATTTTACATCCACCTTGAAATATTTTACATCCACCTCGAAATATATATTTTAAGGTTGATCCAATATATATTACATCAACCTTGAATTATATAACATCAACTTTAAAATTTACAACAAAAAACCTTATAGCAATTTAATGCCTTTTTTTTTAAACTAAATCTGTCATTAACGCCCAGAATAATTAATTTTACGGGTAATATTTGAGGTATTGAGGTAATATTTTTTATTTGATTTGTTTTGGCAAAACTTAGGGCTAGGTTACGTTAACTCAAAATAAAGTTACATGAAGGAACTATGCATTCCAGTTTATACACCATATTAAAGTTATTGCATATTTAACAGGCTAGTCAGAAATATATTATTAAACATATTTAACAGACTAGTCAGTAAAACAAATCCTTTTAACGGTTTATGGATGAAAAAACTCTTTTAAAATGTTCTAAAAACAAACAAAAACTAAACAACAAGTTCTTAAAAAATAAAAGTACAGAGAATGAGAAAATATATAAAACTTATAAGTATTTTAATCAAATTTACTTAAATAAAAACAGCAAAAAATGTATTTTTATAAACAAATTCCTAGTATTGTAAACAAATTCCATGTTTGATGTTAAAAAAATATATTAGACCAAAGTAAAATAAAAACTTCAGTCAAAGAACTAATATTGATAAATCAAATATACTTTGTCCTTATCAAAAATATCAAACGAGTTCAATAAATTCTATACAATTGTTGGGCTTAGTCTTGCAAATAAAATTATACTTCATCGTCATTTAAAACATGCAACAATGTATAATAGGGACTAGTTTATTTTTTTTAAAAAAACAATAAATCTTCAGGGTTTGATGAAATTTCCAGTAATATTCTTTTATCTAACAAAAAAAAAGCATTGCAAAACCTTTCCGAATTAAATCTAGCTTTAAACCAAGGATTATTTTCTGATATACTTAAACTTGCAAGATTATATCCAATTTATAGGAATAATGATCACGCCGACGAATCCAACTATAGGCCCATGTCGGTACTTTCTGTTTTCTCAAAAATCTTCGAACCTGTAGTTTAAAATAAAACCTTCGAATACTTTACAAAAAATAAACTTTTTAATCCAAAACAATTCGGATTTCAAGAAAAACATTTGAACATGCCATTATTGAACTTGTTAACTAAATAACTTTTTGAAAATAATAAGTTTACTCTTGGAGTATTCAGAGATTTAAAGGGACTCAACACCGTTGATCACTTTATTCTGTGAGAAAAGCTAAAGTGGTGTACAATAAATTGTACCATTGGATATAAAGTTATCTGTCTAATAGAAAGCAATATGTTAAAAACAAGAAATCCGGAATACTGAAATTCTGTGTGGAGCGTCTGAAGGATCTATCCTAGGACCGCCCGTTATAAGAAATAAACTCTCTAAATTTAGATAAAATTTATTTTATTTCATAATTTTAATAAATTCAAAAATATTCCCATTAAACTGCCTAATCTAATAATCAATAACGCTAACATTAAAAGAGAAGCTTCATTAAACTTTTTGGGCGTAATATTAAATAAACATTTTCGTTGGAGTGAACATATAAAAAGTATTGAGAAAAAAATATCAAAAAATATTAAAAAATAAAAAGTTTATATTTTTCTTTCATTCATTGTTATTTGATTTATTGTAATATTGCATGGGCAAGTACAAATCATACTAAATTAAAAAAATTGCACAGTAAACAAAAAAAGCGTGCAGAATATTATTTAGAGCTGATAAAACTGTACCATGCAAGTCTTTTTCTAGAAAAAGTTTCCTAAGGTTACAAATACGCAAAAAGTTCAAAGTATTCAGTAGTTTAAAATTGAATCGAAACAGGTGTTATTACTTTAATTTAAATTTAATTTAAATTTTAACATATCCAATTTTAAATGCTTCTTTGAAACTATATAAATTCAATTATATAAAATGTCAAAGAACCAACTTTTTTTCATTAATTTAGTTATGATGATTCCTCTTATCTTTTACGTCATTGTTGAAATAAAATCTGAATACAAAAAAAAAAAAAATTTTCTTTTTTAACTATCAATGAATTGTTATTTATTTTACTTTTTTGCTAACTGGTTTAACGGTTTACATATATATTACGGTTTTTATAAACAAAATACTGTTTTATTTTTAATTTTTCGTTCTTTACTTGAATATCACTTTTTACATAAATATTGTTTTTAAAACTATTCCTTAACTAACCACAAACTGTTATTTATTTTACTTTCATATTTTTCAATAAATAGATTGTAAAGTATGCGTATATTTTACGGCTTCTGTAAATTTTTTTCTTATTCATTTGTTTTTTGCATGGCGCTCTATACTGAGTAAAGATCAGTATAGATCGCCTTGGTTTTTTGCCGTATGATACTATTTGAAATGAGAAAAACTGTTTACATATATAATAAATGGCCGGAGCAAGAAGAAGACATATATTGTCTTATCATTTTGTACTGACGGCTTCATTTACATTGAAGTCGTCTGTACAATTTAAAAAATTTAAAACATAAAAGTAGGTACAATAAAAAATTAAAATATTTCCACAAAGATATTACAAACTATATTATAAGGTACTAAAATACCATAGGTTTGCAATAATAGCATATTTTAATAGGAAATAAAAATCAGGAAATCAAAACAAAAATAGGTGATGACTTTTTCAAAACAAAAATAGTTGAAAACGCTTTCAGTTTACTTATTTAATGATCTAATTTTAGAAGAATTATTTTAAATTGAAGTTTTTTCCTAATAAAAAAACGTTTACTTACTATTTTAAATTGTTCTAAAGAGATGTTTTGCAGAAAGTTATTTTTAATAATTTCTTGAAAAAATTCATTCCATAGAAATGGTCCACGATATTTATAACGATATCTATATAAATAGAATCTTGGAACTACAAAATTATCATTTGAAAAATTTGTCTAAGTTGATGAAATACAGTGTTAAATGGAAAAAATTTTTGTTGATTTTCTACTAATATATATATATATATATATATATATATATATATATATATATATATATATATATATATATATATATATATATATATATATATATATATATATATATATATATATATATATATATATATATATATATATATATATATATATATATATATATATATGTATACCACAAATGGTTTAACTTTATATAGAACAGAAATATTTTTGGATATTTTTATTTTCAATAAATTTAATATAAAATTTCGATGATATATTTTCACCAAACATTATTCTCAAGAAGCTAACATACAGTGGTTTTCATAAATTTAGACGCACTCATATTTGAGAATAGAAATTTTATGTTTTTTAACGATAAAACAATAACGAAAAAAGATTTCGGTTTAGTTTTTTTTTCTATTTATTAGATAAATACATATAAAATACAAATTTTAAAGAAATTTTACAAAAAAAATACATATACTCAGTAATATTTAGGTACAACTACATGATATTAAAAAATAAGACAAAAAAATTTATTCATAAATTTAGACGCACGATACATTAGGAGACGTAATTTTTGAACCAATCCATATTTTGTCTATCCGCCTATTGCTTTAATACAACTAAGAACTCTTCAAGGCATAGACTCAACAAGACTTTTGCGCATCGCTTCTGGAACCCTATACCAGGTCTCCTTGAGGACGTCCTTCAGCTGGCTTAGTGTGGAAATTTGAACCCCTTGCCAATTCACGGTCAATCCAAGCCCAAATATTTTCAATCGGGTTCAAATCAGGTGAGTATGGAAGCCACGGTATTGTCTTGATAATGTTATCGTTGAACCACTCCTTTGTATAGTATGCGGTATGTGCAGTAGCGCCATCTTGTTGAAGTTTCCATTGTTTATTATTGAGCATAAGCAGGTCAATTGATGGAATTAGGTTGTTTTCCAGTACTTTTACGTATGTTCTGAAGTTGATTCTTCCGGTGTATGTTTGGCACATACCAATACCTTTGTAATTGAAGTATGACCAGATTCCTATCGAGCCTCCCTTACTTTGTACAGTCGGTCTAATGTACCTGGCATAATACTTTCCGTAAGCCATTCTTATGACTGCTATGTTAGATTTGCGATTGATAAGCTCAAAGTTACTCTCATCACTCCACATAATGATTTTCCATTGTTCTATTGTCCAACACCTTCTTTCACGACACCATTTTAGTCTCCTTTGTTTATCATATCGTTTGTTTATCATACGGTTTCTTCAAAGCAGAGTAGACTGCAATCTTGTATTTGATAAGTATTTGGCGGACTGTGCCTTGAGAAATAGATGTGTTTCGCGTTATATTGAATTCTGTAGTCAATTCGATGTAACTAATTCTTGGATTAGCTCTCACAGCTCTAAAAAGGGCACAATCGTCTTTTCTGGTGGTTGACAAGGGTCTACCTAGCCTCGTTTTCTCGCTGGCACCTCCAGTGTGAAGAAAGATTAGAGTCGTTAGCAAACAAAATAAGATTTAAAGTTTTAGAAGCTAAATATAAAGCGTTAATGTACAGAAAAAATAATAGTGGTTCTAAGATGGATTTCTGGGGAACACCACAAGTTATAATTTTGTTTCCTGTTTCATTTTCTTTATACACTGTGTTGTTTTATGTTTGACAGGTAATTTTTAAACCAGAGTAGGTTATTGTTTAACACACCATAGAGTTCTAGTTTTTTTATAAATATGTTATGGTCAACTGTGTCAAATGCTTTTGACAGATCAATGAAAACTACTGGTGTATATCAATCATTATTGAACCCATTGGATATATAATTTATTAATTCGATTACTGCATGATCCATTTAATGTTTTTTTAATCCAAATTGTTTATTATACAGTATTTTGTTTTTGATTAGATAGTTATTAAATCTATCATACATAATACGTGTAATAATTTTGAGAAACATGGTAACAGCAGAAATAGGTCTATAATTTGACCTAATTGTGTCATCGACAGTTTTAAAAATAAGTGATATTTTAGCTATTTTTAATTTCTCCGGTACAATACCGGATTTTATTGAAAGGTTAAAAATATGAAACAGACATGGTTCAATAATATTGAAGATTACTTTAACTACGTTCACGCTAATTTGATCAATGTCAACAGATTTATTATTTTTCAGACTTTTGAACGCATTACGCACCTCACTTATATTTAATTTAACTTCTTTTATAGATATATTGGTTGGTTTTATATAGGATTGGAAATTTGTGGTGTTTTTTGGAATTTTATCTGCTAACTTTGGGCCAACTTCAAGGAAATAGTCGTTGAGCTTTTCAACTATGGTTTCTTTATTACTGATCATTTTCCCATCAATTAAGAGTTTTTGTGGCAAATTATTGTTCGCACATTTATTTTTACCAATTGTCTGCTTAATCACAAGTATTTTGTGTGTTTTCCCTTGGGTTTTTTCTAACATCTTAGCATAATAAACTTTTTTTGAGTGTTTCTTTGTTTTTTTAAACAAGTTTTTAAAACTTTTGTAATTCATTTTATTTTTATATGACTTATGTTTTAAATATTTTTCGTAAAGCTTTTGTCTCCTCTTAGATGATTTAAGTAAACCTTTGGTCATCCAAAGGTTTAAAAGTGAGTTTGAATTTATAGCTATTTTTTTTATTGGAAATGCCAATTCATAGTATTTACAAAACTGTGCCAAAAAAAATTCATACGCCTTATTTGCATCTTGTGATTGTAATATAAGTTTTCAATTGATTTTTTCTGATAAGAGATTTCGAAAGTACAACAAGAAGTTTTTATTGATCCCTATATTATTCGTAATTAAGAATATTGGGAAATGATCTGTTATGTCAGTTTTGATTATACCAGATTCTAAGAGGCAATTATAAATATTATTAGTAAACATCAAGTAATGTCGATAAAGTGTTAGCTACTCTGGTTGATTTGTTTATTGTTGGAATTATATCATGTTGAATAAGGGTATTTAAAAAACATTGAACATTTAAATTTAAAGCATGATTTTATATTATAGTCACCAGTTAAGTACACATGTTATATTATGTTAGTGTTGCTTAAAAAAATTTTTAAATAGGTTTTAAAAATTTACGAAAAAAAATTACGTCATTACGCAAAACAAAGTTAATAGATTTGTGAATAAAGATACTTATACCACAACCAACGTGGGTTTGACGAGGTTGTTGAATTGAAACGTAGTTATTTAATTCATAATTAAAATTATTTTTATTGCTTTTTAACCACGTTTCCGTGAGACTAATTATTTTAAAATCGTGGTTTAGATCATGCAATAATAATTTTAGATTATCAAAATTTTTATTAATACTTTGAATGTTTAGATTTAAAATTAAAAAAATTATAATATATTTTTTTTACTAAATTGAATAGATTCACGGACTGAATAGTATTCACTTTCAAAGTTTTTTTGATTGAAATAGTCATTAAAGCTGTTATTCTCCGTATTAAGATTAAATAAAAAATTGTCATCTATTTTGAAAAAAAAAAGTAATAATTTCGTCATCACGAAAATAAGATATTAAAAAAAGTTTAAATACTATTAAATTATTACTTTTCTTTGAAGTCCAATCCACTGAGTGTTTTGGCGCGGCCAAAATACAAAAAAAATTTTTCTCAAATTTTTGAGAACTAAATTCCTAATGCTTTAAAATACCCAGATTAAGGAAAGTACAAAATAATTTTACTCTGGTGATAGTAATCCCAGAGATAGTGACGATCAAAGTCAAAAATGGTTGCCAAAATTTAAGTTTTCAAAAAAAATTATATGTTTTTGTTTTTTTGCAGTGTTTCGTGAATAATTTTTTTCCTTTTGCTAATTGATTTATATATTAAAAAGAGTATTAAATTATATACGTCCTAAGATGCTCAAGAAAAAAAACTTTTTTCTTTTTCAATTGTCATGATGTTTTAAGCCAGAAAAAAAGTTTAAATCACACTTTCCAACTTCTGTGAACTCGCAAAAAATATAGTCCCAAAAAGTATCAACCAAGCTATTTTTAAGAAACTTAAAAATTAGTTGCGACTTTTTTCGACTATGCGAGAAATTTTCTATTTGAAGTTTGCACTACCTGGATTATAACTGGATTATATTTTCAATTTTTTGTTTTCCTATGTGATAATTGATCAAAAGTCTACATAAGACTTTGTATTCAATAATCAATTGAAAATGATAGTTTATTATTAATAATTGACATTTAATTAGATCATTATTTGCATATGTTTTACTATCCTATGCCTAAAATTAAAATTCCATGCTTGAATTTAACATAATGAAAAAAAAAAAAAATTTAAAAATTAAAAGAATAAAAAGTTATATATTCTACTAAAACTATAAGCAGTGGATTTTACAACTAAAGATATTCTTAGCTGTTTCAAAAAGAAGAAAATATAAACAATGCTTTGTATGAGTGATGGCAAATAAGAAAACTTGGTACCAAAGTTAAATTGAATTAAATCGAATTACCAAAGATTTTGGAGAGATTCATAAAGAAACAAAGTTTTTTTTGAAAAAAAACACGAAAAATGGTTAAATTAAAAGTTTAAAATGGATTTTTCGTCATTGGAATTGGCACAAAATATAAAAGGTCGACCAAAAAAAGATTTTAATGATATGAGTAAGAGAAGTAAACGTCGGATAATTGCAGGAGAGCATACAAGTTCAAATTTTGATTCAATTGAAAAATCATTACTTATAGCCCATAGAAAAGTATATAATCAAACAGATTTTTCTTTATTCAATGTGTTAACACATTTCATCAATAATCATAAAGATTCACATCATATGTTTGTTTAAACGACAACGATAAAAATGATAGCTGAAGAAGCCGCTGCAACAATAGTTGACATAGATCTTAGCGCATGTGGCTATAAATAAATTCAACAGGCATCAAAAATAAGATATCCATCTTACTTAACAGTTGAAAAAGCACTTAAGTTGTGTGGTCCACAGGATAATCACTTGAAAGTCAGTGATTTAAGAGTCAAAGTAAATTTACAAGCACTTATGAATCATACCGCTGAGAGAATTGTGAAAATGAGGCATAACGAAATAATGGCTTATTTGGATATCAGTAACAAACTAAGAGAAGTCAAGATTCAAGCATGTTTGCAGTTGTAACAACACCTTTGAGGGTTAGTGTGTCAAATTCAAAAAATGACTTTTTGTGAACCAACTTAATGCCTCTTAATATAAGATTTTGTAGGCCAATTGAACTTCATTTCATCAAAGAAACTGCCGTAGTCGTTTTAGGAAAAAAACGTCAAGTAGAAGATGAAATTTTGGATTTTCATTCAGTGAATATTGAGTTGGTTAATGGTTTGTTTGTTATTACTGATTTCAATTTTTTTTTTGTGCATGATTGACGGAAAGGTTTTAGCAATTATAACAAACACATCGTCAACGCAGTGTTATTGTATTTGCGGAGCTACACCAACTGCAATGACTTGTTTGTAGAACTTTCTAAGTGGATTTACAGCAAAAAAAGGTACACTTATCAATGGGATATCTCCGTTACATTCTTGAATAAGATTACTAGAGTGTCTCTTACATATTTCGTACCGACTCGAATTCAAAAAATGGAGAGTAACCAAAGAATTCAAGACAGTATACGATAACAAAAAGATATTTATCCAGCAGTTAATGTTCAAAAGGAAGCATCTCCGAGTTGATTTTCCCGCAGTTAGTGGAGCAGGAACATAAACCACCGAAAATGTTTGCAGAAAAGCGTTCTCTTACCCAAAAGAACCAAGCGAAATATTAGGGATTGATAAGACAATTATTAAAATGTTCAAAAATATCTTAATTGCAATAAGTTGTCAGCAAACATTGAATCCAGAGTTATTTGAGCGATACTGTAAAACAGTGTACCGTCGATATTTAGATCTGTATGATTGGTATACTGTATGATTGGTATAAAATACCGTCAATAGTTCACAAAGTTCTTGCACATGGAGCAGAAATAATGATAAACTCTCCAGTTCCCTTGGGAGTTTTACCGAGAAAGTAACTGAATGCCGAAAAAAATATTACAGACGATATCGTTTTCTACATACTCGTAAATGTTCAAGACAAGCAAATTTAAAAGACATCTTTAACCGTGCAATAAGATCTCCGATCCTCTTATTAGTTCTATCTCCTTGGAATCTAGACGGACAAAGAAAGTTGTGCTCAAACTTCCAGAAAAAGTGAAGAGTTTTTTAATTTTAGAAGTGGACAATAAGGAACTAATAAAACTGACAGAACTAGAATCCTCAGACTTAGAATTATCGGAATCAACAGAAATTATTAATTTAGAAGATGAAATAATGAACGATTTAGAAGCTACTAATGAAGATTATTTGGATGATAAAAACATTGACGTGTGAAATGAATATAGCAATATTAAAAGTAAAAAGAAAAATTATAACTTCAAAGAACGTTTTTTAAATATTCTCTTTTAAAAAATTAAAACAAACTTGTCACCTTTTGAAGAAGTACTAGCGTTCTCTTAGGCATTTATGGCCTACTACACAGTTTACTAATAAGGTCTGTGAGGGTAATGGGTTATCTTTACAAGTTACCTGCTCCAACGAAACAATATAATTAATAAAAAATAATATAATCAGTGGCGCGGCTAGTTGTTCGGAGTTGTCCCCTAAAAAAACAGTCATTAGCCCTGCCGACACAAACGTCTTTTAGACGTTTTTCTTCGCATCTAAAATGTTAACATATTTTAGATGTCTAAATTCAGATAAATGTAAGACGTCTAATAGTAGTCATCTTAGACGGCTTAAGACAGCTGTTATTCGTCTTCTCAAAGATAAATACAATTAGATGTCTTATAGTTATCTACACTTAGACGACTTTATCCTTAAAGTCCGGAAGTTTTTTGATTATTGTTCTTGGTTTACCTAAATTTTTATGGCCAGTTCTGAGTGCCCTTTTAATTTTAATACCTTTTAGGCCTAAGTAATTTTCAAAAATTGTGT
Organism: Hydra vulgaris; assembly: GCF_038396675.1. Classification (NCBI taxonomy): domain Eukaryota; kingdom Metazoa; phylum Cnidaria; class Hydrozoa; order Anthoathecata; family Hydridae; genus Hydra; species Hydra vulgaris. The sequence continues at coordinate 86,219,523 of NC_088931.1, forward strand.
TTACCTTTATTTCGCTGTCTTCCCAGCTTTCCCCTTCGCTTTCTTTAACTTCATCAATTTTCAGATTTTTGCGCCGTGATCGATCTTCCATTTCCCTTAGTTTGCTTTTAATTTTAATAAATGCAGATTCGTTACTTAGTATTGCACTTGTTGATTTACACCTCTCTTGTAAAATAATGACAGACTTGATTTTTCCACCTATAAGATGTTCGTGAAAATTTAGGCTCACTTTAATATCATCAACCTCTTTTTTTTTATTTTAATCTGTTTACAATTTTAATTAATATTTAATTCAACAATATCTAATCGCTCGTAATCGCTCGTAATCGCTCGTACAATATTTTCATGCTACTACTTATGTTTAACATTTTTCGTTTTTTTTCTTTAAGTTTCCCTCATGAACTCCATAAATATTTTTTTCATCATTTTCTCTATTTGGTCGATTGTAACTGCCATAATCAATATATTGATATATATATATATATATATATATATATATATATATATATATATATATATATATATATATATATATATATATATATATATATATATATATATATATATATATATATATACTTCAATTATTCAATAAAAAATTTACCTATACCATTAAATAAAGAATACAAACTGCGATTGCTTGAAAAAACTGAGATATTGATTAAAAGGATGCGATGGAAGGCGTTTTTCTTCATGAATCACCGGTCTAACGGTATGAATGATATTAATTGTAATAGTAATAATTATACCACATATAATTCTTATGGTATTAACACACCACATTGTCCACAACAGATTTAAGATATGCGTGCGTTTGAATGCGATTTATTTAAATTAATCAAAAACATAGAGTTTCTAAAAGTTCAATGCGCCTTCCAAAATAAATTAAAAAAAGATATTTCTTATATTCGAAAATCAACGTATACTTACACTAACACAGATAGAACATCAAATTTATATAAATTATTAAAAGATGAATACAATAAGTTGCTAATGAACGCTACCACATCTAACTATGAAAAAACCAACCCTATTATAAAAGATCACATTAATAAAGAAGGAAAAACTATTCTAAAGAATCATGACGTTTTTAACAAAATCAATATAAACAGTTCTTCCAATTGTTTCATTACATTAAAAGACCATAAACCTAATTTTTTAAATAACCCTACTGTTCGTCTAATTAACCCAGCTAAGAATGAAGTTGGTAGAATAAGTAATTTTATATGATATTATCACCAACCTAAGAAATATTTTGTAACTAAATCAGTAGAGTAGTATTCAAAATGTAATAAATTGGTTCAAAAACATCAATGACAAACATTTTTATAAATTCCTTATTTTCGACTTCGTTGACTTTTGCCCTTCTATAAATGAAAAGCTACTTATCGACTCTACAAATTTTGTAGAACGATACGTTTCCATTGATGCTAATCATAAATCTTTAATTCTCCACGCGCGTAAGTCTTTATTATTTACCAATGATCAGTTTGGATTAAAAAATCGAGTGGTTTGTTTAATGTTACCATAGGTGCATTTGATAGAACGGAAGTGTGCGAATTAGTTGGTATTTTTCTTCCAGATATCGCAATTTTATAAAAAATCAGATTTTGGATTCTGTAGAGACGATGGCCTAGCCGTGTTTAAAAACCCAAGCGGTCCAAAAATGGAAAAAATTAAGAAGCATTTTACTCAAATATTTAAACAATACAACCGATATATTTCCATTCAATCTAATATGAAAATTGTTAACTACCTTGATGTTACATTTGATCTTAATAGCTGCACTTTTCAACCTTACCACAAACCTGATAGTACGCTAAATTATATCCATGCTAGCTCCAACCATCCACCAAGCATTTTAAAACAATTACCAACCTCAATTGAACATAGATTATCTTCCAATTCTTCAAGCGAAAAAATTTTCCAAAAGTCTGCTCCTATTTATAAAGACGCATTAGAAAAGTCTGGATACCACACCAATCTCCAATATCATTCAAATCTAAATCCTTTAAATACTAATAAATGAAAAAGAAATATAATATGGTTTAGTCCTCTTTTCAGTAAAAATGTGGTAACAAAAATTGGGCCCCTTTTCTTAAACTTAATTGACTTACATTTTCCATTAAATCATAAGCTCCACAAAATTTTCAACAGAAACACAATAAAAGTTAGTTACAGCTGCATGCCAAATAATAGATCGAGCAATTATCAATTCACACAACCAACAAATTTTGCGCAATAAACTCACAGCAAATGATATAAAATGCAACTGCATTAAGATAACTGCATGCCCGTTAAATAACGAATGTCTATCAAAAAACGTTGTATATAAAGCCACTTTAGCATCACCTAATCCTAGTTTTACGGAAAAATCTTACATCGGTATTAGTGAAAACACATTCAAGCTCAGATTCGCAAACCACCTTAAATCATTTAATGCAACCAGGTATAGGAATATACAGAACTTTCGAAGGAAATCTGAAAACATAGAGACGCAGGTAACATGCCAATAATCAAGTGGAACATAATTAAAAGATGCCAATCTTATAATCCATCTACAAAAAAGTGTAACCTTTGCATCAGTGAAAATTATTTTATTATGACTTTTGATAGTCGTTACTACTTAATAAAAAACTTGAATTGGTTTCTGCTTGTAGGCATAGGAAAAAATTTTTACTTGCTAACTTTGATTCTGGCGATTAGCAAATTTCGGATCACGTACACGTGACGTCAGATGCCGTTGCAACGCTGAATTTGTATTTTTTATAACGGTTTTTATTTTATATTTGATTAATATGGCTGATGATTGCCGAATGGCATGAAACTTCAAGTTCCATTATAAAGTTGTATTTTTTTATTTAAAATATTTTAATATATATACATATATATTATATATATATATATATATATATATATATATATATATATATATTATATATATATATATATATATATATATATATATATATATATATATATATATATATATATTAAAATAATTGACACTAAACACTAATGATGTCTGCAAATATCAACTATCTGCAGACATCATTAGTAGTAATATGGGGTAGTATCACAAAAAAATGATGTGCAAATTGATTATAATAATATGTGTATGTGTTATTGTAAATCATAGTATGGTTTATATACTTGCATTAATAACTTTTATTTACAGATATTAGGTAAGTGTCTTGGTTAGCAATATTTTTTCAATGCCTAATGTGTAAATTAAGCCCCCTCACCATCTTTTTTTTGTTGTTGTTGATAAGATTATGAAAAGATTTTTATAATTCTTTCATTGATTATTTTTATGTATCAGATCTTATTTTACGTAGTCGGGTAGTTACCGACATCCAACAACCAGGGTTGACTTGGTTGTAACATGCTATGGGAAACCAAAGCTCATTTACAATTGGCTTTGAGCCAATCACCTGGCTTTTGATATACTATTTCAACTTAGAAAGATGACCTTTTGCATTATGGACACCAAGATGTTAGTGTTAAGTAGTTTAAATCAATCAGTATAGAAATCAGTTTTTTCGATTATTATTTTTATACATCATATTTTTTCTTTTTCAGGCGAAAAATTGAAGAATTCAATTTGTTCCATTTCTGTTTTAATAACATAATGTGTTATACATCAGAAGTTAAGTTATTTTAATTTATTTTTAACCTAAAACAAAAACTTTTTTTTCTCTTAATTTTTGATGGGTTTTTTGAGTAATTATTTTAAATATCTGATGTATTTTATCTATCATTGCTAGTATGAAGACTGAAAAATAGACTATTGCTTCTATGGATCTTTAATAAGTCAGGAAAGAGGTTAATTTATACTTATAAATTAAATTATGCAGTAATAACATATTTGTAACATATTAGATATTAATTTATTTTTCAGGACATATGCCTTCTCTATTAATAATGGTTGTGCTATGTTGATCTATAAATTTATTTCAAAATCTGTTGTTTTTTTTTTAGATATTCTCGAAGGATTGACTTTTTTTATCTTTGGATGTCAATGCTGGATTTGCTTCAAAACTAGGCTATTTTGATAGCCACGATTCTGTTAAAAACATTAATAAGCATATGGAAAACAATTAATTTAGTTTAAATTTTATATTATGAAGTATATTTTAAAAGAAATAAATCTTTTTTTATTGGGGTGGGCGTATTATTCGATGTTAATTGAGGCGATACACAAAGGATACTGAAGCGCTTTATCTAAATATCATCTCTCTAAATACTAATTAACATAAAATGTTATCGCTAATTGTCAAAGTAATTAAACAATTTTTATTATAGTATTTTTTAGTATCTATCATGGACTAAGTGGAAAATTATGTGGCTTGAGTAATAACAATGGTACGGTTGGAAAACAGGCCTTGTTTTTCCCCAAAACTATTGCTCTTACACAAATCACATCCTTTTCCGACTTTTTCTTCAAGTCATATTTTTCGCTCGCAAAAAATAGATATAATTAAAGAGGGTATTATTTTCTCTCAGTTCACTGTTTATCTTCTAATAGGCTATGTACATATATAATAACGCAACAAATGAACAACGCTTTTTAATATATAAGCATATGTATGTAAAGTAAAGTGTAATATAATAAGTATTGTCGTAAAAAAAAAGTTATAAAATAAATTAATTTATGAATAAAATTTTTAATCATATAAAAATTGATTTATCTTATTATTATTTATAACTTTTTTAATTCGTTAATAGAAATAATTTTTTTAATTAAGCAATTTTAATTTTATTTTGTTAAAGGTTGAATAAAAATATAAGCGAGGCAAAGTTATGCGCTAAAAACTTAACAATAAAGTTCTATTATAAAACTACCGTAAGCCGGAACGCTAATTTTTTAAGTTGGTTGCAGTTTTCTTAACCATTCTATATAATGAATTTTTGTCACTTAAATGGTCATAACTTTTAGTAGAACCGTTTGTTTTTTATGAAATTTTCACAATTGTAATACTAATTTAAAGCTCTTTACAATGATGTATAATAATTGAATATTTGAATAGTTTAAAAATTTTGCACACCTACTTTATTAACGCGTCTTGCTTGTTCAAATGCGTAATGCGAGTGTTGAATACTTGCTCTTTAATTTATTTATATATTATAAATACTTGTATATATACATAAATTATAATATATATATATATATATATATATATATATATATATATATATATATATATATATATATATATATTGTAATTATAATATATATACATATATATATATATATATATATATATATATATATATATATACATATATATATATATATATATATATATATATATATATATATATATATATATATATATATATATATATATATATATGTATATATATATATATATATACATATACACACACATATATATGCATATATATATATATACATATATATATATATATATATATATATATATATATATATATATATATATATATACATATATATATACACAAGCAGAAAGCAACCCGTAATACGGGTTACGGTCGGTCTGTTACTTAATTTATAGTGGCTGTTTTCCACAATTTAGAGTTGCGAAACCTTAACTAATACCCGGTAAGAAAAACTCCTTCAAATTAAAAAATTAAACCATCCGTAAAATTAAAATAAATTAATTTACCAATTATTTAACGTTATTTGAGTAATTTACAATTGACATAGGTCATAACAGTGTATAGCAGAACCATTTTCCTAGACATTACTAAGTTCAACACAATACGTTTTTAGTTACTGACACAAAATAATAACACTTCATCATGCCTTATTATATTATATACTTATTATATTGACGAAAGATTTAAGCTAAATTCTTGTTATATTTTTTATAACATGAACTTTAATTAATAAGATTAATATGAAGTGAACGTAAATTATTTATGAGTTATTAATTTTTTGGTATCCCCTTGATACATGTTTCTTAAAAAAATCTATATATCGTCTTTAGAACGATAAATGACCACAACTAAATAAATTTATTATAAACAACTAAGCAATTGAGTACAAATACGTTTCAAACAAAAAAAGTCGATTTACAATCAAACATGTGTATAACAAACCAAGATGTAAGAAATTGAAATGACATCTTGGCCAATAGCAACCACCGTGACTGTTTTGGAGGCCCTCCGCGAAGCTTCCTCCTCCACACCCGCGAGTACTAATAAATAGATGCGCCCGCCCTACCTACGAATCTATGGTTCATGATGGTTCAGGCAGACTGACGGATGTTTATGTTGTTTCGTTAATGTGATTAATATACTCTATCATTCAGTACCTCAATAATTCGAGAGCAAATCACGTCTTCAGTTCGTCATCACCAAGTTACATGGTAAGTTATAATTTTATTCCTGCATATAGGCCTAACAAGGCTGCGTGAGAAGATTTCAGTTATCAGGTTATAATTTTATATCACACGTCGTTTTATGTTAAAGCCACATAAGGGGCCTGTCCTTAAACACTATCCGTATTGTCAATTTAATTACTTGGTTTTTAATAACTAATTTTGACCTTAAAAATGAGTAGGCCAAGCCTATTTTGCTAAACAATAATTTTTATCAGTAGTACGAAAACATTTAGTTTTAATATTGTTTGCTCGTCCTAGCGAATTTTCCATATGGAAGGAGCTATTACCATAGGTAGCATGGACAAATTTAAGCCCGAGACCATGATAACATTCATCTTGGGGGCCCCAGATTCCGAAAACATTAAAATTAAAATCAATTTTTTTTAAATCCCCCATATTATTCTAATGGTTCATAAATCCAATTAATATCTAGCTTATTTGTGAACATTAATAAATATAATAAATATAATAATTAAAACAAATATAATAATTATAATAAATATAATAGATGTAATAATATAATAAATATAATTAATATAATAAAAATAACAATTATAATAAATATAATTACCATAATAAATTTAATTAATATAATTAATATAACAAATTAATTAATATAATTAATATAATAAATATAATTAACATAATTATAAATTAATATAATTAATATAATTTATATATTAAATACAATAAAGAAAATAATAGTTGTAAATATAATAAATATAATATATATAATAAATAATATATTAAATATAATATACGTCAAAACAGAAAACACACAACTAACTAAATTAGAGGCGCATTAATATACAATGAGAACATCTAAATTCCCCTTTAAACAGCTGCTCTGAAAATACTCGATAAAGCATTAGCAATAATAGGCAATCAAACAATTCCCTTAAGAAAATTCTAGAACAAACAACTCCCGTGGAGACAGCCAATCTCTGCCAACCTGTCTCTAAAGTAAAACCACGAATAATAACAAAAAATAATTCCAATGATAAACGTTATTAAACACACCTTAAGAATTACCTAACTTAATTCGTGGAGACATGCGAACCTCTGATGCGTAAATAGAACAATAGGCCATTGAACGATAGAACAATAGAATTTTAAAACCAGAAATTTTAAATTTTCATGTGCGCACATTTCACTTTAAATAGATATCTACTAACAAGCGAAGTGACAACATCATTAGTAATACTGTTACTTATACTGAAATTTTTCTAAGAAAATAGCTGAAAAATGTCATTCAAAACTTGACAGTTTTATCTTACATTGTTTATTTATTAGATTTGGTTCGTTTCCAAACCCATAACGCGAAGGTTTATTTTATTTTCTAAATACTTTATTGTCTAAAATAGAACAATTATTTTCAGAGTCAAGAGACCTGTTGATAACATGAAACGAAACTATCCCAGTGGATGGGAAAAGAAGAAAAAACAAAAAGCCATAGAACAAGAACTACAACGGTTGTCGGGTTCAATACTTAAATTTACTAAAAGGGCACTATCCCAGGCAAACAATGAAGCAGGGTCAGAGGAGAGCCCTGAATCTTTAGAAGGCCCAAGTACAAGCTATGGCCAACGGAATGAACAAACAAGCAATGAAGAACAAGAAAAAGGAGAAGAAGAACAATACAAAAGGCAAGAAGAAGAAGACATAACCAATTTGATATATTCTAAATCTGACGCAAATTCAGTAAACGAATCAGAAGATTTAACATTAAATTATGATGTTGGAAACTGGCCCACTCCAATGCTATATTATCTCAGAACCGATGTTATAAGACAAGGCAGTGAAATTTACCAGAACTTGGAGGGGCCATTTGATCCAGTTCATAAACCAGGAGAAAATTCAAAGGGTCAAACTAGACAGCTGACAAAAAGCTGGTTTTACAAGAAGCTTCCAAGTGAGAACAGATTTTGAGGAAATTAGGATGGTCTATTCTCATGAAAAAAAATCACTGTTTTGCTTTTGTTGCAAGGTGTTTGATAAGAACGATAATCCAACGACCAAATCAAGTTTCATCACAGGATTCAATAGTTGGTGGAAATTGAATCCTAAAGTATCATATCATGAAAACTCTGAATTGCATATTAACAATTTTGAAAAATGATAAACACTTGAAGCAAGACTTCTCCGAAACAAAACCATCGACGCTGCTCACCAAGACATAACAAACAAACAAAAAATGTCATTTTTTCCATTTAAATGGAAAGAGAGAAGAAGAAATGGAGAGACATTTTGCATCGTCTCTTAGATATAACACTTTTTTTGGCAAAGCAGAATTTTCCTTTTTGAGGCCACAGGGAAAACTTTGCTTGTAAAAATCGTGGTAATTTCTTAAAACTTGTCAGCCTCCTTTCAAACTATGACCCTCTTTTAAAGGAGCACAGCATACGGCTTCAGCAATCATTGGAATCAGGATTGGTTCTAGTTTCTTATTTATCGCCTGCAGTGTTAAATAAGTTTATATCTTTTTTAGGCGATGCTGTAAAACAAGAATTAATCTGTGAAATCAAGAAAGCTAAATTCTATGGCATATTGACAGCACGCCAGATATATCCCACACTGAACAAATGATTCAGGTCATAAGGTATGTGAAAATTGACAACAGGAACGTGGAAGTGAAAGAATTATTTCTAGGTTTTATTCCTCTAAGTGGAAAAAAGGCAGACTCCATAACACAGGAATTTGTTCAATCTCTTGAAAAGGACGGCTTTGATTTAAAGCATTTTTGAAGCCAAGGATACAATAATGCCACGACGATGTCTGGCATTCATACAGGAGTACAAAACAGAATTAAAGAATTTAATCCAAAAGCAATATTTGTGCCTTATGCTAACCATTCGCTAAATTTATGTGGCGTACATGCTTTTGGTAGTGTTTCTGTTTGTGTCACATTTTTTTGAACTTTGGAAAGTGTGTAAACGTTTTTTTCATGTTCAACACATAAATGGGAGGTCCTAAAAGAAACCGTTGGAGTGACAGTGAAGAGACTTAATGATATCAGGTGGAGTGCTCAGTGAGAAACCAATCTTCAAACATTTCGAAAAGTTGGTTAAGGTTGTGGAAAAGCTTTGTGATGCTTCTGAAAACCTAGATACGAGAGGAGCAGCGGAGGTGTTGATGACAAACATTTGTGATTTCAATTTTCTTTGTTTCTTGCATTTGTGGTACCACATTCTACTCGAGGTGAATCATGCCCAAAAATATCTTCAAATCGAAGGTATTAGCTTGGAAAAGTGTGTTTTGAAGCTGAAAAGCTTGAAGACCTTTTTAGTAGAGAGTCGAGAAGTTCTGGTCCATAATGCTGCAGAATATGCGACCCAGACTTATGCTGAAATGGGCATTGATATTGAAAATAGAAAACGCAAGCGAGTGAAAAAGATGATGCCTGGAGAAATTGCTAAAGATGTAGGTTTAACTCCACAGGAAGAATTGAAGCGTGCTATGTTCGAGTGCATTGACCACTTTCATGTAGAATTAGAAAAACGTTTGACCTCGATGAACACTGTGTATGAAAAGGTTGCTGTTGTACACACAGATAAACTTTTGAAGGTATCTGATGAAGAAATTGTAATCTATGCCCATCAGTTTTCATAAAATTTCAATGATGTAGAGGAGGAAGAATTGCTGCCTGAAGTAAAGAGGCTGAGAAAGCATCTGAAGGCTTCTGGTATCAAATTAGACATTGCAGCTGCATGGACATCCTTGAAAATGCTTCAGTTTATCATCGAAATGGACTTTCGTGAATCGTTGCCAAACGTGACTGAAGCTCTTAAACTGTTTCTAACTATATGTGTGTCCGTGGCTTCTTGTGAGAGGAGTTTTTCAAAATTGAAGTTAATTAAAAATCTCCGCTCTACAATGAGCCAGTCTCGTTTGACAAGCTTGGCCATAATATCAGTAGAAAACGAAATTGCAAAACATGTGAATTTTGATGAGTTAATCAAACGATTTGCAGAAGTCAAGGCTCGCAAGAAAGCATTTTAATGTGTTTCTAGATTTTATATTATGTTATGGCTTTAATGGATATATATATATAAACATATAAACTGATAGATAATGATAAAGATGGTATTTGCTAATTTTTGTTTAATACAAACGTTATCAAGAAAGTGGAGAAAGATAATGTGTTATACATACATTCATTAATGTAGTCTATATATATATATATATATATATATACATATATATATATATATATATATATATATATATATATATATATCTATAGACTACATTAATGAATATATATATGTATATATATATATATATATATATATACATATATATATATATATATATATATATATAGACCCCATTTACCAAGTGCCGCCCTAGGCCCCAAAACATGTTGGTACGCCACTGAAAATAAGGTATTTTTCTAATCAGCTTGATAGGCGTAAATTCGACATGAAGAGGATTTGGGCTGTAATAAACGAACTAACAGGAGGAGAAAAGAAGAATCACACTTGCTAACCACGAAAACTAATTTCCGATAAAAAGATAATAACTAGCGAAACAAATATTTGTCAAGAATTTAACAAATACTTTGTTAATGTAGAATAATGTAGTAAATAGGCCCCTCTCTTGCTTCTAACATAGTGTAACCAAATAAAACATTTGATAATTTTTTGGGAGAAAAACCCAACACTAGTATAAATAATGAAAAGATAACTAAACTTGAATTTAATAAAGCAATTATTGAACTTAAACGCAACAAGTCATGTGGGTATGATGGTGTTTCCAGTAATGTAGCTATTTATGTTACGGCCAGCATTAGTAAACAATTATTTTATTTAATATCATCTTCATTTGAAAATAATATATTCCCTGACTAACTTAAATTAGCCAAAATTAATCTGATTCTCAAAAAAAGTGACTGCAATAATGTTTCTAACTACCGACCTGTTTCTCTACTTCCAGTATTTTCAAAAGTATTTGAGAGAGGAATTTATAATAGAAATAATTTTTTTTTTTTTTTTTTTTTTTTTTGTTCTTTTTATTACATTATAAATAAGCATTTCGTTACAATATTTAAAATACAAATATATAATAATAAAAAACATATGTATATATATCATAATCGTTATTAAATAATAAAAGAACGCGGGAACTCGTAGAAGACCATACGGTCTTGTCATCGAGTACCGCTAAGAAATGATCGTGTTAAAATTTATAAAATATTTACAAGATAAGAAATAAGTTAACGAAGTAAGAAACTTAAAATATTCCGCTACAAATACAAGATACATTATTATATATTACAATTGTTAATGATGCATATATAATTTTTATAAATCAATAGTTAAATAAGGGGTAAAAAGGAAGATCACTAAAAAAAAAAAAAAAATATCAAAAGTATATTGTTACATCTTCAATTGTAAAAATGAGTTCTTTAAGCTTTCGTTTAAAAGAAAAGTAGTTACTTTGATGAATAAAATCCTTAGTAAAATTTTTTTAAACTATTTTATTCCATAAGAATGGTCCGCGATAATCAATACAAAATTTAAAAAGATTTGTTTGAAAAATGGGCTGCTTTATAAAATTATCATTCCGCAAAATGTATTTATTTTTATCTTTCGATGAATACAAATTATGGAAAGAAATAGGGGATGAATTGGTTTTACATTTAAACAAAAAACAAAGAATATTAAAAATGTTAAGCTCATATATATTAAAAACTTTCATTTCAAATAAAAGAGGCTTGGCATGAGTATAACGGTCTTTAAAATATATGAGACGTGCTACATGCTTCTGCTGACAATAAAGAGGTTTAAGTTTAATTTTCTTTGCACTACCCCAAGCAATGTTTGCATAGTTTATGTGACAATGAATAAATGAGTGATATAATTGTACTAAAGTATGTTTATTTAAAACATTTCTTGCTTTGTACAATATTCCTATACTTTTTGAAATTTTACTTGATAAGTTTTTGATGTGACTTTTCCATGTAAGATTTTCATCTATAAAAACACCTAGAAAGTTGGTTACTGTTACTTGTTTAATTTGTATATTGTCAATAACAAGATGAGGCATGTTAATTGGCAGTTCATGTTTTTTGATAAGAGGATGGAAAAGAACCCAATTAGTTTTATCAATGTTAAGAGATAATTTGTTAGTCTTAAACCAGTCAGATATTTTGATTAACTCGATGTTCAAGCAACTAAATAAAGTAGGAATGCTTTTGTGTGACATGAATAAATTGGTGTCATCAGCAAACATAATTGTTATTAAATCCGAGGCTTTGTATAAATCATTAATATAAATAAGGAAAAGAAGAGGTCCTAATATGGATCCTTGAGGAACTCCACATGTAATATTTAACAAATTTGATGATAATGTTTCATCGGCGTAAACAAATTGTTTGCGATTAGTTAAATAACTTTTTAACAATTTTAAAACATTGCTTGTTATACCACAACATTTTAATTTTTTAGCAAGAATTTTATGATTAATGGTATCAAACGCTTTCGCTAAATCAATAAATACTCCCAATGTGAATTTAGAATTATTAAATGAGTCTGATATACTTCTTGTAAGCTGAATAATTGCATGCTCTGTTGAATTATTTTTTTTAAATCCATATTGCATGTTATATAATAATTTGTTTGATAAAAGGTGATTGTATATTCTGTTGTACAAAATTCTCTCTAAAATTTTAGAAAAAACAGAGAGGATAGAAATTGGACGATAGTGTTTAACATTAGTTTTTTCTCCTTCTTTAAATATAGGAATAATTTTTGCTATTTTTAAATCATCAGGAAAAACTCCCTGATTAATAGAGCATTTAAAAATTTGGAAAAGTATGTCATTTAAAACGTCAAAACAGTTTATAATAACGTTCCCATTGATATCATCTGGACCAACTGCTTTATTTGACTTTAACAATTTATAAGCACTTTCAAACTCTTCAAAAGACAAATCAAAAAAATTTAGATACAGGGTTAGGGTTAGGGTTAGGGTAATAGAGCTAATAATTACTTTACATTAAGCAATTTATTATACAAAAATCTGTTTAGATTTCAAAGCAATTGCTCTACTGAACATGCTATTACTAAACTTGCAGACAAAATATATAAGTTGTTTGATAATTATGAACTGGCATTAGAAGTTTTTAGTGATCTTTCCAAGGCCTTTGATACAGTTGATCACAGTATTTTACTTTCCAAAGCTAAAATATTACGGTATAATAGGCTCAACATTTAAGTGAATTCAAAGGTATTTGTCTAACAGAAAGCAATTTGCATTACTAGAAAGGTCAGGAGCCCTTGATATTACGAGTGGAGTTCCTCAGGGTTTAATGCTAGGTCCATTATTGTTTTTAATATATATTACCAATATGCATAAGGCTTCCCAAAAAATATCTACTATTATATATGCAGACGATACAAATTGATTTTTCACTTATCCTGATGCAAAGACTTTGTTTGAAACAAATAAATTATCCCTAATATGTGGAAAAACTAACTTTACTCTTTTTAAAAACAAAACAAAAAAAATTAATCTTCCGTTAAAGCTGCGAATACTGCTTATTAATAAATTTAAATATAAACGTGAAAAAAACAAAAATTTTTGGGAGTACTTTTGATGAAAACTTGCCATGGAGAAACCATATTGGTCTTCTTGGAACAAAGGTGTAATAAGTCTTTTGTCTAAGTCAAGACCTTTTATACTCAAAACATTTATTCTTCATTTATAAACATTTTACGGCGTTCTTGATTTACAATTTTTATCAATACAATTTAAATATAAGAATTAATAACGAGAAGAGCAAGTATATTTGAAGATAGATAGATATCATTTATGTAAATCAGAAATAGTAAGGGTCCAAGAATGGAGCCTTGATTAACTCCGCAGATTATTGTTTCTAACTTTGTACACGTTGAATCATAAGATACTCCTTGTTTTCTATTTTACCTTTTCTCGATAGTAAATCATGTAATATGCTTTAATTTAATCTTGTACCTAGTCAGCTTTTGTACGCAAATATTGTATGGGCCAGCACCCATAAAACAATGCTGCTAAAATTGCAAAGCCTCCAAAACCATACATACAAAGCAATTAATTATTTAAATAGGTATGTAAACCCGGCCCCAGTGATGAAAAGCATGGTGACTCCAGATATTGAGAAACTTAACACATTACAGATATTAATTTTTATGTGTATGTATAAAAATAATCTACTACCTTCCTTTTTTTTTACCTGCGTTTTTCAAGTATTTTCTTATTATCATGTTCTGAAAAATATAATCTGCATTCAAATACTAGGTACAACCATCACTTACGGAAAATCAAATCACAGCAGTCAGGCTTTCTAACTACAAACCGTGATCCATCAATATGGAATCATTCCCAAAATAAAACTATTAAAGGCCTAAAATGCATTTCATTGTTTAAACGCCAAACTAAAATGTATCTTCTTAATTCCTGACATATATATTATAAATTACAGTACTTTTTTCAGACTTTTGAATTTTTCTTCTTCTTTTTTTTTCTTCTTATTTGTTTTAATGTTTTTTGTTTTTAGTTTTTTAAACAAAAAAAAAAATGAGCTTTGTTTTATTGAATTTTAATTTTACTTAAGAAATTAAAATGTTTTTTCAATGAGTGACTAAAGAGGTTCTACGAAAGGGTTGTGTTTTATGTTTACAATAATATTTATCTTTTACTTAATTACATGAAAAATTGTAACACTGTTTATCCAGCAAAATAAAAGCTAATAATAACATAATAATAATAGAAAATAGAAAAATTCTTTTTTAAATTTTTAAAGAAGATTATCTAAAGTGAATGAATGGTTTATAAGGAACCCGCTTTCACTAAATGTAGATAAAATTAAATTCATCCTGTTCCACAAACCAAGTAAATTTGATAATATTCCACTTAAACTACCAAATCTTTTATTCAATAAAACAGATGTAAAGAGGGAATCTACTGCTAAATTTTTAGGAATAATTCTTAATGAAAATTTGTCATGGAAGTTTCACATCCAATCCATTGAAAGTAAAATCTTTTATAATATTTCCATTCTTTATATAACTTAAATCTACAAAACCTTTAAAAACCTTTAGTACTAAGTGCTAAGTATTAAGCTACTTTTCAACCAGCGTGAATACGACTAGGTGAATTTCCTAAGTCACCTGCACAAAGGGATCGCCGGTTACAGTACACGGTATGTTTACTATACGGTAAACTTTATAGTGTATTTGGTATACTAAAGTTAGTATACCATTTAGTATACTTATATACTTTTATATGTGAAATAATTCCATAGTGACTAAATAATTTAATAATTATACTTTTTTAACATATTTATTTTATTATTATAATTAAAGTGTTTTTTAATTTTTTATCATTTTTTATTTTGTTTGTTAAATTGTTGTAGATTAAAACAAAACTATAATATAGTTTTACACCAAAATATTTTTATACCACCCTGTTTATACCACCCTGTTTATACCACCCTGTTTATACCACCCTGTTTATACCACCCTGTTTATACCACCCTGTTTATACCGCCCTGTTTATACCACCCTGTTTATACCACCCTGTTTATACCACCCTGTTTATACCACCCTGTTTATACAACCCTGTTTATACCACCCTGTTTATACCGCCCTGTTTATATCGCCCTGTTTATATCGCCCTGTTTATACCACCCTGTTTATACCACCCTGTTTATACCACCCTGTTTATACCACCCTGTTTATACCACCTTTTCGCGCTGCTTTTTACCTTTTTTTAAAAATATTTTGGCTTTTTTCGTACTTATTTTTTAAAATAGATAAATTTTTCTAATTGAACCTTTTCCAAAAAAAATGGAGACATGCTCGTAAGTTTAATCCGTCATCTTAAATATTTTATTTAATTACAATAGCAAAGATATGTATTAAGTCACTGTCTAAACACACTTTTTTTTTCTAAACACACAGGCTCACTTTGAGATTAATGTAACCCATAAATATAGACATCGAAAAAGATTAGACAATTTGGAGTTATAAACATTTTGGAAATTTGAACTTTAAAGTTTTCATATATTTTTGTTTTTTCACAAACTTTAAGAAGAGTTGAGTATTTTCTAAAATACTTACTTATGAAGCAATTTTCAAGTTTTCCTGTCGAATTTTCACAGAAATCTCTTTAAAATTGGCTGTATTTAGAAATAGTTGGGGCCAGGGTTGTAAAAAAATGTTGTATGACACACTTCTCCTCTAAACAATGAATTTCATTAGAACAAGTCAGCAAAATGTACCTTAGTTTGTATATGTGAGAGAGCAAGTTTTTTTTTATTGGTAAAAAACATTAAAACACTTATTTAACAACTGTCCTCGCTGGTTCTGGTTGGGGTGTTTTGGCATACGCAGGCACATATTTATTTACTTTTCCTGGATACCTAATTTGTAAGATTTGATTAAAAGCTCAATCAAAAAACTTCATCATCAGTAGCACAGCATAAAGAAAGTTTTCTTCACAGCACCAGTCAAAGTTACCATGAAGATTTACCAATACATTATTTTGATCTCTGTTATCTCCTGTTTGTTGATAAACTTTATTATTTTATAAAGAAACCTTTTTTAAAGATTACTTTTTAGGTTCATTGTTTTTTCCATTTATTTTAGATATAAAATAGAGAATTCGTACCTAACAACCTTTACAAACAAACTACTATTGTTACCAGCGCCAGAACATGTGATGCCTGGAACTATTGCTTATATAACGCTCATTGTGCACTAACTTTTCTCAACATCAAGCTTGCCTAAATATTTATTGTTTTACTACCATATTAAAATCATTTCAAAAAAATTGACCAATATTTTGCGTTACTGGCACTAAAAACTGCATAAGTAAAAAACCGACTGAGATAATGTAATAAAATTTAAAACAGTGATTCATCATTATTAGATCTTTAATTTATTACATTTTTTATGGATTAAACAGCTTATTTTCATCTTATCAGATACAAAAAACAAAGTGGAGTGGGGGTGAATTTTGACGAGGATGCAGTTTAAAAATTAATAGCTCACAAACTAAGTGCAACGAAGACTTATTTTTCTAAGGTATATGATTCATTACATTAACTTTATGTTTAAGGTACAAATTACTAGTCTGCTGAAAGGAGGCTTATATAAATATTAATTATCAATATAATATTGAAAATCTTTTAAAATGGAGTAAAATTGACAACAACATAAAGTTAAACACAATTAATCATAAAAATTGATACGTTCAAAAGAACAAATAAATTAAAATGCATAACTAAAATAAAATACTATTGTAAACATTTGTCTAATATTTAAATACCGGTAACTAAATGTAGAACCTGAATCAATAGAAAACTAAATCACCAAGACAGCCAAGAAGCTATCTACAAGCAACGTCAGCCAAGAAGCTATCTACTGGTATTTTAAAGTCTTCTGTATCATCTTCTTCTTCATCCTCTTTCCAAAATGCAATTCTATAACTAACAACTTTTCCAGTAACAGGTGGTAACTTCATAACTATTCTTCCCTTATAAGCTACTTCATTCCCCTCCTCATTCCATAAATGTTCAACTCTAGCTCCTTCAATTTTAACTGGATCATCATTTTACATTTCTAATTCTTTGACTCTTTGGTATTCTGAGAGCGAAGAGAAAATGGAATTATGTACAATATCTAAACTATTTTCTAAAATAAGTTTTTTTATATCTCTAGCTAATCTATTTCTCTGTTCCATTTCTCTCTTCTGACCTTTTTCTTTTAACCGTAAAAAGTTACGGTTAAAAGAAAAAGGCTAACTCTTCTCCTCTCAACCTTTTCTCTTTACTTTGTTTTCTTGAAACTGCCCCCCAAGATATACAAAATTTAACTATTTTTTCTTGCTCTTTTTTTGTATTATTACACAGCCAGTCCAGAGATTTGTTCACCTTAATCTTTGTCTTGCCATCTAAAAATAAAATTTCAGCATTGGGCGCCCTGCGAGTAAAAAAGTCTATCATGCCAAGGGTTTTCTCAGCCCAAATATTATTAACAGGGGCACTAACTGCCTTATCTTGCATGAACTGGGTTGGTGTAGAGAGTTAGCCAGTCAAGTACCTTGACAGCTGCCTTTTTAAAACTGTCACTGTAGCATTAGCTATTATTTTTAAAACAGAAAGCAATTGCTCCAAAAACTTCCCTTCAATAATGCGTAATGCAACCAATGTCTCATCAGAAATCAGTGGGCGACCAAATGCATCTAACTGTGACGACAATAGATATTCCGGCTCATCACAAAGTATTTTCACAACCTTAATTGCAGACTTGAGATACTCATCCTAAAAAGAAGTTATTTTTTAATAGAAGTTATTTTTTTAGATCATAAATTAATACATTCATTAAATGTTTAAATTACATTGTAAGAATAAAAAAAGTTGCATACCAATTCAGAATGGTTTCTTTGTTTTTCCTCTGCATATAAAAAAGGGCCATCCAAGGTCCAGTTAAGAATTTGCCCCAGAGTCCAAGAGTTTGTAGATGGATCATTATCTCCTCATTCTTGAAATCTCTTAGTAGATATGTCCTCAGTAAAGTCGTGTTGTTGCAGTACTTCTCGAGATAGCTGACAGAATAAAACAAATTATGCATTTGCTATTAGAAAATCAAATGCATGAACTAGATAGTTGAATACCAATTGTCAGTACCTGTATACAATGCCAGCTGAACAAAACAGTATGTGCAATCGGTTGCCAACATACCTTAGAAAAGTACTGTAAGATAATCCACTTTGCTTGAGAAAGGATTTAAATCCATGCGGATCTCCTTTGGCCTTGTATCTGAAATACAATAATGCAGACTTAAAATATAGCAAGCAATTAAACTCTGATTTTATAAAAAAAAGTAACAATATGCAGTTTGTTTACATTATTTGGATCAAATACATAATTCAAACATTGACCTTAACTTTGAAATGCTGTACAAAAGATTTGCAGCTCTGCAATCTGACCCATAAGTGGTACTGGGTATTGTATCATTCAGCTTTTGAAGTGCTATCCTGGTCTCACTGGCTATTCCATCAAGTGGATGCAGATGACAGTTTAACTCTAACAGCTCTTTTTCAAGTATGCTTTTTAGCTTCACAACTGCTGCATGGTTAACTGAGTCCCTGTCTGTCAACGTTGACATTATTTTGCCTATTAGTTTTTTTCTTACATCAGCAATCTCTAATTTATAATATGCTGCATATGCGTTGGCTAAATCCTAAATGGTATCAGTAATTTTACATAGTCCTCTGCCTTGCCTCCTGGTAATTCAGTGATGCTGGCTGTAAGGATTTGTTGCTTAGTAGCAAAATGAATTTGTTTTATGTGACTGCCCTTAATTGTTGTTGCATCAAATGCTAATGTCACAACATTAGCATTTATTATTGTTTCTGCCACTTGTAGCAGAGCAATTACTCCCATTTCTCTGGACATCTGCGCAATCGTTGACAGATTGGCGAGATCTTGAGGCTTCAAATTCAGGTTACCAAGACTTGCACATGACATGATCACTTTAGGTATGGCATCTACAGGCACGTTGCTTTCAAGACAATGGTAAACAACCAGACGCAATAAGGCATTGAAACTTTTCTTTTCTTTTGTAAAAAATTAACCCTTTTCAATTTGATTGATGTCGCGGTTTAGCTGGTTTATGGTAATATCACTTACTTTCAATGCTATGTCTTGAGCTCTAAGTTTTTTTTCTAAATCTAAAGTAGTAAATTCTAATGTCAGGATCTTCTTCTTACAACTTTTATTCACAGGATTATTTACAACCTTTTTTCACAGGAATGACATTCTCTATTAATCCTTGTCTTTAATAGAGACACAGAAGGAGGTGTCTTGGCTGAACAGGGAGAAGTGATGCCCTGGCTAGCGGAAACTTGAAGTCTTCACTTAAAAAAACAACTATCCTATCCCAGCTATAACGTATGTGTCTTTTAAAAAACTGGATTTTTTTGTTAACTCTCAGAATTGATAGTGTTAATAATGAAACTTTACATTCATTTTTATTAAATTGCTGAATTAAATATTTAGCTGTTTTTGTAGCATTTCTGTTCTGTTGTAAAAAAACATTGTACACAAAACCATTTGAAAGTAGTTTATACTTGTGGGAACCAAGAAGATCTTCAAAGTCTATTGCCTTTTTAATTATTTTCTCCATGTCACAAAAATAAGTTATTGTAAAAAACTGAAATAAATAAAAAGGGATTTATATATTTAGTAATTAACAAGGCAACTTAATAAAAACAAAGAAAAACTACTAAGTATTAATTTTTAAATAAATCTTATTTATCGTACATTAGCAACTAATCTACGATAAATAAGACATAGCTATTTCAATTATATTATTATTGATTTATTAATTATTATGCCATTTAAGCTAAGCACAATTTACTACACTTTATTATCATTATAACTAAGTAAAAAAATGTCAATTTTTATGAAATTAGAATTCAACCATATTTTGAAAAAATAACAATAGTAGTTTAAGAAACTTGTGTTTAAAACATTTATTCTAAATTGGATTGTGCAACACCACAAATGCCCATTATCGGTATTAATAACCGGGTACTTGTGGGTGAGTTCGTTGGGAAGCATTTATTTTTAAAATTGGGTAATTTATTTACATAAAAAATACACAAAAGTAAATAAGATACGTACATCCTTATGCAAATTTAATAAAAAAATGACTATCTAGCACAAAAAGCAAAAAATTTCGAAAATAAAAACTTTCCTTGTTTTGAAAATCAAATTATTCACTAACAACACACTGGATGAAGGATTTCCAAGTTATTTATAAAAAGATTAAGTATTCAATGTTGAAATACAAACAAGCCTATTTTAAAATCTAGAGAATTTAAAGAGCAGTCTGGTTTTAAAAAAATACACTATCCAGAGATGACTAAAAATCGGGTTTATATAAGTATATGAAAAACCAAGTGCAATTTCCGACTCAAGTTACGGCCGATATTAAAGTATCTACTTAAATTACCAGTTCAAAAAACCATGCAAGAAGAGACTGAAGAAATCAAATCTAGATCTTTTCAAAAATTGAAATTAAAATCAGGTGTCCAGCTTCCCCATCCAAATGAAATCGGAAATTCGGTAATAAATAAAGAAATAGTAATAAAGTTATTACCAACTACAACTTATTCGGACATTGAAACTTATGCTTTTGATACTCATAGCTCTAAAGCTTTGAAAGAAGGACATTCTCTTTATTCTTCAGATCACGTAACTTCAGTATCTTTTAATAATTTATCAGATGCTGTAAAATTTTGTTATTTAAAAGGAACTATAGTACCTCAAACAAGAATAAACGATGAAGAATATGAATCATGGGTTTAAATATATGTTAAAATAAAAATGGAAGTATATTATCTGCAGAATGCAAATGCATAGCCGGTTATGGAGAAAGCGGCAAACATATATTTGCTTTGTTATTGTTTGTTGAAGAGCATGTGCGATTAGGAGAAAATGTAACTTGTACGTCAGTAAAACAAAAGTGGGGGACTAGAACTCAAAAAAGAAAATTACATGAGCCAGATATATTACAAAATATTTCTAAAAAAAAAGTCAAACCTAGTATTGAAAATAAATGTCTTAAACTTAGTCGATCTTTATACGATCTTTGTCCTTATCATTTAAGGCAGTCAGATTTTACATTGGAAGATTGGGAAGCAGTTGCAGAAGCCACCGATGGAAAAAGTGCTGTAATTTGCCTAAAGCCAAATATACAGTCAGAATATTTTAAAAAAAAACTACCTTTTGCAAGCACAACAAAAAATGAAACACTACCACCCACCATAGACCAATTAGTATCTCAAATAGAATGTTGTTATGGAAATGAATCTTTAGCATTTAAATGTGAACAATTTTTAAGGACATTTTTAATAACACAATCTCAAGTAGAACTTATAAAAGAATCTACAATAACTCAATCAAAAAGTTTACTTTGGAAAAAATATAGAGTTGGAAGAATATCGTCATCGATCGCTCATGAAGTTTTGAAAAAATTTGACGTTGACTTGATAGTGAAAAACAAAAAAGCATTTTCTTTATGTGCTCAACTTTTAGGCTATAAAAAAAAAAGCAGAGAGTAAGTCAATTCAATGGGGTAACATGTTTGAGTCCTATGCCAGAAAAAGATATATTAAGAAAATGAAAAAAAATCATAAAAACTTTAAATGTTATCAAACCGGCCTAATAATATCAATTGAAACACCTTATCTTGTAGCAAGCCCAGATGGTATTACAAGTTGTACATGCTGTGGGTTTGGTTTGCTTGAAATTAAATGCCCATGGACATTTCGGCAAAAAAAAATCTCTGAAAATGCTCTAAGTGCGCAAAGTTTCCTAGAAAACAAATCTTGTGCAAACACATACACACTAAAAACTAGTCATAGATACAGTACGCAAGTACAACATCAGTTATTTATTAGTGGCTATCCAAATGCTGATTTCTATGTAACCAGTGATCAAAACCGTGAAAGAATTTATTCTGATCCTAGCTATATATGCATGCATATGTAAGTATATGCGACCTGTACATATTACTAAGTCGAAAAATAAAATGAAGGACAAGAAAGAACTATTTCAACAAACCAAATCAGTTCAAACAGACAAATACTTCTATTTATATGAGATTCAATTTGCGATATTGAAAATGTTTACCAATAAAATAGAACGACTGTATATATAAGTGTGTAATATGCAAGAAAAAAAAGTGTGCCAACAATAAAAAAAAAAAAAACGACGGTATTACGACCGAAAAGTGAAATTTCCGTAAAACGAAATAAATGAATAAAAAGTAAACAAAAAATATCATTTATCTAAAAAACTATGGACATGGATATATAGTCAAAGAAATAAACTTCTTTTAACTAAACAAGAAAGTCAATAAGCTTAGCTCAACTATTAGATTACTACAAGCACCTAAATCACCATAAACACCCAAATACAAATAATTTAAAAAAGTTGAATACTAAAAGTTCAAATACCAACGCACAGTAGGTGGACAAAATGGGAAAAATTTTAGTTGTCTAATCTTGAAAACCTATTTAATTTTAGTATCTACATATATTAGGAGAAATCTATTGATAATTTATTTATATTAAATCCCTTAGTTACCAGGACTCTAAGCATTTGAATATTGAGATAAAATAAAAAAATAAAAAATTATAAATAAGTAATTAACGGTGACATCAACGTTGTGTTATATTTCAATTACATCTACGTTTTTGAAACAAAAAATTAGTACATGTTATTCTAGAGTATTTAGAGATAAGAAAAACCAATGTGTGAAATAAATTTGTCATAGCATGTTATCTCAGTTATACTTTGAAAATCACAGATTAAAAAAAAAAATTTCTTAAGAAACTTATTTTTTGCCGCACAATAACTAATAGTTACCACAATTTGCCATGTGTTGTCTTATATTTATTTGAGCTATATGATGCTTCAATCGAGTTTTAATTGATTGCTCGTCTTCTTAAATCCCCGTTCAGATTTTATGTATGTTTTAAGTTGGTTGCTATGGTACTAAATTTTGCATAGCAACAACTCATTTTTACATTAACGTTGTTTTAACAGTATTTTACTTGCGCTAAATACACAATATTGGGGGTATGTATTAAAATGAGATTCAGAATACTTATGAGGTTAACTTTTTTTGGTTACTATGGATACCTTACTTTGCATAACATAGCAACAACATATTTTCGGTAGTTGTTAGTAATTTAATTACTAACACTGACAGTAATTTAATTACTTTTAATTTTAATTACTAACACTTGTAGTAACTTAATTACTAACAAGTATTAGTAGTCCAGGCGGCATATATATTATAACATTTTACTTTTAAATACAAAATACTTGTTACAATAATTATTTAGATATGGTTTTGTTAAACTTAGACATTCATAATTTTCTCCAAAAAAACAATCTTAGTATTTCAAAACAAAATATTACTGAAGATATATTAAAGTTTATTCAGCCAAAATTTGCTGATTTTAAAGACGTTGATTTTAAACATGCTGTTCAACGATTTGTTTACTTGTATAAAAAAAAGTGGAAATCTGCAAACTATACTGTGAAAAATTTTGAAAAGAAGTTTGTGAACTGGCTTAATGAATATTTAGTTGTCAGAAAAAAAGACAATGAACCAACGACCAGTAGACGTGTTTGAAAACCAGTTGCATTTGATAATAGTTCTAATAAAACTAAAAAACGGCGTGTATCTTGTTTAATTGAATCTCATTCATCCAATGAATTATTTTTTGCTGCTAATAAAAAATTTAGAGATGAATCTGTTGTTATTGCTGCCAAGAATGTTTTAAATATATCAAATACAGATAAAGCAACTAAATATTCAGCAGACGAAGCACTGGCTTTAATAATTGATGCAAGTCTGACAAAAGCTTCCTATCAATTGATTAGAAGCGGAGCCTTGGAGAAAGAATATAACATCTACCCCGCTTACAATGATGTCAGAGATGCAAAATTGAAATGTTATCCTGCAAACATAACAGTGGAGGACTATTCAGCTTCAGTTCCTTTAAAAGATTTAATGACCCATACTTTGCAAAGAATCTGTGCAGTTTAGGAACCTGTGCTAAGGCACTTGATATTGAACAACAAAGCAATAAAAACAATGACACTAACGTGTAAGGCTGGTTTTGATGGTGCTACTGGCCAAAGCATTTATAAACAAGTTTTGATCAGAACCCGACATTAACAGAGATTTAAAGCGTGAAGAATCATTATTTATTACTTGTCTTGTCCCATTGAATTTGACTGGATTTAACAACAGCAACGAAAAGGTGCCTATTTGGAGAAATCAAAAGTCGTCCTCCACAGCCTATTGTAGACCCATAAGATTTGCATACAAAATGGAATCCAAGGAATCTGTGATTGAAGAAGATCAGTACATTAAAAGTGAGATAGAAAGCTTGGGTATGATTTTATTAGAGGTTTGTGGATCTTCTATTGAAGTGAATTGTATTATTGAATTTACAATGATTGATGGGAAGGTTCAAACAATATTATCTGAAAAAAATAACTCATACCAATGCTGTTCAGTGTGTGGTGTCTCTCCAAAAAATATGAATAGTCTTGATATCCTTAATATAGATTATACTAACAGAGAGTTCAAATATGGTCTTTTCAGTCTTCATGCATGGATTCGATTTTTTGAGATGTTATTGCACATTGCATATAAAAAAGAAACAAGAAAGTGGCAAGCAAGATCTAAAGAACACAAAGAAAAGGCATCTGTAGCTAAACAAAAGATTCAGACTGATTTTATGAACAAAATGGGACTTGTTGTTGATTTCCCTAAAAGTGGTGGTTCTGGAACAAGTAATGATGGCAATACCTCAAGGCGTGCTTTTGCAGCATATGAACAAACAGCTGAAATTCTGGGTATTGACCAAAACCTTATATTCAGATTTTACATTATCTTGGTAACGCTCTCTTCAGGATATGAAATAGACTGCTTAAAGTTCAAGGATTATTGTTTTGACACTTTTAGACTATATGTGTCCCTTTATCCATGGTATTACATGGCTCAATCAGTTCACAAAGTATTGATACATGGACATGACATAAATAAAAGCCTTACATTACCCATCGGACTTATGTCAGAGGAAGCTCAAGAGGCTAGAAATAAAGACTTTAAATCTTATCGCGAAAATTTCAGCCGAAAAACATCCAGAAAAGCAACAAATACTGATCTTATCAATAGACTCCTAGTTTCCAGTGATCCAGTTATTTCATCATTGCGTAAATCAACATCACACCAAACAAATCATAAAGCATTTCCTTCAGATGTTTTACAATTACTTAAACAATCTTCAAACGATATTATTGTTTTATAATTTTTTGATGTAATTTAAAATTGATAACGTTTTCTTGCACTATTTTTGCTTTTATTATTCCTAAAACATTATTTACCTAAATACTCAATTTTTATTCAATATAGGTGGGTCAAAAATCCGATAAGATATTCAAATATCAATTTACCACTTTGTAACTAAGGAAAGTATCCGGTAACTAAGCAATATAAGTATCCATAACAACTAAATTTGAAAAATTATCACTTTTGTAAGAAGTGTGATCTCATATTGGTACTCACGCCAAATTTAGTGAATATAGCACTTATAAAATATCTGCAGATAACAAAAGTAGGTTGTTGCTAAGCAAAATAAAGGTATCCATAGCAACGAAATAAAAAAATATTACCTTCATAAAAAGCGCAGACATCATATTAGTACTCATACTAATTTTAGTGAATATAGCTCTAATATTAAATTAGTTATGAATTTTGTCCAGTAAAAGTGCATTCTGGCCCACTGTGCAACGGTTCTCTGCGACAAGACATTACAGTCTTCTTTGAGTTTCCGTATTCTTTATTCCTTATTTTTATTGATATATTCATTTTTATATATTTTATATATTGTATAAATATAAACAATAAATGTAACATAGTTAAAGAAAAAACAGAAAGAAAAAAAAAAGATTAAGTGTTGAAATTTTCACAAATGTCAAGTATGACGCTTTTAAGTAGGGATGGGAATCGAACCTTTTTTTAAAGTTCGTGTCCGGTTCGTGTCCGGTTCGGTTTGGTTATTATATAATATTCGAGTTTGATTCAGTTTGGTCTTTAGTGCAGTTCGGATTCGGTTTGGTAACAGCTAAAAATAATTGTTTTTATTAATTTTATTAGTTCCATTCACAGTGATAATACACAAATAAATTAAAGTAATACTAAGGTTCTTCTCAACACATTAGAGAAAAAGATTATATTTCAGCGAAATATTAAGTTTATTTTGAGATAACTTGTATAGCAACGGTTGTTAATGGGGTAATTTTCTAAAAGTACTTTTTGTAATTTAAACTAATTTAAGAAGAAGAGTATATTTAACCTGATGACCACTATGACCATGTATGCTGATGGCTCGTATGACCATGGATGCTGATGGCTAAAATAACTAATTATAGAATAATTTATTTTTTTAATAATTACATTTTTTTTATCATTATTTGCATTTTTTGAAAAATTGAAAAAGTTACTTTTGTGCTCACCATGGCCTACTTAAATTACACGGCCATTTTGAACAGGTTTGTTGCATTTTCCGTAAAAAAATTAAGAGCTAGTTTTTTTACGGCTCAATATAAAAACTTAATTTTTGTTATGGTTAAGAGTTGTGTTTGCATTATAAGTGTGTTATTCTTATTTAATTAAAATGGTTTAATATTAGTTAGATTTTCTTTGAATTCTTAAATTATTTTGTGCTGAATTTTTTGTTAACTGATTGCCTGCTTCAGTTTCTTCCAATAACAGAGAATACTGAAATATGCTTTCAAATGCTACTAAAAATAACTTTACGTGTTGCTTAAACTACCCGCAACTCGCCATTGGAAATAATTTTAAAAGTTTGTAATTTTGTATTTATTATAATTGCAATTATTTGGTAAAAAAATATGGATTTTTCTTTGAAGTATTCACACTGCAAAACAATGTTTTGCAATGTAAATACACTATTATGCTGCATGTTTCAAACATGCAGCAATTTAAATGCAAAAAATCAGGCCATTTATTTACAATAGGTCAAGAAATATCAGGCATACCTTCTGTTTTGGAGTCAATAGCTGTTAAAAAAATTGCTAATTTTTTATTGCCTAATAAATGTTATCATGTTTCTTTACCTAAATGGTTTCACAGTAGTGAAAATTACAAATAAAAAAACTATAACATTTTAGTAAAATCATTGACAAAAATTTGGTATTAAGTGATTATCTGCTTCTTGTGGGTAAGATGTATTTGCAAAAGCAGCCCATAATCAAAGTGGTAAACAATTTTTTGACGATTGAGGAAATAATCTTTATAAAGAAGTTGTTTTTGTTTTTATGATTAAAGGGCTTCAAAAATTTATTCTTATGTTTTAAAATCATTAGCTAAAGTTTACATAACAGGTTTATGTTTGAAAAAAGAGATTGATGAGTGTATTACCTCAATGCATCAATCTGAATTTAAGTTAAGAGCTGTTACAGATAATTATTCTATCAATGTTCATGCATTTTTATATTTTCGTAAAGCATATACTTGAGATGAAAAATTATTAATTTATAATCTAGTTTAGAAAAGGAGTGTTTAAAGCATACTTATCATTTGATATACTCCGTTTTATAAAAAGTGTAAGTAATAACTTGTTAAACGCAGAAAAATATTTTTTTCTTCTTTTTCATTTGATTTTTTCTGAGACTATGTTAAAGTTACTGCTGGTTACATTGCAGGAAATATATTTCTTAAAGTTTATTAAAAGATCAAATATTAAACAAGCAAGAAAAATTAGTTATCAAGTCACATATCTTGGAAACAACAAACAAGTTGTCAACATTGACAATATTTGATGAAATAACTGCAGCTGTAATAAACAAATGTTGTCAACATTGACAATATTTGAATAAACAACTGCAGCTGAGTTAGTTTCCTAAAAGAAATAAAACAGCACAATTTTTATCATTGTTTTATAAGTTATTTATCATACTTAATTCAAAACAGGAACTCAATTTATTCAATCAAACTCAGCAATGCTGCTTTGAATTATGATAACAAACTCATACTTTATAAAGAAACTGCAAATTGTAATGAAATTGATCGAAATAAAGTTTGATAAATACTTTACATTACCCAAATAAACTTCTCGTGCTTTAACTACAACACTACAAGCAATTGTATCTTTTATGAATGATTTGCTTAAAGAAGGCTTAAATTTGTTCTTAGTTTGGATTTACAACGATATTCTTTGGAGTTAGGTTTTTAGTAAGTATAGTTAAATGATCAGTGGTAGGCTTTTTGTGAGTCTGTTAGAAATATGCATTAATAAAAAGATTTTGGCAGATTTTCCCTGAAAATATTTATCAGAATTTTGATAATCCTTAAAAATATTATGCAAGATATTGCTTAGTTGTCTGCATTAATACTAGTGTTAGCCTTCTGAAGATAGCACAGATATATATACTAAAGCAAGTATTTTTATATGTTATTTTATACAGAGAAGAACCTATATATCCAATTCAACCTTTGACTAATTTTATTTTTCATATTTTTAGTATTTAAATGTTATTTCCCTTATTCTGATAAAACATTGCAGTCATTCTTTTTTAATTAAAACTTTGCAGAACAAATTTAAAAGATTTGCTATAGCAGTGTCAATTTTACTAATGAAAAACACCAAAAGTGGGGAATCAAATATAGATCTCGTATTGTTAATAATATTTTTAATAATAATTTGCAAAAAAAAATTACATATTCATTAAGAAAAGATCAAGTGAAAGAATTCCAAAAAAGACAAAGATCAAATAAATATTCCTAGTAAAAAGGTATTTCTTCTTTTAATTTCAATTATAATAAATACACAATTACAAACCTTTGATTTTATTTTCAATGGAAAGTTTTAGGCAATCTTAACAACATTTTAGTTTATTTTCAGTAGCATGTTTATATATAGCTATCTGAAAACTTATTTCAGTATTCTATGTTATTGGAATAAAATGAAGCAGGCAATCAGTTAACAAAAAATCCAGCACAAAATAATGCAAGTACTCAAAGAAAATCTAATTATTATTAAATCATTTTAATAAAATAAGAATAAAACAAATATAGTGCAAACAAGACTCTTAACCATAACAAAAATTAAGTTTTGATACTTGAGCCATAAAGAACTGGCTTCTTAATTTTTTACGGAAAATGCAACAAATCAGGCCGTGTAATTTAAGTAGGTCATCGCGCATCATTTCCTAAAATTTTTAAGATGTTGTTGACAAAACGCTTTGAAATTTTCATAAAAGTTTAAAAATGGGTATGATTACAATTTGAACCTCAATCACACATTTACATCTAGTAAAACCTTTTTTTTAGATCAACTTTGGCGCAAAAAACTGTGAGTCTTGTCATAGATGCATTATTTTTTTTTTTGTTTTTTTTTTAAGGCGCCCCAAGAAGTCCTAACGATCTTGTCACAGAGCACCACAGAAGTGCATTTAACCGGGAAGTTCACGCCTCCTTCCTTATCGTGACTCAAAAATTTGTCCAGAGCTCGTTTTGAGCCTGGATCTCCTGTTTATAAAGCGCTCTAACCACTGCGCCACGGCTGCGTAATTATAACTAAGAGGAGAATTAATATCGAACTTTTTAGATTCAGATTGTTATTTTTCTTTTTTTACCGTGAAAATTTCAGTTAGAAAACTTTATTAGTTGCAGAGAATTTTAGGAAACAGATCCTTTTTTGTCCTTTGTCTCATAAATTTGGCGCATGCGCAATAAATTCAATATTTTTTTTAACTGCAAGTTTTTAACACAATTATTTTCAAAGACTATGCACAAAATAACTTTTTTATTTAATATTTGATGAAAGTTAATTAAATTCTTAATTTTAGTCGTAGAGAAATATCGTAGTTATTATTTTAGTTTTGAAGTACAGTATTTAAAGGAATGTAAATTATTTAAAATAATTTGCATTGCTTTAACAACGGCAACTTTAAAAGTTCAAAAAATAAAACCCTGCATTTAAGAAATATCAAAGAAATATCATTTCTAATGTTTCTGAATTTAGGCGAGCTCTGCGGTTACTAATCGTCACCGCACATGCTGAAAACACTCTCACTGGACGTACTAGTAGCAAACAACTTTTTAGTAATCGATGCCTTTCTAGAACTGCAATGTATCACACGCTGTCATGGGCAGTGCCAAGTGTTTGTTAAATTCATTTCTTGTGTCATTAGTGCCAGCCTTAGACAATGGAATGGCAGCTGTTTTAAAGTCTGCTAGCAAATCATACGATTCAGGTACAGCTTTACTTTTTTTCAAAAAAGGAAGTTGACATGAATGGCTGCATTCAATAAAGCTGTTCATATCTGTATTGGCTGAGTCCTTGCGTATAACCTCGTTGTTGAAGAACAAATAATATTGCCTATCATACTACGCATCTCTAAAACAAAATTGTGATCTTTTGCGTTGACGAAAGACAAGTGTTTGTAAGAAGGAACAATAAGTGTTGATAACTTGTGCAATGGAAAAATAATATATTTTTCATTCAAGCTGGACAGTAGAATTGCCTTCAAATTATGCATACTGTCACTGTCTGAACCTTTGATCTTACAGACTAACCATAAACAAAATAGTATTAGGTTATGTATTGTAGACTTATGTTACGTATTATATTATGTATAGTAGACTGCATTTATGAGTTAGGCTATGATAATTTTGTTATATTGTGGATTATAATTATACATAATTATGCATACAATATACATACATACATACATACATACATACATACATACATACATACATACATACATACATACATACATACATACATACATACATACATACATACATACATACATACATACATACATACATACATACATACATACATACATACATACATACATACATACATACATACATACATACATACATACATATACAGGGGCGCCCAAAGCATTTTTTGGTCTTTGAGATAGCTAACTTCCAGACATGGAGCAAACTCCAAACATTGGAGCAAGCTCCAATCATCGCAATATTTTGCAAAGCATCCTTATTTGACATAAGTATAAACATATAAATTTTTGGAGTTTGCTCCATGTCTGGAAGTTAGCTATAAACATATAAATGTTTGGAGTTTGTTCCATGTCTTGAAGTTTGCTATCTCGAAGATCAAAAAATGCTTTGGGCACCCCTGCATATATATATATATATATATATATATATATATATATATATATATATATATATATATATATATATATATATATATATATATATATATATATATATATATATATATATATATATATATATATATAACATAGTACATAATATAATGTATAACGTAAGTCTACAGTGCATAACATAAAAAATGATATACATATGTGTAATTATTTAACATTATTTTATATATATATATATATATATATATATATATATATATATATATATATATATATATATATATATATATATATATATATATATATATATATATATATATAAAATAATGTTACATAATTACACATATGTATATTATTATATTTTATGTTATGCACTGTAGACTTATGTTATGCATTATATTATGTTATGTATTGAAGTGCGAATTGCAAAGTTTTCACTACTATAAATCTCTTTTCGGTTTTATTAGATTTTTATTTATCTTATTTTTAACGTTATACTTTACAGGGAATCTCAAATTTGTAATTATGTACTCAAATATTTTTATTTGTTTAGATTTAAAGGGTTTCAGTCTATTTTTACCAGTATGAAAAGAATAAAAATAGGTTAGTACAGATATTCAATACCTGAGGGAGTTTAATTTAAATGTCTCTTTAATTTTAGGACTTTAAAAAAATTATTTATTTAAGTTCCATTATACACACTTTTTATATCAGAAATTTGAAAACAGCCTGAAGAGTCTAGAATTGAGTGAAGAGTTTTTTGCTGTTTATTGTTTTATTAGATGTTTTAAAAAGATCCTTAAAAAACAAATTTTATAGTTTTTTGCTGTGTTTAAAATATAAATATGGAGGGTTAGAATTTGTGTTTGCTAAGCATAACAGATAATGTTCTCAATTTTTGCCATATTTCAGCATCATGCTTCTAAACGAAAATGTTTCTTACAAGTTTACAACTTTTAAAGGTAAAACAGGGCTATAATTAGTTAGGTTTCTTTTGTGTAATATCATTGTTTTGGGAATTCTAGTAACTTAAATCATATTGTGCTGACCAACAAAATCATCTTTTGCTGACCATCAAAATCATATTTTGCTGACCAACAAAACCATATTTTGCTTACCAACAAAATCATATTTTGCTGACCAAATAATGCTTATTACTACTTTTTTATTTTTAATCATTGTTTTAGCAATGTTGTTAAAATATTTTCTTTCAAACTTATGAAGCCATGTTTTTAATTTAAAATGTTTCATTTGTTTTTGCCAGTCAGTCAGTATTTCTTAATTATTTCCAGATTTAGGAAACCTTATTAAAAATGTTCTTGGAGGTTATCTATCACTATACCTAGAATCTAATCTACAAATTCCCCAAGAACAGTACTTTATAGGGCAAATTGTTTGACCGAATACAATCCGATAACCACTTAAGTAGTTCTATTTTTAGAACGCAAACAGTACGCTATTACAAAATATATTAATATTACCAGTGCAGTGGCTAGTGGGTTTGAAGCCCCCTCCCTCCTCCCTGCTTTTCAAAAACTTACATTAGGGCCTTAAATTCTTTAAATTTTAAAATTTAAAATTTGTCTACTTGTTTTAAATTTGTTAAAATTTGTCCGATAAATATTACTAAAATAAAAAAACTCTTTAGATTTGGGGTGTGTAGCCTAGCCACGGCACTGAAAATTAAATTTATATATATAAACATATATACGGTCTTTCGGGTAAACTCTGCACTAAAACTCTTTTTTTTTTCAAATTTTCAACAAACATATTCCTTTTATCATGCTAAATTGCTTTATTAATTTGATTTTTTAAGTTTAATTGCGTGTAATTATTTAATTTGCATATATTTCAACATTTACATAAATATGTCTTGAGTTTAGCCGAAAGGCCGTATGTATGTTTTTTAAATAATTTTTTAATAATTTTATATAAAATGCTTATTATAGAAATATTTAAAATAATTTATTGGTAACTTTTATACAGTGTGTTTTTATGTAATAAACTATTGGTCGACTTTCAAAAGCGGCGAAGTATCTTTATCCAGTTCTTAGACATTTTTGTTGTACTGTTTTCTAATGCTGGTGATGTAGGAATCGGAAGTGTACAGAAAAGTATGAAGTATATCCTCATTTGTAGCTAATCTAGAACATTCCTTGAATGCAAAATTGTTTATAGTCCTCGTTACGGGGTTCTTACGCATTTTCTGAAAGTTGACCGATAGAAAGTACTGCAAAATGATTTATGATATTTTCTCCGGGAAGTAAAAGTTTGTGTACTGAATACGGTATATAGTACCATTCATAATTACTCACATTAATGTGGGAAATTTCTGTTATATATGTACCAAAACTTTCTGCATTTATCAGCTTGTAGAATTATATAAAGTCGCTTGAATGAATTTTCATTGACTATAGTTTTTTATTTTTCCATTTTAGTGATTTTAGAAAAGCAGTTTGCATTGTAAAAAAATCTCCGTATTACCATCATTGGTATTAGCACTTATTTGCTTTAGATTGTTGATGATTAACCCTAGCTCTTCGCGAAAACGTTTCTGTACCTAAGTCTTCTTCTCTTTCTTCAGCCGCATGTATTGTTGACAGTATTGATACAAATTTCTATTTTCAGGCCTAGCAGACGCTTTATTCAAATCGTTCGTTTGCAAAATTCTGTGCATATAGGAAAAAACGAATAGACAGTAGCCGGATTTTTCCAAACAACTCCACCAGTTACCTCATCAACAAATCTGATCAGTAACAAAGAACTAATAAGCAAATTTGCATCAGAAATAAGTTCTGATTCCTCAGGAAGTTTCTGCTTCTATTCGCTTTGGGTAGAGGAACTATTGCAAGCCTTTTTACTATATAAAAAATAAATGTTTAAATTTGTTTTTGTAAACGGAATCTATGTTCAAAATACAAAATTGCAGTTCGTAACTTTTGCATGTGTATTCGTAATTTCTATTGCAAAAGATGGTGGGTAGCAGGTCTGTTTAATTTCTTGCAATTTGTAATATGGTGTGAATATCGAACAGTTTTGTTCATTCGTCAATTTCCACAAGTATAAATATTGTGTTTTTTGTAAATCGAAATCAGCAAACACGCTGAGTGCTTCTTCATTCATTAACAAATTTCGTAAACGTCAATTTTTTTTTATTTTTTCTACTGGGCTCTGACAAATCTCCATAAGACATGCACGCGTTTATTAAATGATTTCTAATTTTGGTAAAAGTACAGTATATTCAGAATCTAATCAATCACTGTTGCTACATTAAAAGCTTTTATTTTCCGTGACGTCTTGGTTCATTGTTTATTAAACGACGGAATAACGTGCCTTCGAATATTACTGACAATCAAACACAAGTTATCTTGAAAAACTTGATAATTTTTTTTTAATTATAGATTGTGTCACAATTTCTTCTTCCTCCATAAATATAGGAAAGTAGCAATTTACGTTTCGAACACTTAAAAGTTGTCATTTCAAGAATTCACCGAAGTATTTAATAGTAAAACGTGTCGATTTAATTTTCACTGAGAATTCTTTTATTATTTACAAAAATATGAATCAGAAGGGCTTCAAAATTTATTTTTACATAAAATTAGTTAAAATTATAGTAAAGAGTAGCAATTAAACCATTAATAAAACAAAAAATTTCAGTAGCAAAATCGAAACTTGAACAAAAAACATTTATGATATGCGCGGTGGTTAGAGCTCTGGCACAGAACTAAAAGGTTCTAGGTTTGATGCCGGCTCTAGCCCAATAAGCAGCATTGATAAGAAAGGTGAACTTCCTGATTAAATGTTCTGCGTGGTGCTCTGTGATAAGACCTTGAAGGTCTTCTTGTAGCACCTTAATTACTAACCTTATAACGCGGAAAACAAAACTTTTAAATTGAAACAACTATTTATTAGTGAATTAAATTTTTCTAAAAAATAATATAAACATGATTATTTTAATCAAATAATATTTCATGCAATATTTCATGCATTGTCTAAGGAAAGTTTGCACAAGAGATAACATAGAAATTTACACAAGTAAGCAACTGATTTCATATGGTACAGAAACATATAATTTTTACATTTTAAAATTTAAAGGTAACATCTACTATAACGCAAATCTACTTGTTTCTCTTTATTTGCTATCTAAATTTTGTCAAGGGGTTTCGGAATCGTATTTTTAATTTCGTTTAATTTTTGTGCTATTAAAGGGGTGTTTTGAAGATTTCGCTTACTTGCCGTAATTTCCTTGGTATTTTCCGGAGTTGGAATGTCCGTTTTTGTTGTTTTTAAATTGGAGTTTTCCGCTGGATTTTCAGATGTTGGTATACTAGCTTTTGTTACTTTTTTATTAGCATTGTCCTTTATTTTATCACCTGGTATTTTTGAACGAGTAAAACCGTTATGGTATAAAGCTGGGTTACTTGAAAATCCTGCAACTCCTCCCATTCCACCAATTCCATACCCTAGTCTGTAATTATCACCACTTGCGTAACCGTATCCTACATGAATTGTCTGTTTTTTTGTAATTTTATTTTTTCGATCAATTGGAATATCAGGTATAGTATTTTTGCGATCTTTTTTTTCAGTGTTTTTTTTAGATTTTTGAATTTTTAATTTATTGGTATTGGATTTGTTTTTCAGTGAGCCTGGGATTTTGTTTTTAATCCAGGGCCATCCCCATCCCCATAATCCTGTTCCTACACCTGGATAGCCATGCCAATAAGGATAGTTATAATTTTGATATCCTATAGGTAAACAGAAACGTTTTGATCTAGCGCTATCTTTAACTTTTCCGTTTGCAACTACATCACGACAATGAAATGCACCAAGGTGCGATGGTTCTGTCAAATGAATTCCACTATTGTGGTGACTATGGTGATAATTTTGACCTAAACCCTCATTTTTTCCCCAACCATGATTTCCATGACCTCCCCACCAATCTCCCCACCATGGATAAGCTGACCAAGGACCGTAACCAACATAAGGATAAACTATTCCTTGTTTTGCTTCAGCACCACTGCTAGTTTCTATTGTTGGTGTTGGAACAGCATGTCTAGCTATACAATTAGGTTGCGGGTATCGGTGAACTGAAGAATCACAGTCTAAAAAGACTTGATCAGGTAAACGGTTATACATAGTTGGTTCAGAATTCATACTTTTACATAAGCATCTTGTGCCTCCGTTTGGTAACCAGCTACAATCGTGACAAAGGCGATAAAAACCCTGAGAGTTTAATGGTTGAGTAAAAGGAACAACTCCATAACCATATTGCGGTGAAATTCCGCTTGGGTAAACAAACGGTCTAGGATTTGCTGAATTCGGAATATTCATTGGAAAGCTTGGAAACGCATAAACTAATCTTGGTATCAGCTTAACGCAACTTCTTCTGTAGTTACATTCGTGCTTTTTTTCATCTTTTTCGTGCTCTAGATGTTTTAAATGCTCAAAATTCTTTTCATTATGATCCCAGTCATCCCAATCATCTCCGAATTTATCATAACCAAAAGCCCAACACCCTTTGAGATCGTGGTCCTCATCGTGTTGGTTGCACCCGCACTCGTGAAATTGATACCCACATTTAGCACATTCAACATGTTTATGATTATTATGATCATGATCTAAATCTCCACAGCGTTTAGCTGCTTTACGATTTTTTGATATTCTTTTCTTGATATGTCTTTTATGGTGACTATCTTTATTATCTTCATCTAAGCCATTATTATCATATTGCCATCCTCCTTCCTCGTGATGAATATGAGGTTTATCCCATGCATCATGACCCCAACCTTCCCAATGATCTCCCACCATCCACCATTTTTTATTTGCACGCGTGTGAGGTTGCTTAAACATTGCTATTTTATTACCAAACTGTTCAATGTTTGATGGAACAATGTCTCGTTGTCCTCCATGGTCACTTTTATGATGATGATGATGATCATGTTCGTGATCTCCATGGTGTTCGCCTTCGTCGTCTCCATGATGTTCTCCTTCGTGACCCCCGTGTTCTCCCCATTCTTCATAAAACTCATATCCATGGTCATGATGATGATGATCATGTTCGTGATGATCCTGCTTATGGTGACCGTGCTCACCATCATGACCCATGTGTTCACCATGGTGATGTTCACCTTCGTGTTCATCATGATGGCCGTCCTCAATTTCGCGTTTGTTACCTTTAATATCTTCTGCTCCAGTTTCAGGTTTATCATCAATTATATCGTCAACATCTTCTTTAGTTCGGACTTTACTATTTTCGTTTTCTTCCTACAAGTATAAGAGATTGTATACGTATTTATAAATTTATAGTTGAGAAGAATTAGTAAAAACAAAAAAAAAACACTATCAACATTTCGTGAAATGCTCGATTAAACACCCAGAAAGTTTAACAAAACTTTTATTTGTAAAAGCGCTAGCAGTTCTTGACGCATTTAAAACAACTTGAAACTGTGAATAGATTTAAAAAAGCGGTGTTAAAAGTACGAAGTTCGGTAAATAAGCAAATAAGCGCCCTTGCGAACTTCAAATTTAGTAAACTACACCAGATAACCGTATTTAATTCAATGAAACTTTACATAAGGTTTTAGCTTTAAAATTCCATCAAATTTTTGTTCAAGGGCGCTTACTCTTGCAAGGGCGCTTATTCGAGCATATTTTTGCAAAACGTTAATTGAATAATCACTCACCAAAGATTTTTAACAATTGTCAGAAATCCAAGCTAAATTTTATTTGTAATGTTATTAGGGCTGATAAAGTAACATCAAGTTGACGCAATTTAAAGCTATGACATCTTCAAGGCATCATTAAATTTAAAATTAGACATAAAAAATTTAAATTAATTTTTATTTATTATCCTTTATTACATGTTTTTGTTGTTATGCTTACAAGGTTGTTTAAAAGATTACAGAATTTCTATTTTTTTTAAAAGTTTTTGTTTCTTGTTTCGAGTGTTATCGAATGTAATTTCGGAATTTATTTGATTTGTTTTACCAAAATGTTTTCCAAAATTATTGATTCGCTTCTCCATTCCAAATTTCTTCATTTGCTGTTAATTTTTAACCTAAAGATCAAAAAATCCAGACATTTCTAACTTTTGTATACAAATTATAAATTTGGCTCAAAAAAATTTGAATGTTTTGAATAAGTAATGTATGATGATGAAAAATTTCTCAAAACTAAATCAAGAAGCTCCTCTTGCTTTCTACTATTATGAAGCACCCCCCCCAACTCTCCCACTTTCTACCAAATTTATTTTTCTTTCTAAACTGAATTTTTATTTCAATTTTCTTATACGTAAAGCTTCAAAAATTTAGTAAATGGAGATTGTTCTGAAAGTTTTTATTGCCATCGATGGATTGTTGTACATTAGGGGCTTCTTGATAATTCATGCAAAGTTTCCAACAAATACCTTGAAACATGCAATGTTGTTATAGTTAATCATCTCCATGATTGTGGTGGTGATGATGATGATGATCATGGTCATGTTCACCGTGGTGTTCTCCTTCATCGTGCCCATGATGTTCTCCCTCGTGTCCTCCATGTTCTCCCCATTCTTCGTAAAATTCGTACCCATGATCGTGATGATGATGATCATGTTCGTGATGGTCATGCTCGTGGTGACCATGTTCTTGCTCATGATGGTCTTCATCACCCTCATGATGACAGCATTCATGTTGATGATGATGGTGGTGATCGTGATGTCGTTTGTTCGCTGTAATGTCAATTTCTTTTTCCGAACTTCTTGTCTTTTCTCCTGTGAGTCTTTCTTTTATTCCATTCTTCAAAATAAAATGTTTCAGTTGACTTATAAACTCCAATCATATATAAAAAAAACTTAAAGGAGTGACGTTTTAGGGGTAATTTTATGTAAAACTATCATTAAATTTAATAGATCAGTTGAAACTAAAGTTAAATAGAAATTATTACTAAAATAAAACAATATTTTTTTTGTTGTTCTATTTTTCTTACTGCTACTTTTTTTCTGTTTTACAATTTTTTGTGATGCATAATGAAGAAACTTAATTCCCACTTGCCTAATACGCCATCGCTAGCATTTCAGTGAAAACAAAATTTTATTTTTTAAAACTGCAATGTGCAATATGATAACTTTGAAAATAACTACTTGAAAGCTATAAAAAAAACAACTAGATAAACTATGCTTGACTTTTTTGTAAATAAGTTATATGTTTTGCGCAATATTTATAATTTAATTCATTTTTTTTAAATATATTTGGTTTGAACACTAATGATATAATACCCTAAAAAATAAAAAAGATTATCAAGTTTTTTAGAGATAAAACTAAACTAGGTTTAGATTGAATTTATCTAAATTATCTGGAATTAAAGTAAATATCTAAAGTTATTGAAAACTAAAATGATCAAGAACTAATGTTTTTAGTAACTAAAATTATTAGGAACTAAATTAGTGATAACATGTTTGTAAAATTTTTTGCATTTAGTTAGTGTGTTTGTTTTAAATGTGTTTTTGTTTTTACGTTTGCGATGTGTGTTATTGCAACTTATTACCTTGATTTAAATACCTCTTGAGTGACTATAGTTATGAACAGGATCCCAATTATCACGAGGATCATCAAATCTAGTTCCATGCAATAAATTGTTATGATTGGTTAAACCAATGTGTTGTCCATTTTCTACATGGTGTTTGTGCCCAAAAATATATGGTAGACCTATGTGTTGTCCGCCATTTATTTGGTGTGTATTGCTAAACGGGATATGATCATTTTCTAAACCGTACCCATAACCATACTTGTAAAGACTAGGAAATCTTGGACTGTAGTCTTGATCAAACCCTCCATGCTTCCTACCGTAATGTGGTCTGCTTCCATGGCCATATCCTAACCCATAATTATAGTTATGTTGACTTGGAAGCAACCCATGTGTACCAGGTATACCATATGAATCAACACCACCTAAAAAACCATTCGGTCCTCTAAATCTTGAACCTGACCCTGAGACAAAGTCTGCTGGTCTTCCAAAAGTATATTCGTTTCTGTAGCCTTCAGTAAATCCAGCTCCACCATTTGTTGTCCATTTTTTATCATAGTTTATACCATAAGATACTTGTGTCTTACCTGCTTTATTATTTCTAATATTCTCTTCTTTATTACTATTAGCAGAGGCGGGGAAACCTGATTTAATTTTGGATAAAGATCTTCCGAATCTTCCAAAGTAATTTCCACGATGAGCGAATTCGCCATTATTTGCTGCATGAGCACCTTCATCATGACCCCATTCATGTTGAAAACCATGGTGATGACCATGAAAAGCATGTTCGCCATTGTGTCCGTGAAAACCTTCGTGACCATGACAAGGAGCATATCCGTAATAACCCTGCCCTTCTTGATCTGCACATAATCCGTAACCATGATGGTTTCCGATATTTCCGTGTTCGTGTAGGTGTCCTCCGTGACCTTTTTCCTCACCCCATTCTTCATAAACCTCAAAGCCATGATCATGATTATGATGCCCACGATCATGATGACAATTTTCTCCATGGCATCCATCATTGAAATTACTACCATGTCCATAGTTATGATTATAGCACCCAATGCTATCACCGCAATCACGTCCTTCATGACCAAAGTCACCATTAACACCATTATTATAACCATGGTACCCTGTATCGATTGTATTACCACTACCATATCCGGCAGCGCCATATCCATCACCACAGTATCCGTGAATGCATTCTCTTTTTTGTCCTTGTGATGGTTTCTGCAACAAGAGAGGAAAAATACTACTTTATTTTCTATAAATGAAAATTCATTTGCAAATGGTGTTAATGCAATCTTGAATAAATGTGGTGAATAAATGTTTCCATTTTTCAATTCATAAATTTTGCTGTTTTGATTGTGTACTCAATAGCATGCATTACAACAAACATAAAATGCATGCAATCGCTTACCTTAAATTATCTAAGTAAGTTGAAAAAAAAAACATCGATCGTCTCCTTTTTACTACGTACGGCGCAGGTATTTATGGGCATCCTCAAGCATTTTACGAAAGTATGTTCATGTGTGCGTATTTCAAAGTTAGTTCCATTTTAGTAAAATAATTAAATAAAATTCTATATTTATAAATCAAACTTTATTGTTAGTTAAAATTAAATTATTATAGAAGAAATTTTTAAAACAACATTCACAAATTCTCAGAAGAAACGAACTTTTTTACTGAAACTTAAATCAGCGACTATCATCAATTAATCAGTAGCTACCAAACTTTATTAAGAATTACTTATTGCTATGATTTATAAGATTTAATTCTTTTTTGAAAAATGATTTAGTATCCTGGTAGGTTACTTTTTTAAATTTAAGTTTTTAACTCATAGTATTGCGGGGCTAGTGGAAGGTTTTTAACTCATAGTATTGTGGAGGAAGTGGGAGGTTTTAAACTCATAGTATCGTGAGAAAAGTAGGAGATACTAGTCGTACTTTTGCGGGGGAAGTGGGAGATTTTCACAGTTTGATGATAGTAGAGGGGTATTTATATAACATATTAAATTTTTGTAAAATGTTTAACTTATGCAGCTTATTTTACTTATGTAACTTATTTAAACTTAT
Organism: Hydra vulgaris; assembly: GCF_038396675.1. NCBI lineage: Eukaryota > Metazoa > Cnidaria > Hydrozoa > Anthoathecata > Hydridae > Hydra > Hydra vulgaris. The sequence continues at coordinate 86,262,224 of NC_088931.1, forward strand.
GTAAAATATGTTCTCCCTTTATTTTATTCTAGATAGATGATAGACGTTAATCTTCTTAAAAGTAAGTGTGATCTGAAAATTTGAGGTTGAATGTATTTTTAAAATCTTCTTCATAGATTCCTCTTTAAAAATAGCCTTGATCACAAACCTCTTCTTCAGGTACTTCATCTTTTTTTGCATCTTGATCTACTGTATCATTTTCTTCCACTTCTTGCTGAGATGTTTCTTCAGCAGCTTCTTTTTCGGTATCTTTATCATCTGATTCACTTGCTGAATCATCTGTGCCTTTATCTTCTATATCTTTTGATTCTTCTTTCGAGGTAGTTTCATCTTCTGATTCGTCATTTTTTTTTTCAACCTCGTCTTTTTTTTCGGTTGTTTTAGTTTCTACTTCATCTTTTTTATCTTCATTTGGGTATTCATCTAACAATTAAACAATTAAAGATATTAACTAAATTATAAACGTATTATATTAAGTTATTCTTTAATATATATATATTCAGTAGGTAAATTGGAAAAAGTTCAAATTGAAATGAATATAACATCAAAAAAATTATTTAAACTTTTTTTTCAAATTTTTTTAAATCTTACTCATATTGCTTTTAAAAATTTAGTTAATTTATTTTAATATTATCAATTATAAATCTTAAATAAATATTTTTTTTTAATTTTAAAACATTTTATAGTAAAAGTTTAAACATTTATAAATTGCGAAACTAAAAAGTTTACGTGAATTTGTAAAAAATTATATAAAAACCTAAATCTTCTTTGGTGTCATCAACTTTGTCATCTAAATCAATTGGCTTGGCGCGGATTGTAATGCAGAAAAACAAGCAGACTAGCGCAAATACCGCTGTACTTCGCATTTTTGCTACCTACACACCTTCAAAATATTTAAATTTCTTCAATAATCTGTAACCAATATTTTTTGTGCTTGCATAAAAAGAGTTCGCTTATAAAATTTTATATTTGCCTAATATAGAACGAGCTGATTTACTTGCCAGGTTGATTCGCATGAACGGTTCAGTAGAACAAAATTAAAAAACTTCTCACCTGTGCTTGTGTATGTTTAAATAGTTATCGTTTTGAGCACAAGTTAAATGCTCAATTGAAACTGTTAAGTTTAGTTTATCATTTAACGCTAAATTAAACAAAACGCAAAATTCCAAAAGCAATATATTGCGTTCTAAATACTAGGCACGGCTTTTTGTTTGTGAGTTTATATTAGTTTCCTTAGTTTTGTTTACTTATTTTCACTTGCTCTTTAGTGGTGCTCAATGTTGTTTTTGAAATATAGGGCAATTAAAGTATGACTTCACCCAAACCCTGACCCTAACCCTAACCGCCTAACGTTTGAGAGATTATATTATACTTGAGGAAGCATTAAACAAAAGTGCTGAAAGCAGTTTAAAAAAAAAAACTGAAAGAAATATTAGGACTTAGTTCACTAATCAAAGGTTAGAGTTGAAAACTTTGTTCAAAAAGTTCTATTGCGTGATTAGACAAAGAACTGATGTTCGTTAGAGACAATTTTCCCCTTTCTTAAAAACATTGCTTATAATTATATTTATGTTTATAATTAATTTTTTTTTTTTTTTTAATAAACAAGAACAAAGATTTTCCATAAATTTCAAATTTCATAACAAAAAAAATGAATTCAATTTTTGCTTTTCGAAAAAATGTAAACGTAATGAGAAAATAATCACAAAATTAGGGAGTTTTACATTATTTATCGCTTAAATTATGCTAGATATGCTAAAAATAAATTTTAATACTGATCTTCAACAGAAAAAGAAAAGTGTTGTTATAATTAAGAATTTCTTAACTGTAAGATTTGGTGAAATTTGATTGGCGAGAAATTTAAATAAATGCTCTATAGTTAATGGTTGACAAAATCAAACTTTTAAAAATCTTTAAATCTCTATTTTAAAAGAGTTCTCGAGATTGAATTTAAATAATGCGTTTGTTGACAATTGTTGTTTGAAGTGTATCTCTATTTTGTGTATGACCTTGATTAATGAAGTTTAGATTAGAAAAAATAAAACCTTCATCCCTTTATTAAGATGCTCTCGGTTTAGAGTTCCCTTAAAAAATTTATTTTTCATTCTAACCATTCCCGTTTTTACCCACGGTCATCATAGGAAAATGTCAGATACTTTGGATACTGGATTATCTGTTATATTGGTCTCGTCATAGTTATAGATGTTTTTTTGAGGTATATCCATTAACTTATTGTTTAAGTTGCTAAAATAACGATTAAGGGTTTCTTCATTAACTAAAGCTCTACTATGCTTTACATTATCAGCAACCCTTTTTGTCAAACAATGTCTTTTCATGAAAGACTGAACTCAATCTACACCAGGCATATTGTTTTTAAATTTTAAGTCAGTTACTTTCCTTTTGTTACAATTTATCTAAAAGTCGAATGTCCGAAGAATCAAGATGTACCTTCCAATCGGTCATTATAATTAAACAAGTAGGGCCGTCTTAAGGCCATCGGGGGCCCTAGGCTAGACTTAATTTGGGAGCCCCCTTTTTCCTTAGTAAAAAAATTAAATCAAATACTAAAATAGGAAACATTTATTAAAGCAATGATAAAATTTACATGTGACGTTTACGTGATTTTTTTCTTGAAAATTCTTTAATAATATCATCAAAATCAATGCTTAAAAGAACATCTGATTCAATTGACATTAACGACAAACAGTTCAATCTTTCTTGCAGCATGGTTGAGTGGAGTTCATTTTTTATAAGTTTTAGTTTTGAAAATGATCGCTCGCCAGTGCAATTTGAGACCATCATTGACAGAAAAATTCTAAGGGAAATTTTAATATTTGGAAAAGTTGATTTCAAGTGGTCTCTTTTTAATGTTGAGTAAAATTCTGTAAATGAATGTTCATCTTTTGAAATGTAATATTTAAATTGCTGGCACTCAAAAAAAAGTTCATTTTCATTTATGTCCTTCTTATAAATTTGTGCTAGGTTTGAACAATGGTCTTTTAGTTCAACATTGGCAATTGTTTGAATGTTTACTAGAAATCCGAAATTGTCATTGATCTTCTCATATGCTGATGTTCTTTTTTCTAAATTTGATGTTAGTGAATCAATAACAGGAAGGTATGTTTCAATTTTGAATTTATAACTTCCCTGAAATTCCAATTCTTCAGCCTCACCATCAAAGAAGGCCATACGTCGGCTTCTTTTTTTTTGTTCTTTTTGAAGAATCTCTGTAGTCAGTGTTTGAAAGCAAGATTTTGGCTTTTTCCTGGTAATTCTCAAATTGACTCCTCAAATCTTTAATGAAATGCAACAATGACTTTAGAATCCGAACTGCAACATCCAGGTTTAAATTTTCTTTCTGTAAAATCTTCGATGTTTCATTAAAATGACAAAGAATATCATTCCAGAAAATTGTCAGAAAAACAATCTCAAAAGCGTTCATTTTCGTGATGAGATTTTGAGCATCATTTTGAGTTTATTCTGACTGACTTATGTCCTTGATCAAAAATTCAAGTGCTTTTTTAATCTCATCATAACTGTCATGCAGACAAGTCACAGCATCTGCACGTGCTGACCATCGAGTTCCAGAAAGCTGTTTGACAATTTTTTTGCCTTTGCCAACAAAAGACAGAAGCACTTGCCAACGATGAGTTGATGCAGAAAAAAAGTTGTAGAGGCATTGAACAAAGTCAAAAAAATTAATTGCTTCTAAACAACATCCAGCTGCACTGTTGCCAACCAGATTTAAAGAATGTCCAGCACAAGGAATAAACAATGCTGATTCACTTTTGTCTTTAATCCTCTTTTGTAGGCCTGAGTACTGTCCTGCCATATTTGATGCATTATCGTATGACTGCCCACGACAGTCAGATATTGAAATTTCATTTTCTTGTAAAAAATTCAAAACCACTGTTTCTAAATGTTCAGCTCCATGCCCGTGAATGGGAACAAATTGCAAAAAACGCTCAACTGGTGCCAAGTCTTTAACATATCGAACTGTAAAAGTTAATTGATCTACATGTGACAAGTCTGGAGTTGAGTCAACGCTGATTGAGTAGTATTTTGCTTTTTTTAATTCAGAAATTATTTTGCTCAAAACTTTATTTTCCATTAGGCATATAAACTCCTCACAGATATTGGCGGAGAGGTATGAAGTATTACCTTTTCCAGAATTTCCATGTTTTTTCATGTGTTCATGTAGGAATGGGTCAAACTGGCTAAGTAACTCAAGAGTTCCTAAATAATTACCATTTTGCTCTGAACCAATGGTTTCATTGTTTCCACAAAATGGCAATCCTCTTGATGACAAGAACTTTACAACTGCAACAATTCTTTTCAGCACATTTTGCCAGTACAATTGTTCGTTATGTAACTGTTTTAATAATACAGAGTCAAGCTGGCCACTTTCTTTCTGCCGACTGGAGTAAGTAAGCATATTTTTGTGATGTTCAGAACCATTCTCGTGTCCAGATATACATTTTAAGGCATTTTTCCAGTCATCAAATCCAGTTGTGGAAAAATTAGAGTGTTTGCTGGAGAATAAGGTACAAGCAAAGCAAAAAACAGAACCTGTTGATGGTGAGTATAATAGCCATTCACGATTGACAAATTCGCCATTGTGTAGTTCACGTCTAAAGCAAGATTTTGATAAGTACCTTTTTTGTCCGCAACTCAACCTTTCCGAATTTTTGAAGCTCCCATCATTGTTCTGGCACATGGACGGGCCATTAGAAATCCAAAATGATTGAGCTTCTTTGGATAACTGATGCCACAATGCTGGGTAAGTTTCTTGAGTAGTTTTTTTTGTTGCGTTTGGATAAGTTTTAATTTGATTTGATTCTGGCTCCTGTGCTGGTTCTGGCTCCTGTACTGGTTCTGGCACCTGTGCTGGTTCTGACTCTTGCTCTGGTTCTGGCTCCTGCTCTGGTTCTGGCTCCTGTTCTGGTTCCAGTTCCTGTTAAATTTCTAGAGTTTCAAAGAAATACATCTTCGGACACAACAGGCTTTGACTTTTGTACCAAAAGAAATGATGTCAAAGGAAGATATTTTGAAATGTCTTCTTTTGCTTTAGCGGCTTTTTTCCTCTTTGCAGCACCACTTTGATAAGTCCGATTAGACATGTTAAATGACTTTTTTTCAAAACAGATGTTTTAAGTTGATCACAGCAATTTCAAATTCAATCAAATGGGATATTTTAAGTGCTTGTATTTAACACTTCTTATCGGAAAATTTATGTTTATTTTCGGACGCATGCATGCATTTTTGCTTATCAAGAAAAAAAAATTCCCTAGGGGGCCCCCAAACTGAAAAACTGATACTTTTCTAAAAATAATTTAAAAAAATCTTATCAAGAAAAAAATTATTCCCGAGGGGCCCCCAAACTATGATTTCTTCAGAAAATTTAGAAATATAATTTTTTATTTATATAAATTTGAAAAAAAATCCAGACACATTTTGGGGGCCCCTGAAAATCGGGGGCCCTAGGCTGCAGCCTACCTAGCCTATGCGTTAAGACGGCACTGTACACAAGTAATTGTTTAAACAATTAAACTTTCTGTTGAACTGTCAAGTCTGGTTTGTCCGTCATTCTTTTTTGGAACTTGATTCCCAAGTTTTACGCTTTTATGGAATGTTTATAACGGTATATTATAAGTTTTAGCTGCTTTCCTGATAATAAAACCGTGGTGTCTCACTTTATTTACTGCTGTTTGTAAGTCTTTTTGAGTGTAATTTGTTTTGTAACCTCGGCTATTTTTCTTTTTTTATTGGAATTTTGAGACATAGTTACTTATATTAAAAAAAACTAGAATTCTTGATAAAAAATGTCATAAATGAGCAAATAATCATTTACAAACCAGCTGCACCCTCGATTTTGATTTCATTAGAACAATATATACCTGAACTTGATGTGTATCAAATTTTATAGTGTTTTAATAAACTCAGATATAGCTTGATAATTAACTAACTGCCGGTGCAATGTAACTCATGCTGTTGATATACGATAAAGAAAAGCCAAAAAAAGTATATATATACTTTGCCTAAAATTAGTTTCTTAATGTCAAATTTAATGCAACTGAATAAAATAACACACTATTTAGCTCTATCGTGTGCGTTGTTTCACCTTTTAGTTTACTTGGTACTGATGTTCATAAAATCACCCCGCTGTTCATCTGTTGGCGTAAATAGAAGATTTGCTGGAAAGATAATTATAAATTTATATTGACCTAGGGGAGAGTTGCCATAACTAAAAAAGAGCCTTAATTGAAACTCTTGCATTTATTTTTGAAAAAAAAATTGAATTTTGGCTATATTTTGCATTTTTCCAGTAAAACGTCTTATTTTCTACGTTTTGATACATTTTGAAAGTTATTCCTCTGAAAATGTATGTGCACCATTGATTTAAAGTTTATTTGTGTCATTTTTTTTCGGTGATCTAATTTTGTGTTCATAAGATTTTGATTGCGCTGGGTAAACTGTACTGCTATAGATTATAAATTTTATAAGTTTTATAAAGATTATAAGTTTTCCTTACTTAATGAGTAATAAAATGAAAGAGTTGTAGAAATAGTTAATTATAAATTTATATTGACCTAGGGGAGAGTTGCCATAACTGAAAAAGAGCCTTAATTGAAACTCTTGCATTTATTTTTGAAAAAAAAATTGAATTTTGGCTATATTTTGCATTTTTCCAGTAAAACGTCTTATTTTCTACGTTTTGACACATTTTGAAAGTTATTCCTCTGAAAATGTATGTGCACCATTGATTTAAAGTTTATTTGTGTCATTTTTTTTCGGTGATCTAATTTTGTGTTCATAAGATTTTGATTGCGCTGGGTAAACTGTACTGCTATAGATTATAAATTTTATAAGTTTTATAAAGATTATAAGTTTTCCTTACTTAATGAGTAATAAAATGAAAGAGTTGTAGAAATAGTTAATTATAAATTTATATTGACCTAGGGGAGAGTTGCCATAACTGAAAAAGAGCCTTAATTGAAACTCTTGCATTTATTTTTGAAAAAAAAATTGAATTTTGGCTATATTTTGCATTTTTCCAGTAAAACGTCTTATTTTCTACGTTTTGACACATTTTGAAAGTTATTCCTCTGAAAATGTATGTGCACCATTGATTTAAAGTTTATTTGTGTCATTTTTTTTCGGTGATCTAATTTTGTGTTCATAAGATTTTGATTGCGCTGGGTAAACTGTACTGCTATAGATTATAAATTTTATAAGTTTTATAAAGATTATAAGTTTTCCTTACTTAATGAGTAATAAAATGAAAGAGTTGTAGAAATAGTTAATTATAAATTTATATTGACCTAGGGGAGAGTTGCCATAACTAAAAAAGAGCCTTAATTGAAACTCTTGCATTTATTTTTGAAAAAAAAATTGAATTTTGGCTATATTTTGCATTTTTCCAGTAAAACGTCTTATTTTCTACGTTTTGACACATTTTGAAAGTTATTCCTCTGAAAATGTATGTGCACCATTGATTTAAAGTTTATTTGTGTCATTTTTTTTCGGTGATCTAATTTTGTGTTCATAAGATTTTGATTGCGCTGGGTAAACTGTACTGCTATAGATTATAAATTTTATAAGTTTTATAAAGATTATAAGTTTTCCTTACTTAATGAGTAATAAAATGAAAGAGTTGTAGAAATAGTTCATGCGCAATTTAAAATTACTTAGCCATAACCATAAACCTTAAAAATAATACTTTATTTAATGATTTTGAATCAGTAAGTTAAGAGAACGTCATAACGATTAGAGAACGTCATAGCAATAAGAGAACGTCATAACGATTGAAGCTTTCATACAATTTTTTGTTTGTAGAATTTCAGTTTGCCAGGGTAATATTAATCAAGTTTTGAATGAACTGCTTAACTTTTCACTTTAAAGATAAAAATCATTTTTAATCAATTTTTGTTAATTTTACTTAAAAAGTTTTTTTTTTAAAAAACAACGTGATTAAGGAATCAAAGTGTTCCAATTTAGGGAATCAGTTACCTTGATTGGAGCAAAATGGTATCTTTGCAAAAATAAGTTTATTTTCAATAATAGTGCAATCAACTAAGTCAAATTATGTTTAAAAGTATAGTTGGGTTGTCTGTTTGTATTAATCAAATCATAAATATTTTCAAAGTTAAGCCATCTTTGGTAATAAATAGATATTCCTTAAATGTTCCAATTAAAGTAACTCTCTCTCTCTCTAGAAAGTTAGATAATGGAAATATTTAATTGCTAAATTGTAACTATGAGTTACCATTGTAACATATTTTAAAAGGAAGTCTCAATTAAATGTGTCATGTTTTTTTTATGTAAATGACTTTCATATGAAAACAAACATTTTTCACTTTTTAATTCATTTTACTTAGACTTTCGGTGACCTAGGGGAGAGTATTGACCTAGGGGAGAGTTGTAAGAGAGTCAATAAATGAACTATTTCTACAACTCTTTCATTTTATTACTCATTAAATAAGGAAAACTTCTTCAAAATTTCATTCTATTTCGTCTATCAAAAAAACTGGTTTATTTAAATGTAATGATATTCGTTGTAAAATTTGCCATTTATATTTACAAGAGTTGATAAGTTTGAGACGGCCAATGGAACTATTTGGAAATATTAAAAGTTTCATTACTTGTAATACCAAAAATGTTATTTATTATTTAAAGTGTTTATCGTGTAATGGTTTACCTGCTTACACTGGAAAAATAAACAATTTAAGAAACCGTACTAATGGCCATATTTCCAGTTGCAGAACAGGAAAATCTACAGACCAATTTGACAATCATGTATTTGAATGCCAGAGATTTTCAACTCTTTGTTTTTCTTGAATTAGAAAAGTTAAAAATTTTTGTTGTCATATGAAAGCCATTTACATAAACAAAAACATGACACATTTAGTTGAGACTTCCTTTTAAAAAATGTTACAATGGTAACTCATAGTTACAATATAGCAGTTAAATATTTCTAACTTTCTACAGTTATAAAAATCTTGATAAAAGCATTAAACATAGCACTACTGATGAAAAGAGTGAAAGGTCTCTAGTGCTTTATTATCATTTATATGATATATATTTATTTTATAGAAATAAATCTTTTTTCAACTTTCAAAAATTCAATTATTGTTTTTTTTTTTTGCTTGGCATACCTTTTTCCATTATATTGTTTATTATCAAATCGGAAGTTATATATATATATATAAAACATGAAAGGTATGAAACTATTATGGTAATGACGATTGGAAAAGCTATTCTCATGTTAAGGATACTCATCCTGGTATAACAGTGTGTAAGTTGGAGTGTGTTGGACATGTACAGAAACGAGTCGGTAGTAGATAAAGAACTTTGGAAAAAACCGTTAAAGGAATTTGAGGCAAAGGCAAATTAACTAAAAAGCACCCTGGTCGTCCGACATCCTGGACTAGAGAAAAGAAAGCCAAATTAACGAGACTTGTCAACAATCAAAAAGGGGTCAGTCAGAGAAAAATAGGTTTTAAATTCGGTGTAAATCAATCGACAATTGGTCGTCAGTTAAAAAAAATGAATATTAAATATAGAAAACGTGAAAGACTCCAAAATACACTATAGAACAACAAATAAAGGCAAAGAAAAGAAGCAGGAAACTAGTTAACCAACTCTATAACACAAAATCGCTTCTAGTCATCGATGACGAAAAATACTTTTGTTTTGCAGGGGACAACATGCCTGGAAATTCTGGATACTACACAAACAACAAAAAGACATGCCCAGAAAGTGTTCGTTTTATAGGAAAAGAGAAATTTCCAAAAAAATGATTAATGTGGATAGCCATATCTGACCGTGCTATGTCCGAGCCATTGTTTCGCACTTCCAAGGCTGTGGTGATCAATTCATCAATCTATATTAATGAATGTTAAGAAAAACGACTTCTTCCATTTATTCACAAGTATCATGGAGACTTTACCTATTTATTTTGGCCAGATTTAGCAAGTTCTCATTATTCTAAAGATTCTCTAAATTGGATGGACCAATATGTCTATTACGTTGATAAAGAATCCAACCCTTAAATGTGCCTTAAGCACAACCAATTGAAAATTTTCGTGGACATTTGGCACAGAAGGTTTACGAGGGAGATGGGCAAGCTTCAACAGAGCAAGTTTTGATTGATCGCATGAAACTCAAACTACAAGAAATTGATTTAAACTTTTTACAGTCGCATATGAAAGGCGTCAGAGCGAAATTAAGATCAATTGCAGATGGTGGTGTTTTTTCATATAAAAAGTAATATATTTTTATTAAAAGATAAATGTTTTATTTAAAAAAAATATAATAGTAGTTTGTTTTTTTATTTAAAAATAAGTTATTGACGTTTTTATTTTGCCCGATAACTTCCGCATCACCCGTTATGTATCTATCTCAAGAAGAACACTTAAAAAAATGCCTTCATAGTAAGACGCAAAACCTGAACGAAAGTTTTAACGGGATAATATGGCAGCGCATACCTAAAGCAAAGTATGTCTCGTTAACGCAGTTGGAGTTAGGTGTATATTTCAAATCGCTCTTTCAAATTATAATATTAGAAGAAAAACAAGTATACTTTTATTTGAAAAATTGATATGGTTCCTGGTATATATACTTTTCAAGGCTGCTCAACCATGAACAAAAAGCGTTTATTTTTTGCAGAATATCAAAATCGATCAACATCTAAAAAGCGACGACAAGTTATTCGTGGATGCAAAAAGAAAAAATAGATGACGCAAGAATGACCAAGAAAGTTGTCTTTATGATTCTGGTTCTTGTAAATGTAAATAACAGGTTTTAAATTCAGTATTTGACATTATTATTTAGTAAAATTGTTAATGTAATATTTAAATGCTTTTTTATCAAATTGTCAATTTTTCTACCTTCCAGCCATCCTATCTGTTTAACCGTATCTCAGATTTGCATGAAATTTTTACCAAATGTTTATTGCATCTAGTTGTACAATTAGAACTAAAATTTTTACAATACTGTTAAGAGTTTTTGATTTATAGAAGATTTAGTTCAAAAAAATGCATTTTTTTTAAATACATCATTTTGAAAAATTCATCATAGCTTAAATACTTTGTTTTTAAGAACAATTTTAGTTCAGTTTGTAGATTACTGTGTTGCTAATCATACGACAAAAAATGATATCCTATATGCCTTCAGTTACTGAGATAAAATGGCTGGGATGGCCTAAACATTTTTGGGTGTATGCCATTTTACTTGGTAACTATAGCAACTAATAAATTTATTTTGCATTATTTAAAGTCTTGTTATATAGTTGTTTCTCAGGATATATTTGGTTTTTTGTGAAAAAGATTTTTTTTTTTTTTTTTTAATTTTTTTGAGGGGTCTTGTACTTTAAATTTGTCAGCAGGAGCCGAATGATTATAATTATCTAAATAAATTGTCCAGAGGTGGGCTAGCAACTCCATCATTGCTGCTCTTAGAATATGGCTGTGACAGTTTTGCTATGCTAGATCATGTATAAAATAAATTGCGAAAATTAAGCTGTTACTCAAGATTTTAGAGAATTGTACACATGAAAGTAAATTTTTGTGATTTTTGTAATATTAATTGTAATCTTGTGTTATAAAAGATAATAAAATAGTTTGATAACATCTAAGTAGTATATTTTGTGGGCTTTCTTTTAATGTGCTTTTTATAGGGTTATGTGCATGGGATACCTTAATCAAATCGTTTAAGAAAGCACTGGTTAAATAAGGGTTTGTAGGAACGTTGTGATTAGGGTTTGTTGGAACATTTTTGTTTTAAGGCATCATTTGTGTGTTTGTGAAAGTAATTGTTTTTAAGAATTCAATTGATATTAAAAAGCCGCAACCAACGGTAACCAACGGCAACCAACGACTTGTGTTCAAAATAATAAAGAACAAGTCGCTGACAACAACGTGCGGTAGCAAGATTTAAATAAATGAAAACACATGCTAAATAATAAGATCCTTGATTTAAACTCTATACTTGGTCCACTTCTCTTTTTAGTATACATCAACGATCTAAATAAGGCCTCGAACCTTATGAGCATCATTTCAGACGATACCAATTTATTTTTATCAAACAAAGACATTAGCAAACTTTTTTTAAATATGAACGAAGAACTTATAAAAATTTCGACTTGGTTTAAATGCAACAAACTAACCTTAAATATTGACAAAACAAAGTGGATCCTTTTCCATTCCTCAACAAAAAAGCGTTTTTTGCCTAATGATTTACCAAAACTTTATATTGATGAAGTAGAAATAAAAAAAGATTCCGTTTTAAAATTCCTAGGTATTTATCTTGACGAAAATATGACATGGAAAACTCATATTGATTATATATCAACAAAAGTTGCAAAAAGTATTGGAATCCTCTATAAGGCCAGAAATTATTTAAATAAAAATAATTTAAAACAACTATACTACTCATTTATTCATAGCTATATAAACTATGCAAATATTGCCTGGGGAAGTACAGGTAAAAGAAATTGCAATGTCCTTACCGCCATCAGAAACATGCAATGCGAATAACATATTTTTTAAATCGTTTTTCAAATACAAAACCTTTATTCAAAGATATGAATGTATTAAACGTTTTTGAACTTAATTTGTATAATACTTTATGTTTTACGTTTTGTTGTATGAACAACCCTTTATTACATGTTTTTAAAGATCTATTTACCTTTAAAGAAAAGAATAAATATAGTTTGCGAAATAAAACCTATTTAAAAGAACCCTTTTGTCATACAAAGTTTAATCAATTTTGTATAGATTATCGAGCACCTTATCTCTGGAATAAAATTGTCCAGCCTAATTTTGATTCATCTATCTCTTTTTCTGTTTTTAAAAACAAATTAAAGAATATTATTTTTTCAACGGATAATATATTGAAATATTTTTGAGATATTATTTTAACGATTTATTATTTGAAATGTTTTGGATTGTTATTTTGTCATAATCTACTTGTATTATTTTATATTATATTTATATTGTAATTTTTATACGGTTCTGGCGACAAGATCGTTATGATCTTCTTCCAGATTCCAAGTTTATATATTTATATATTACATGTAAATCACGACATGTAAATAATGTAAACTTTAAAAAAAATAAAAAAAAATTTAGTATGCCAGTACTACATTTGTGCAAGTTATCGAAGCGAACAGACGTGTTTTTTTCTACAGCGTGTTTAAATTATTATACAAATATGGAAATTTCAATAAAAAATATAGAAAAAATAATTACCAACAAATTAGAAGAACAAAAAAAATTTATTCTGAAAGAAACAGAGAAGTTGTTAAAAGATCAAGAAAAAAGTTTTGGATCGATTATGGGTGCAAACTTGAAAATATCAACGGACAGAATTAAAAAGCTAGAAGTGTATGTAAACAACAAATCTAATGTGATGAATATTCAAAAAGATATAAGTGACCTTAAAACAACTCTAAACTTCCAAGAAACAAACCTAATGGAAAAGATTGTACAAACTAAAAAGTGTTATGATAAGGATTTAAATATTTTACACACAAAAAAAAAACAATCGATTTAGAAAACAGATCTCGTCGAAATAATCTACGAATAAGATGGAGTTGAAGAAAAACCTAACGAAACATGCAGTGACTGTGAAAATACAGTAAAAAATATTTTCAAAAAACAAATGAAAATTGACAGCGAAGTGGTTGTGGAAAAAGCGCATCAAGTGGGCAAATCAAGAGATAGTAAACTACCAAGAACAATAGTTTTGAAGCTATTAAATTACCAAGACAAAAACAAAATTCTTAACGCCGCGAAAAACTTGCGAAGGAAACTATGGAGAGTCGTAAAAAGTTATGGGAGGAAGTAAAAAGACTACGCAGTGAAGGCAAGTATGCTATTATTAAATATGATATTTTTAAATATTTTTTGCAGGGAATTTAGAAACCCAAACATTACGTTTTAAAAATAATTTTTTCTAAAAATAAATGCCCCTTAAAAAAAAAAAAAACTAGTGATTTTGAATCCATAAGTTTCAACTTTTCAGAAATAAATAATAATGAAACTTTAAAACCTGATATAAATTTTTTCCATGACACGCTTACGGATTGCTCATATCACTATTTAAGAAGGGTTTCTTTTTAAAAAAGTTTGCGACTAAAATTTAAATAAAATTAGAATTCTCCATGTAAACATTCGAAGCCATAATAATAATTTTGAAAAACTTCTCAATTTGTTAGAGGAAACAAAAAATTGTTTTAATATAATTTGTTTGACTGAAGCGTGGATTTCGAATAATTTGAATAATACTTTAAACTTTTTTATTTCTCATTTTAAATTAATTTCTCTCCAGAGACAAGTAAAGAAACGCGGTGGAGGAGTTGTTAGATGTAAACATTGTTTATCATGTTTGGAGTGATTTAAGTGTACCTGACGGCGATAAAGAAATTTTAGCTATTGAAATTATCAACAATGAATCAAAAAACTTTTAATAAACTGTTGTTATCGACCACCTGACGGCGTGAGTGAGAACTTGAGCATTTTTTTTGAACAAAGTATTTTTAAAAAAGGTATTAAAGAAAGAAAAAAAATTTTCATTATTAGAGACCTAAATATGAATTGTTTTCTATACAATGAAAATAATAAAATTAAAAACTTTTACGATTCTTTTTTCAAAACTGGAGCAATACCCTTGATTCCAACAAGAGTAACAAAAAACTCAGTGTCTTTGATTGATAATATTATTACAACCAAACCGGTATCCTAAAATCGGATATATCTGATCATTTTCCAATATTTTTGTTGTTTAAATCAAACTCTGAAAATATAACCAAATAAAATAAAATTAAAATACGCACTTTTAAGGAAACCATTTTAAACCAATTATCACTCCTACACTGGAAGCATATTAACTTTAATGATAATGCAGGCAAAATTTACGATAATTTTTTTTGAAACATTTTATTCCGTGTATGACGCTAATTTTCCTATCATTGTGAAAACATTAAATCCAAAAAATATAAACAACCCATGGGTGACCAGGGGGTTTAAAAAATCATCAAAAATCAAACAGAAGCTTTATATAAAATATCTTAAAACAAAATCGTCTGCAAATGAAAAAATATATAAAGAATACAAATACCTATTTGAAAAAGTTAGTAGAAACTTAAAAAAAAATTACTACTCAAGACTCAGATAAATTTAAAAATAATTCAAAACGCGCTTGGCAAATAATGAATGAAATTAGTGGTAGACAAAAGAGATGCTCAGGTTCCCTCCCCCAACAATTATAGTTGATAACAAACATATATGCGAATCAAGAGCTATTCTTTATAGCTCATGAATTTAATAAATTCTTTGTTGACATTGGTCCCAAACTAGCAAACAAAATTCTTTATACAAATGCTACATTTAGAGATTTTTTAGTACAAGTGAATAATTGCACTAGTTCCAACGAATTGTCTTCTAAACTATCTTTTCAAGAGTTTGAAAAAGCTTTCAAAACTCTTTAAAAAAATAAATCAACCGGAGCAGATGACATAAACGTTAATATAGTCATAGAATGTTTTGAATAATTAAAAAAAATCCTATTTAAGGTCTATGGAGCATCTATACCCCAAGGAGTTTTTCTTGAACAACTAAAAATTCCTAAGGTTACTCCAATTTTAAAAGCAGGTGATCAAATAAATATCAGTAATTATCGCCCTATCTCTGTCCTCTCCACATTTTTAAAAATGCTAGAGCGTATTACGTACAATAGATTATACAATTATCTTCATTCTAATAATTTTTTATACAACTATCAATTCGGCTTTAAAAGAAATAATTCCACAGAACATGCAGTTATCCAATTTGTACGTGAAATCTCTAATTCTTTTGAAAAGTCTAAATATACATTAGGTGTTTTCATCGACCTTTCAAAAGGATTCGATACTGTCGATCATTAAATTTTACTACAAAAGCTAAAATATTATAGAATATATTGCAAGGTTATAAAATGGTTCAAAAGTTCCAAAATCCAACCGTAAACAATTTGTTTTCAGCAATACTGATCACCCAAATAAATTTCTAAATATTTTATGTGGCGTTCCACAAGGTTCCATTTTGGGACCACTATTGTTCTTGATTTATATAAACGATCTAAATAAAGCTTCGAATTAATGAGTATCGTGTTTGCTGATGACACTAACTTATTCTTTTCCGATAATAACATTTACAAAATCTTCTATAGTATGAATGATGAACTTAAAAGTATATCTAAATGGTTTAAATGCAACAAACTAACTCTTAACATTAAAAAAACAAATTGGGTTCTTATCTACCCAGTCTCTAAAAAAGTTTATTTACCCCAAAGTTTGCCTAAAATTTTTATTGATGATGTTGAAATAATAAGACCTAATGTAACAAAGTTCTTAGGTATTTTTCTTGATAAAAACATCACCTGGAAAACGCATATCGACTATATTAGTACAAAAATTTCTAAAAATATTGGAATATTGCATAAAACCGGAACATATTTATGTAAAAAAAAGTCTAACTCAACTTTACTACTATTTAATTCATTGTTATTTAAATTATGCTAATGTTGCATGGGAAGCACTGAAAAAAGTTAAAATGCCCTTATCGCCGTTAGAAACATTCGATCCGTTTAATAAACTTTGTGGAAATATATATATATATATATATATATATATATATATATATATATATATATATATATATATATATATATATATATATATAGGTACATATAATATACTTGTGTTATGTTAAAGTGCATTTTTTATTATTAAACATGCCGTATTTTAAACTTGCAAATTTTGTTTGAACAAACTCCATTGTCTGTTCCAACAAGTCCGAATGGCGAGGTTTGTTGCGACATTTTCTTCACAGCTCTCTAATAGAAGATATATTAAAAACTACATTTAATCATTATTAGTGAATATTGTGCGCTTTAGCCAAGGTTAGGGGTTAGGGTAGTAGTATTAAGACAATAAAAATAATTTCAAAAAATATTTGCATTTTGGCCACAAGTTCACAAATAAAAAAAAACGTTTCAACTAACCCCGGTCTCCCCAATTTTTGAGATTTTGTGTATTCTTATTTCTTGTACAGTCCTTGAATATCCCAAAATTTCTACTGTTGTGTTGTTTTCTATAAACACAGCATTATCATTTTTGTTACTAAAAAAAAGTCTTAATTAAGTATAAAAAGTTTAGCAAAATTTAGTAGATAATTCGATGAAGCCAACGCAAAAATTTTATTCAGTGCCAGGTTTACCTACTTAAAATTTATACCGCAATAATTAAAATATTTTGAGAAAGTTTGTCCATCCAACAAAATATAGGTTTTTTTAACTGGCCTGTTTATTTATTTTTTTATTTAAGCAGAGTAGAAGCCTCATATTCAAGTTGGCCGTGCGTTCACTCAATAAATCGTTAACAATTATTTCATTAAACTTAAGCAAGGAAACTGTTTTATCTACTCAATATTTGCTGCTTAGGAAGTAAGTATTTAAGAACACAAAAATATCAAAGAGAAAGTTAAGGAGAAATCCGAAAAAATATATAGCGATTCGGCCCTTTTATTTTCAAATAATCCCTTTTTATTTTGTGTGCGTTTTGATTGGTTTATTTTTTTTTCAAAATCATGAAGCTCGTTTTAATTTACAAATATGCGGTGATTTTATTATCTACAAGTTTGAAGTTTTAGCTTAATAATATAGGGCAGAAGTTGTATAAAAACTGAAACGTTTTAGAAACTTTTCTGTTTAGTAATTTATTCAATCGACTATAAAGAGATTATGGAAGTAAATTATTATCAGTGAAAACTAATGTGAAAACTTCGATTTTAACGTTTTTATTGATTACGGAAAGATAAAAAAAGAGGTTTTCAGTCATTTATTGAATGTTTTAATGCAGTAAACTAGAAGTCTTTTTACTTTTCGAGTGAAAGATACATTTTTGGAATGTAAATACTTAACACGTTTGTTTCAGCTGTTTTTATGACCTGTCGCATTTTATGTATTTTAGCGTTAGTTTTGTTTTGCTTGATGCTTTGGTTAAAAGAGATTTATAAAAAAATGATAATAAATTATATAAGAAAAGCTTAAGTTCTACTTTTTAAAAATATGTAATAGTTGAAAATAAGCAAAAAACACAAAAAATCGTAGTTTAAAAAAGTAAATTTTTGTTTTTAAGAAATTCAAATAATGCTTATTTTTTGTCAGTTATATTTAGTATAAAAAAATTCTATGAAACTATTTTTGATTAAAATATTATTATATTGAAATGTTGATATCTAGCCTTGGCAATGGTAATGAAACCAGCAAAACAGCCTCGGCAAAATTATTCATCGAAGACTTTACGATTAGGTAAAGAAATAAAGCACAGTTTAAAATAGAGCTATTTTAAACTATGGCTATAAACGTTTAAGTATATATTAACTATTTTAAACTAGGTTAACTCTGTCATAGTTTATAGAGCAGCCGTGGCGCAGTAGTAGCGCACTTGCTTCAGAAACAAAGTATCCGTGGTTGACCCCACCTCTGGGCAAGTTTTGCGACATCGCTTAGAAAGGAGACATAAACTTTCTTTTAAATGCTCTTCCGCGGTGCTCTGTGATTAGACCGCAAGGACTTCTTGGGGCACCTAATTAAATTTGAAAAAAAATCTATCGCAGAGTTAACTAAGGACGCATAAATAAGTGGACATATAACGCATTGTTATAAATCTAAGGCGCCAATTACTGAAATTCTATGCGGGTTATAATTCTTTGCGTCTTTTTTTTTAATAATTTTATAAAATAAACTGACATTTAACCGGCAAATTTTTCTTTAGTACCCGCAAAGCATTAACTTTTGGGATATATAAATGCATTTTATGTAGTTAAGAGTGTCTCATGAGTTTGAAAATATAATATGAATACTAATATATTGTAAAAAGAATTTTCTACGCACATAAATCATTTATAGATTGAAGTAGAGATTATTGGCAATCGCTACAATTAGATTTTACTTATCTTTTAAAGACTCATATTTGATGGAAATCAAAAGTTTTTTGTCTCGCAACTTCGTTTTGATATTTTTTTACAAGTAGCATGGCCTACTTAAAGTAGTTAAAATATACTTTAAGTAGGTCATGCAAGTAGAGGTAGAATTATCATATTAATTTAAAAACTTTTCGTTATATAGTTATGCAGGAGTTATACACGGGTGATTGAATGTATAGAATATTTTTTAACGAAGTAATAATATTAATTAGGGTCAATATTAATCGCAATACTTTACACAATAAAATTTTTTTATTTAATTGGATAGATGAGAAAGTTTAATTTTGATGTATAATCCACTTATCTATATTATTATTATATTACTAGCTGTCTGGACCTGAAAATCGGATCACGTTAGGTCTGTTTCACACCTACAAATTATATAATTTTTAGTATAAATATTTACTTTATTTATTTCAATTAAGACAGAAAATAATCCATTTTGGCTTTAAGTCAACTATTAACACTTTATAACTTTAAATTAACTTTGTATCTTTAATTAAACACCGGGGTTTGAGGCTAAAACTTATATATTTTTTCCGAATTCCTCTCCCCTCCCCCCTCTTATTGCTTATGAGTTTTAATGTAGAAACTTTTAGGTTATATACACACGAAAGTGGTTGGGGGTAGGTCAGAAAGAGGGTAGTCGGAAAGAGGGTAGTCGGCAAGAGGGTAGTGGAAAGGGGTAGGTCGGTTGGAGGACATTTAATAATTTTTACTTGTTATCAACAAACAAAAAAAATAATATCACAAAACTTAAAAAAAAAATCAAAAAATATATATATTAGTTACTGATAAAAATAAAAACTTGTATAATAAGGAGTTAAAAATCGTCGATTTTTCAAAAACTTCGATTTTTCAAAATTAATAAACGTTTATTTCTCACCATAATTTAAAACTTATGTGAGGATAATAAACTCTATTAAATTATTAAACTCTATTAAATAAATAAACTCTATTAAATTATATTGAAACAACTGTAAAAAAAACGCGCATTTGACCGCAAGCTACACTCTAGACTATACCCCCTCCCCTTCCTTGTGCACCCAAGAGTAATTAAAAAAAAATCGTTTTGCAATATTTATCTTTCAAAAAAAATTGTTTCTTTTAAGTGTGACTTATGTAATTAAGTAGAAACTTTAATACCTCAAACCATAGATAAAAATGGCGTTATTCTAACAACTTTCATGTTTTAAGACATTTTTTCAAAATTAAAAACCTTATATATTAGATTTTAGAAAAATTTCAGCAGTAGTGATCTGTGAAACGGGCCGTGGTAGGTTGCTCTCACACCTACCATTTATATGCTGATCTCTTTGTAGTCTATTTATTTCAATAGGTTTTAGTAAATGGTAAAAAATAATGGTAGAAATATTTTCGATTCTTAAATGTATTACGCCACTCCTACCTGTTATTCGTACAGGCAAGCATAGTTATTTTAAAACTAAATGGAAAATTAAAGTGTATATATTTACAACCAAAATTATGACAACGTAACTAATGTCAATTTAGTTCTCTAAAACGCCCAAATACGTCATTAATCGAAAAGAAAAAAAGTAAAGAAATTATGATATATAAAAATAAAGGTGCATCACAAAAAAACCTGTTGTGATACAACAACTTCAGTTGTTGGCAGTGGCGTCGCTAGGGGGTGTATATTGCCAATAGCGACGATGATTAAATATCTATCAATATAATAATATAATTGTATATAAAGTTAATTAAAACAACAACAAAAATTATTTCATAAAAATAGAAAACAGATAAACTTTATAGTGAGATCTTTTTGCAATGGCTTCAAAATATTTGTTAAAAAGCTATTATGTTTAAAAGTGCAAATATACTAACACCAGTTTTGTAATAAACAAATGTAGGGGAGAACAGGGTGAGATGGGACATGGGGTGAGATGGGACTTGGCAATATCTCAGTGAAAAATTTAATAAAGCAAAAGTTTTTTATATATGTTATAAGTTTGCAATAGCTTCTTCATAATATTGTGTTTTTTAAGTTTCAGAAGTATTTTTTTTCGGATTATTTGCGAATATGTAAAAATCTAACAGTTTTCCTGGATTTTAAAGACATCATTAATATTAAATATTTATGTGTTGTTTGCATATATTTTTATGTTTATGGTTTTTATGGTTTATGTTTATGATGAGATTTCAATGTTTACTTTATAGTAAAGTGTTTTTTATCATAGAAAATAATAATAGTTATATTGGATTTCTTTGTTACTTTGTCATGAGAACATCTTTCACAGTAAGTATTGTTTTAATGCCAATCATTTTTGTATTTTAAATTCAGTTCAAATAAAGTTCTTTACTATTAGCTTTATTAAATTTAATCACGTTATAAGCTTTATAGGGTTGTGATACTATTTTATTTTCATTAAAATAAATTTAAAATTTATAGCCTAATCTGGATTTTGGTTAATGCAATTAAAAAGAGCATAATTTTTTTTAATAATGGAGTGAGTAATATGAGTAATAATTTTTCAGATGCCAAGAAAGTACAAACGAGTGACAGGTCGGTTAAAGCCTGATGCTCATACAATAAAAGCTGCTGTGATGGCTGTCGAATCTGGCAGTCAATCACTACGAGCAGCTGCACAAGAGTATACAATTTCAAAATCAAGTTTACAGCGGAATATAAAGGTTAATAAAGAAACTTCTTACAGTAACTTATACTTTGATGAACAACATAAATATATTTTTAATAAGACATAAGAAGATGAACTTTCAATATATCTTCATCAAGAATCTAATATACATTATGGACTTGATGTTAGAGAAACAGAGCAACTTGCATATCAATATGCAATTAAAAATGACATTAAAATACCAGAAAACTGGAAAAAGAGTGAAACAGCTGGAGCTGAATGGTTTTATTTATTCTTAAATCATACAAAATTATCTATTTGTACGCCAGAAGCTACCAGCCTCAGTCGAACAACTAGTTTCAATCGCACAAATGTAGATACTTTCTTCAAAAACCAGTGCAAAAATATAGTGCAGAAGCGCTATAACTTTTCTGCTGATTGCATTTACAATATTGATGAAACAGGTCTGACAACTGTTCATAAGCCAGTGAAAGTGATTGCTGGTAAAGGAGTAAAGCAAGTAGGACAGGTAACTTCTGCTGAAAGGGGAACCCTCGTTACAATGGTGGGTTGCATTAATGCCCTTGGAAATTTTATTCCACCGTTTTTGATATTTCCTCGTGTCCACTTTCGTAGCCATATGCTTAAAGATGCACCAACAGGTACAAAAGGGGATGCTAATCCTAGTGGATGGATAAATACAGAAATTTTTTTGAAATGGTTTGATCATTTTGTGGAGTATGGACATCCTAGCAAGGATCATCCATTACTTTTAATAATGGACAACCACAAAACTCATATATCGATTGAACTGATGGATAAAGCTAAGGAAAGCAATGTTGTGCTCTTGACATTGGCACCCCATTGCAGCCACAAACTCCAACCACTTGACAGATCAGTATTTGGGCCATTAAAGAAATTTTACCATTCAGCATGTGATTCATGGTTAAAGGCACATCCAAATACTCCTATGACGATTTATGACATTTCTGAAAATTTAGGAATAGCTTATACGAGAGCCTTTACTTCCCAAAACATTCAAAATGGCCTTAAAGCAGCTGGCATTTTCCCGTACAATCCATATGTTTCCAGTGATGTTGACTCTTTATGTTCTTATGTATCTGATCGACCAATTCCAGCAAATGACAATTTTGACAAACAAACAATCCCCACATCAATGTGTATTGTATCTGAAGTTATTAATGAAAAGAAACAGCAAATCAGCACTTCTGCCTACCATTGGACAGCAGAATATATAAGGCCATTTTCAAAAGCGGGTGAAAGGGTGGCAAAGAGAAAAATTACAAAAAGAAAATGTTCTAGGTCTCTGGTATTGACTGACACATCAACAAGAAATGATTTCACCCCAACATGGGGTGACATGGGACAAACAGTGTCACTTTAAAAAACCAAGCCCTTGAACTTAATTTCATGGTTAAATAATGGGTTTTGCAATAATTTAACATGACAATTCATTGGAATATATTTTTAAACCAATTTGTATGGTTTTTGTGGAAAATTTAAAGCGCAGCACGCAAGCTAATTTTTTGTCCCATCTCACCCCGTTCTCCCTACCCAGCCGGCAAACAACGTTGAAATAACGTTGAACTTACGTTCAAACCTAACGTTGAATTTATGTTGATTTAACGTTTAGAATGAAAGTTTTTTTCAACGTTGATTTATCAACGTTAAATTAACGTAAGGTTCAAACGTTATATCAACGTTGATTCGACGCAAAAAAAACGTTACAATAACGTTGAATTTATGTTGAATCAACGTTAAGAATGACAGTTTTTTTGAAGTTATTCATCGACGTTAAACCGGCTGTTAAAAAACGTTTTGTAATCACAGAAACCGTTGATAAAAACTGAGATCACCATCAAAACGTACTATGCATGTCCAATAGTGTTGTTGTACATCTCTATTACATTATCAAGGTATATTATGAATATTAAGTCTACTCATAGTCTATACTTAGACTATTTAGAACTTTTTCAGTTTAGTTTAGTTAAAATAATATTATTAAAGCAAGAGATAAAAGTTGTTTTATAGAAAAATATATTTAAATATTACATATAATTGAATAAGATCTACAAATAATTGAATATAATCTACATATAATTGAATAAAATCTACACAAATTTTTTCTCTTTTCCATCACCTTTTTGAAATGGAGCGTATTTTAGAAATTCAAACAATATTCCATTAACCGAGGTTGCTTTTGCTCTATTGTACACAATAGAAGAAGCTGTAAATAAAAAAAATATTTTAAAAAAAAATCAAAAAAGGCAAACTTGAAAAAAATATAACGAATGGTAAGGTGTTACAACTTATAAAGGTATTACAAAGCCTTACAAAGCCATATAAATTAGTGTTTCTAAATATATTTTTCCACCTTTGCCCTTCATATCCGTGGAGACCATAAAATTTTTTCGAAAAAACTCTGAATTTTTAAAAGGTAATTTAACCGTTAGACAGGGCCGTCCCGAAGTGGTCTCTCATGGTGAGGGGGGGGGGGATTGTATGTATTTTTTACTTAAATGCTTATATGACAGCTTTGGGGGTGGTGGGACACCCCCTACATCCCCCGTTCGGGACGGCCTTGCAGTTAGATGATTATTAATAATTTTTTCAAACATTTAATTTAAATGAAACAACCTTTTTTCAAAATGAATTAATAGTCAAAATATTAAATTTTTCTAACATTGAAAAGTAATTATCGGGGTGTCCACATAAAATTTTTATAAGAAAAATAGGATTTTAGAGGAGATTTTGCAACTAATATAGAGGATTTTTTTTTGTTTTAAATTAGGTTTAACGTCCATGTTTTGCACTTATGGAGCTTGGACAGAGGTCAATAATGTCATTTTTCATGTTAAATAGCATGCATTTGCTAAAGCAATTTTTAATAATCCCTTGCATTTTCAGGGGAAAATATATATATATATATATATATATATATATATATATATATATATATATATATATATATATATATATATATATATACATTCAAAAATATATATATTTTCCAAAATAATTAATTAACAAAAAACAAAAAACAAAGAACAAAAAAACAAAAAACAAAAAAAAAAAAAAACCGAGCCTAAAAATATACAAGTATGTTATCTGGTGAGATTATAACTTTTTTTTAGTTTACTTTTAAAAGTTGCGTAACTCAAACCCTTAAAAAAATCAAAATTTTTCGAAACTATTTTGTTCCAGAGAAAAGCGCCACGATATGAAATAAAGAATCTTCCGAAATTTGTGTGTGAATAAGGTTGGTAAATCAAATTATCATTTCTTAAGTTATATATAGTTTTCTTTTTGATCAAATATAAATTATGAAATGGTATCAGAGTCATACTTGCTTTACATTTAAACATAAAACAAAGAACATTAAATACATTTTGTTGGTATAAAGTTACAAAGAAGTTATTTATCTTATTTGCTATCTCTTTCGGATTATATAAAAAGTTATTGTTAATTTTGATAACTTTAGGCAAGTTGCATGTTTTTATTTAATGATTTCCTGTAATTTCATTTAAAATTTGCCATGTGTGCGCTTTGAATTATGTTTGAATTTATCTAGCAAGTTTGCGTAGTATTCTTTTTTAAGTTTTTTCTTTGACTCTCGAATTGCTTTATATTATTTTTATAAATTATTTTACTTTTTTCTGATTTTGATTTCAAATATTTAATATAAAGTTTTTGTTTAATTTTAGAAGTATTCCTGAGAGCTTCTGTAATCCAAGGTGATTTGATACATTTATTTGTTAAAGTTATTTTTTTCCTCAGAAAGGTTACATAATATATTTCAAAGAAAGTTTTATAAAATGAGCTAAAACATAAATTTGCGTTAAAGGAAGTATTAATATGGTTCCAGTGAAGCAACGATAATTGTTCTTTGAATGACGTATCATTTGGTGCATTAAAACAGCGTTTAAAGAAAACTTGTTTTAGTTCGGGCGCTAATTCAGTATCAACATTTATTGAGAAAAAAATTGGAAAATGATCTGAGATGTCATTTTTAATTATACCTTTTTTAAGAGATGCATTAAATATATCTGTTGTTATATATGTTATCTATTAATGAAGCTGATGTTAAAATTCTAGTTAGTTTGTTTATCAATGGAATTGCACCATTTTCGAATACATCGTTGTAAAACTTTTTAATAAAAATGTAAAAATGTCTTAATCAAAGTAAAAATTTTAGTAAAATTTAAGTAAATATAATTTAAAAACAAATTATGCATGTGCATTTTTCCGCTAACCAACCATTGACATTGTTTAGAAGTATTTTTTTGAAAAGTACTATTTTCAAAATAAATTATTTATTTGCATCTACGCTTTGACGTGCATAACAAGTTTCAGTAAGTTTAATATAAAAATTAAATATAAAATATTTACAATTGAAATAAACAGTATCTATTGAAAATGGACGTTATTTTACGTTCGCTTATATTACATGAGCACAACAATGTACACACAAATCCAAATTGAATACTCTTTATGTAAAACAAAGACATGTATCAAGGTTAGTTTAATATAAAGATAAACTCATCTATGCTGAACCTTTATTAAAAACATTGAGTTCACTAATACTATTGAATATAAATACTATAGAATTAAATAGATATATTACAAGAGCTCTGACAAATTTAAAAGGTTAATGTATTAACGGAGCTGACGAAAGAAATTTAACTGAAAAAAATAACTGAGCGGTTAAATAGACTTAGCGGCAGGATAAGAATACGTTCCTTCCCTTTTATAACATGTCTTTTATATTTTTTTAAAACGGTTTTTCAAATTTTCCGTTAGTAACCCTGACGTATTTTTTTTTTTTTTTTTTTTCTCCTTTTATTTAGCCGTACAAATATTTACAAGTTCCGTGTTTTATAATAAAATTATATATAAAAATGGCAAGGACGAGAAGAAGACAGATTTGCCTTATCACCAAGTCCCTTGTTTTTTCTAGACATTTATATAAATACATTGTAACTAAAATTAAAAATGAGAGAAAAAAGAAAAATGTTTCAAAGAAGTTAATATAAAATGCAAAATAGTTAAATTCTTTCAAAGATGTTTTTAATAAAAGTTAAAGAAGTAGTTTATTCTCAATAACATGAAGATTAACTTACGGTCATGCAATGCTATATATATTCAAATTTCAAAGTTATTCATTAAAGTAAAATTTTAATAAATCATTCAAGAAAACCAAAACCAACAGCATAAAAAGAAAACATGAAAAATGAAAACATAAAGGTTAATTTATAATCAGAAGACACTATATATACATATATATATATATATACATATATATATATATATATATATATATATATATATATATATATATATATATATATATATATATATATATATATATATATATATATATATGTATATATATACATATATACACATATATGTATATATACACATACATACACACACATATATACATATACACACACACATACACACATATACACACACACACACACACACACACTCACACATATATATATATATATATATATATATACATATACACACACATACACATACATACTTTTTCATAATATAATTGAATATAATGTATATAATTAAAGACTTTAGACCTTCTCAGACAAACAAAGCATGCACTAATAGATAATTTTCAAATATAACATTTTTATGAAAAGATTTTAAAAAAATTCTCTGTTTTTTCATTATTTAAAAGTAATAGTTTTAGCTTTTGTTTAAACTGTTCAAGAGTTGTAAGTGTTTTAATATCATTACTAATTATCTTATTCCATACATTAGGTCCTCTAATAGTTATTGAGAACTTGGTTGACTCATATATAGTTTTGGGTTGTACAAAGTTGTTACTTGAATATTTAGTCATGTATTTGTGTTGAATTTTATTAAATAATGGTTTGAAGATATTTGGTATTGTATTTGTAGTTTTTTCTCGTAATCAACAAATCAATAAACAGATAAATTAAATCAATAAACGATAATCTTTTCTCCTAACTAAAACTCTGCTATTTACAAATTTTTCCTCAATATATATACTCTATGCTTTTCCTAAAATATCCTTCAAAACACCGTCATAAATCACCGCAAAAACATATTTACAATTATTATTGGTAAATACTATTAAAGCTATTAAATCTCTAACGTCATTAAATGTTCTAGAACTTTCCGGAATTACACTCCTCCTTGATCCTTACGGATCATCCAAATAGCAATCAAAGTATTTCGAAGGCATGCGCCGTTCCCGACCACTCCGTCGCAAAAGCATGTCGATTTCTTGGGGTCTATCTTCAGCTTCGATATTTTCCTCGTTCGTCTCTAATACATCTTTAACTTGCTCTCCTTGATTTTTAGCGTTCTCTAGACCAGTTTCAGTATTCATCTCTATTTCCACATCAGGGATAATGCAGGACTGAGTATCATTTCGAGGTCTAACGTGTTTCACCTGACGCGGAATGCCGTTCACTTCTACGATTTGTTTCGACGCATTCCGAGTTATCGTAGCTGGTTGCCACTTTGTATAGCACCTCGCATTTGGTGGTTTCAGCCAGACTTTATCGCCGATTCGAAACCTCTTGTTCGTGACATTTTGCGCAGGAAGATTCTCTTTTCCCAATCCTTTCACACCAATGGTATAACTGTATATTTTGTCCATCGGACTTGCACCATTTTTGTCGGCTGAGACATTGTACCAATATAGTGCTTCCGGTATCGATATTTTCGATCGTTCTGCTATTCTCTTGATCGTACGGTGGTTTCTTTCTACAATTCCATTTCCTTCAGGATAATAAGCGGCTCTAAATCTAATTTGTACTCCCCAACTATCAAGGAAACTCCTTATCTCTTTAGTTTTAAATGTCGGCTCATTGTCAGTCAATATTTCAGACGGTGCTCCGCGTTCACAAAAAATAAGACGGAGTATTCGGACTATGGCAAGACTTCCGTATGAGCTTGATAATTGTCGCCACAACGCGTATTTTGAAGGTCCGCAATCAATTAGACTCAAAAACTTGTCAGTGCCATAATGCGTGATGTCCATGGCCAATCTCTCCCAGTTTCCTTCAACATCCAATTTCCCTTTTTCCCACCGTATTGGCGCTGGATCTATTGACTGACATGGTTCGCAACTTTTTATCACATTTCGGACATCGTTTTCAGTAGCAGTCGGAATTGCTTTACGAACAAAGTTTAACGTTCGATTCACTCCGAAATGTCCAGTTCTTTGGTGTATATCGGAAATAGATTCAGCCTTCGTAGCTACGATTCCCATACAACTATTCCGACACTCTGGCACAGTCAGTTTGTTGAGCCATCTGCTGCTAACTCTTGTTAATGCGTTAGCCAAATTATCTTTAGAAGGAATGAGTTTTACCTCAACACTAACATTGTATTCTTCAATTAGCTGTTGCAACACGCTCAGTCTTCTTCGAATCAGCATTTCACCCGTCGCTTTTGATCTCAACCTTGATTTTCCTGTAAGGGCGTCAGAAACCCAGTGAAATACTGTCATGGAATCGGTAAAAACAGTCACTTTCTTCAGCTTCCACATTAGAGCCATATTCATTCCACGTATCACAGCGTCTAATTCTGCCATGTTTATATGAATATCAGACGTTTCTTTTCGCAGCCATGTTGCATCCTCTACAGTAGTTTCTTTAACTTGAATAAGAGCACCCATCGCTAAAGAACTGGCATCAACCCACACTTTTCCCTCATCACCACACACAGCCCAATCACCACAAGCAGGCTCGCAACGTTCCACCTCAGCAAATACTTCCTTAAGCACCCACTTAACGTTCTCATCACAACTTTCATCGTCCCAACCCTTCGTCAGACTGACAGCTTTCCTCTTCAAGAGATTACAAATCACTCGCAGCCAACCACACACGGGTAAATGTCCTACCAACTGTCCACAGATTGAAAACACAACTCTCCTAGTTAACTTTTGCGAGATAGCATCAACTCGATTCCCTCTGAACCACATCAGTTTGTTACCAACCTTGCGCACACACAATTCTAACACACGAACTCCATCATTACCAATCTGCTCACCTTCTTTACTTTCTAGACCATATTTTAAAAAATGCCTCTTGACGTAATCAAGACTCACCACACTTTCGTCTACGAAAATGTCGTCAACATAAGCGGACGTTCCACTCTTCACTAATTCGTCTTGATCAATGACGGCACTCACAACGGATTTCATGATCATTGGCGCAACGTTCAATCCAAAACCAAGTCGTGTCAAACAATACCTTTTATTTCGAAACACCACTGTTTGGAAGGGCCAAAGAGATTTATCAGTTTTTAGTTGAAGATAAGCCTTGCGTAAATCAATAATTGCTGGTTTGTTACCCATTCTTCTCCATTCTCTAAGCTTTTCGACACACACATCTGCATCTCTCGTGTATGTCTCAATGAAATCGTTAGCTTCTCTCCAGTCCAGAACAGGTCAGATTTTGTGGTCTTTGTTTCTCTGAATGACAGCCATTAAAGGGATCTGCCCTTTGGGCGGCCCCAATTTATTTTCGTCATACTCTAACAGCCACTTCCGATCAATCCAATCTTGTAGTTCGTTTTCATAGTCTGCTCTAGCGTGTTGTGGAATTCCGTACTGTGCCACTTTATTGCGCAATCGGTCTGGGCTTTCTCCATCTCTCCATTTCCATTTGACTCTCCATTCAACACCATTAAAAACTGCTTCGTGATCTTTCTTTTTTATTTCGATTTTCTTAATTTTGTCCTTGTTCAAAGCCGATGCTCCACAGTAACTCAATCCAAACTTCGCTTTTCCCAAAGGAGAAATGAATACTCCTCCTAGTAATATAATGGAACTCATTCCGAGCATCATATCAACTCCAAACGGTTGGAAGTCCACTAAAATAACTTCATCACGTGCCTTAATGCCATCAACCTCAAGAATCACGACCGCTGACCCAGTGCACTGATGAACTTTTCCTTCAAACGTTACTACCTTTTGAGAGTTTGAGTACCTACATTGACTTTTAGGCAGGAATTTTTTATTCAAAATCGTCTTCGAACATCCTGTGTCCACTAAAGCTGTCGCAACCATACCGTTAACTTTTAAACGAATAACAGATAATGCGCTCGTTCCACCGTTGTTCAGGAGCGAGGTAGCGCAGATTTCTTGCTCCTGCAATCGTTTCCCTGCAGCTTCCAGCATTTCGATGCAATGTGTCCTTCCTCACTACATTTAAAACATCTAATAGTCTTCGGTGACAAGTTCTTCGCAAGCAAACAATTCTTTGCAATGTGATTCAAACCTTTGCAGTTGTAACACACTAACGCGGTTTTTGTAGCATGGTGTCTAGATACAGCGCCAACAGCGTCACTGTCAATCACATTTGCACAGTTCAAAACAGCTCTCACTCTGGGTAACATTATATCAATCGGGTCCATTACGGCTCGAAATCTTGATGATAAAACTTCTGGCAAACCCACAACAAACGCCAAACGCACAGACTCCTCTGATAATTTAGCAAGATAGGCTAATCGTCTTAAATCAGCCAAAAACACGTCGGCTTTTTCTCCGTCACATAATTTTCGTTTTGTAAACAGTTCATATGCAGTATAGGCATCTACAGAAAACGCCGCTAATAACACACGCTCGACTTCCACAACATCTTTTTTATCTTCCGCGGTTAAAGCATCGTACACTGCATAAGCAGCTTCTCTGAGAAGAATCGGAAAGAGTAGTTCAAGCTTTAAGTTCTGAATTTCAGCAATCACTTTCGTTCGTTGAATTCAAACAGCAGCATCCGAAGTGCCATCATACGTTTCAAACATATCAAATAATCTCATACTTGGTTCCATGCCCGGTTAGCTTGTAGTTTTTTCTCGTAATCAACAAATCAATAAACAGATAAATTAAATCAATAAACGATAATCTTTTCTCCTAACTAAAACTCTGCTATTTAGAAATTTTTCCTCAATATATATACGCTTTTCCTAAAATATCCTTCAAAACATCGTCATAATTCACCGCAAAAACATATTTACAATTATTATTGGTAAAAACTATTAAAGCTATTAAATCTCTAACGTCATTAAATGTTCTAGAACTTTCCGGAATTACAGTATTATTATTAGTTTTATACATAAAAATTAGCAGATGATATATATTTATTTGGTACAAGTTTGATATTTCTAGATTGTTGAACAATGGTCCAGAATGTGAGAAGCGGTGTGTATTTGATAATAATCTAATTGCATGTTTTTGTTTGCTAAATAGCTTTTTTGTCTTTGACTTATTGGTGCTGCACCAGGCAATGTTTGCATAATTCAGATAGGAATGAATAAATGAGTAATATATGTATTTCAGACATGATTGATCTAAGTATGGTTTTGCTTTATAGAGTAATCCGATATTTTTAGAAATTTTATTTTCAATCATGTTTATGTGGTCTTTCCAATTTATGTTTTCATCTAGAATTACACCTAGAAATTTCATTGAACATTCTCTTTTTACGATGTATTCTCCAATAATAAGTTTTGGAAGTGCAAGAGGGATTTTATCTTTTTTATGGAGGCGATGAAAAATAGTATAATTAGTTTTAGTTAAATTAATTGTAAGTTTATTCATATTTAACCATTCGGTTAGTTTTAGAAGTTCGATGTTGACCGTTTTAAATAATGTTGTTATATCACTGTGAGAATAAAATAAATTTGTGTCATCAGCTAATAAAATAGAATCTAGAATATTAGAAGCTTTGCTTAAATCATTAATATAGATTAAAAATAAAAGTGGTCCTAATATAGATCCTTGAGGAACGCCACAAGTAATTGACATATTGTTAGTTTTTTCATTCCCTTATATAAAAAATATAATATTTTTTATATAAGGGAATGATATAAAAAATCTTTATATTTATCAAAATTTTTTTGAAAGCTCCTAATATTTAGGTGTAAAATAGAGAACTCATTAATATCTATATCAGCAGAAAGATTAGAAATATCGGAATTATAATAAGAAGGGCATATGTTGCTAATTATTTCATCAGTGTTAAAAAAATTAACGTCTGAATCTGAATGATTCGCTAAAAGTATATTTTTATTTGGCTGGAATGCCCTAAAGCTTAATTCACAAAAATTTATACCTTCCATAATAACAAGAAAGGTTATACTAACAAAATATTTAAAGTATAAAATAAAATAATTAAAGTTTAGGAGGTAATTTCCTGAATTCTTTTACTATTAATTTATCGTAAATTACAATCGAAAACATACCATTTTTCCTATGTATCTTCATCTGCTCGAATAGTTTTTTCCTGATAGATGCAGTTTCCAATGAATAATCCTCATTGATATATATTCCCGATCCTTTTAGTTTACTCGCACTTTTTGAAACTTTTACTTTATCTTTGTAATTTAACACTTTCATTACATACAGACTCTAGAAACATTACATCTTCTGGCGATTCCTCTTTGGGAAAAAACAGTATTTGTAAGAAGTGCTTGGATTTCACTTTTTTTTTCTAGAGATAAGTCCTTTTTTTTGCCCATTTCTAAAAAAATAACCAATTTTAGTACGAAAATTTCTATTATTACTTAAAATAATTTTAATCACAAAATACTGAGTGAAATAAAAATATTTTTATGTTAATTTATGTAATGTAATATTCTTAAAGTAATATTAGTCAATTTGAGTACTTACTTTAATGATAACTTTGAAAAATATACCAAAACTAACAGAGAGTATTCACCGCGTACACTGTAAGAATAGCGGTCTCAAGATGGCGTCACACAAAATGGCTGTCAAAAATGACAGTGTTTACACCAGCATAAAATTTTAAATAATTTTGTCAACGTATAACTATATTGTATGCATCCAAATAAATTAAGTTATATAACTTTGAACTATAATGCCAAGAAAACAAAAGATAAGCAAGGTATGTTAAAATTTATTGGGTGGCCATAATAAATTGTCATACGACTGTATATATATATATATATATATATATATATATATATATATATATATATATATATATATATATATTACAATTGCTATTTCACATATTTTTTGTGTTAAATAGAAGTTAGAGCAATGTTTTAATGACCAAATATGGAGTATCACAATATAGGCATAAATCAACAAGTATATTTCTAGAAATAATAATATAAATCCTAGAATGATTAAAATAAATGCATTGAGTGGTGGATGATTAACATATAGGTGTTTTATTATCCAATTATCCATGTAGTGTAAAGAAAAAATCAAAAAGAGTTTTTACTCCTGCAAAAGGTCAAACTAATATAAAAGGTTTCTTTAAACATCAAAACCAGAAACCCAGCACCTCCTTCTAGACCTATTTCCCCACCTCGACCTTCTTCAAGAATTAAAGAACAACCTAAATTTAAACGAGAATTTTCTCATGAAGCGATTCGGGATTCTTTTGTTTTGATTTTTTTTTAAGATTTGGTTTTTGACTACCAGACGACGACGATTTATCAGATTTTGAGATCCGCAAAGAAACTGGTCAACTATACAGCTGAAATAACACAAAGTCACAGGTTTGAGTCCGATGCTCCTGCATTTATAAACAAGATGTCACCAAAAATTAGGGAGTTAATAGAAAGTAAAATAGAAGACAAAAAGTAACTCTGATATTAATAGCTGAAATTGAAAAAGTTTGATTTAGTGTTGAAAATGTTTACGACGAGGGTGAGTCTTTTAAAACTATAAAACAAACCGTTTTCCTCTTTTCAGATGTGGCAGCTATACTTAATAAAAATGTTTTAAGAATTTTTAGTTTTAGCGAAAATTAACACACTACTAGAAAAATGTATTAATGGGGGTTCTGGGTGGCGCTTATTGTGAATATTGCTTTGGAATCGGGGAAAAGGCTCAGCGCACAGTGATGACTGAAAAAGTTAAAGATGACATATTAAAATTTACAAATTATCACAGGGAGATGCATACGTTATCAATGCTGACTTTGAATCATTAAATGAACCGTTAGAAGGCCTCCCAATAATCTAGCTTTACTCAACTGATTGCAAAGCAATTGACAGCTATTACTATGTAAAAGTTCGAAATGATGGAAGAAGCTTGCCTGAAGCTTCAACTTCAATTCGACAGACGACTTTTGAGACTAGTCCCAAAAGGTTCTATTCTTGGACTTCTTTATTTTTTAATTTATATAAATGATTTAAGTAAAGCCTCAAAACTAACGAGCATTATGTTTGCAGATGATATTAATTTATTCCTTTCTAACTATGCATAGTTAGTATGCTATGCAAATTAATTTATTCCTTTCTAACTATGCATAGTGGTATCATATGATACCTCTGAACTCTTTAAAACTATTAACGAAAAACTCAAGCACGCGTCTAATTAGTTCAAGTGTAGTTAGTTAACACTAATAAAACAAAGTGGATCGTATTCCATTTGTTCACAAAAAAAAGCTTTTGCAATCAAATTTACCTAAAATCCTTATCAATCAAATTGAAACAAAAAGTGATTCCGTAGCAAAAATTGAGGTGTTTATTTTGACGAAAACATTACATGAAATTATTGTATTGATTATTTAAGCATTAAAATTTCTGAAAACGCAGAAATCTTATATAAAACACAATTCTATTTCAAAAAGAAAATTTTAATCAAACTTTAATATCAATCATACATGGTTATTTAAATTATGCTCATAGTTTGTTTTGTTTTACTTATTTTAAATCTTATTTTTATACTTTTTACTATACTTATATATGTTGGTTATACTATACTATATTAATATATAATGTTGGCTCTACCTTATATATGTTGGTTATACTATACTATATTAATATATAATGTTGGCTCTACCTTATATATGTATATTAATATATAATGTTGGCTCTACCTTATATATGATGCTTATACTATATTAATATATAATGTTGGCTCTACCTTATATATGTTGGTTATACTATATTAATATATAATGTTGGCTCTACCTTATATATGTTGGTTATACTATATTAATATATGTTGTTGGCTCTACCTTATATATGTATATTAATATATAATGTTGGCTCTACCTTATATATGTTGGTTATACTATATTAATATATAATGTTGGCTCTACCTTATATATGTTGGTTATACTATATTAATATATAATGTTGGCTCTACCTTATATATGTTGGTTATACTATACTATATTAATATATAATGTTGGCTCTACCTTATATATGTATATTAATATATAATGTTGGCTCTACCTTATATATGATGCTTATACTATATTAATATATAATGTTGGCTCTACCTTATATATGTTGGTTATACTATATTAATATATAATGTTGGCTCTACCTTATATATGTTGGTTATACTATATTAATATATGTTGTTGGCTCTACCTTATATATGTTGGTTATACTATATTAATATATAATGTTGGCTCTACCTTATATATGTTGGTTATACTATATTAATATATAATGTTGGCTCTACCTTATATATGTTGGTTATACTATATTAATATATAATGTTGGCTCTACCTTATATATGTTGGTTATACTATATTAATATATGTTGTTGGCTCTACCTTATATATGTATATTAATATATAATGTTGGCTCTACCTTATATATGTTGGTTATACTATATTAATATATAATGTTGGCTCTACCTTATATATGTTGGTTATACTATATTAATATATAATGTTGGCTCTACCTTATATATGTTGGTTAAACTATACTATATTAATATATAATGTTGGCTCTACCTTATATATGTATATTAATATATAATGTTGGCTCTACCTTATATATGATGCTTATACTATATTAATATATAATGTTGGCTCTACCTTATATATGTTGGTTATACTATATTAATATATAATGTTGGCTCTACCTTATATATGTTGGTTATACTATATTAATATATGTTGTTGGCTCTACCTTATATATGTATATTAATATATAATGTTGGCTCTACCTTATATATGTTGGTTATACTATATTAATATATAATGTTGGCTCTACCTTATATATGTTGGTTATACTATATTAATATATAATGTTGGCTCTACCTTATATATGTTGGTTATACTATATTAATATATAATGTTGGCTCTACCTTATATATGTTGGTTATACTATATTAATATATGTTGTTGGCTCTACCTTATATATGTTGGTTATACTATATTAATATATGTTGTTGGCTCTACCTTATATATGTTGGTTATACTATATTAATATATAATGTTGGCTCTACCTTATATATGTTGGTTATACTATATTAATATATGTTGTTGGCTCTACCTTATATATGTTGGTTATACTATATTAATATATGTTGTTGGCTCTACCTTATATATGTTGGTTATACTATATTAATATATGTTGTTGGCTCTACCTTATATATGTTGGTTATACTATATTAATATATAATGTTGGCTCTACCTTATATATGATGCTTATACTATATTAATATATGTTGTTGGCTCTACCTTATATATGTTGGTTATACTATATTAATATATGTTGTTGGCTCTACCTTATATATGTTGGTTATACTATATTAATATATAATGTTGGCTCTACCTTATATATGTTGGTTATACTATATTAATATATAATGTTGGCTCTACCTTATATATGTTGGTTATACTATATTAATATATGTTGTTGGCTCTACCTTATATATGTTGGTTATACTATATTAATATATAATGTTGGCTCTACCTTATATATGTTGGTTATACTATATTAATATATAATGTTGGCTCTACCTTATATATGTTGGTTATACTATATTAATATATAATGTTGGCTCTACCTTATATATGTTGGTTATACTATATTAATATATAATGTTGGCTCTACTTTATATATGTTGGTTATACTATATTAATATATGTTGTTGGCTCTACCTTATATATGTTGGTTATACTATATTAATATATGTTGTTGGCTCTACCTTATATATGTTGGTTATACTATATTAATATATAATGTTGGCTCTACCTTATATATGTTGGTTATACTATATTAATATATAATGTTGGCTCTACCTTATATATGTTGGTTATACTATATTAATATATGTTGTTGGCTCTACCTTATATATGTTGGTTATACTATATTAATATATGTTGTTGGCTCTACCTTATATATGTTGGTTATACTATATTAATATATAATGTTGGCTCTACCTTATATATGTTGGTTATACTATATTAATATATAATGTTGGCTCTACCTTATATATGTTGGTTATACTATATTAATATATGTTGTTGGCTCTACCTTATATATGTTGGTTATACTATATTAATATATAATGTTGGCTCTACCTTATATATGTTGGTTATACTATATTAATATATAATGTTGGCTCTACCTTATATATGTTGGTTATACTATATTAATATATGTTGTTGGCTCTACCTTATATATGTTGGTTATACTATATTAATATATGTTGTTGGCTCTACCTTATATATGTTGGTTATACTATATTAATATATAATGTTGGCTCTACCTTATATATGTTGGTTATACTATATTAATATATAATGTTGGCTCTACCTTATATATGTTGGTTATACTATATTAATATATGTTGTTGGCTCTACCTTATATATGTTGGTTATACTATATTAATATATAATGTTGGCTCTACCTTATATATGTTGGTTATACTATATTAATATATAATGTTGGCTTTACCTTATATATGTTGGTTATACTATATTAATATATAATGTTGGCTCTACCTTATATATGTTGGTTATACTATATTAATATATAATGTTGGCTCTACCTTATATATGTTGATTATACTATATTAATATATAATGTTGGCTCTACCTTATATATGTTGGTTATACTATATTAATATATAATGTTGGCTCTACCTTATATATGTTGGTTATACTATATTAATATATAATGTTGGCTCAACCTTATATATGTTGGTTATACTATATTAATATATGTTGTTGGCTCTACCTTATATATGTTGGTTATACTATATTAATATATGTTGTTGGCTCTACCTTATATATGTTGGTTATACTATATTAATATATAATGTTGGCTCTACCTTATATATGTTGGTTATACTATATTAATATATAATGTTGGCTCTACCTTATATATGTTGGTTATACT
This sequence comes from Hydra vulgaris, assembly GCF_038396675.1. Lineage (NCBI taxonomy): Eukaryota > Metazoa > Cnidaria > Hydrozoa > Anthoathecata > Hydridae > Hydra > Hydra vulgaris. The sequence goes on from NC_088931.1 coordinate 86,301,006, forward strand.
ATATTAATATATGTTGTTGGCTCTACCTTATATATGTTGGTTATACTATATTAATATATGTTGTTGGCTCTACCTTATATATGTTGGTTATACTATATTAATATATAATGTTGGCTCTACCTTATATATGTTGGTTATACTATATTAATATATGTTGTTGGCTCTACCTTATATATGTTGATTATACTATATTAATATATGTTGTTGGCTCTACCTTATATATGTTGGTTATACTATATTAATATATGTTGTTGGCTCTACCTTATATATGTTGATTATACTATATTAATATATGTTGTTGGCTCTACCTTATATATGTTGATTATACTATATTAATATATGTTGTTGGCTCTACCTTATATATGTTGATTATACTATATTAATATATGTTGTTGGCTCTACCTTATATATGTGTTGGTTGGATGCTCTACTTTTTGTTTTACAACCGCAAATTTGTGAAAACTAATTATTTTTAATATTAGCTTTAAAAAACTGTTTACCGACCAATAAATGTAAACAAATAATAATAATAATAATTTTTTTTTTATTCTATTTTATTTTGCTGTTTAACAAATTTGACAGTTTCCATAAATTTACAATTAAGTTAATGGCCGGAGCAAGAAGAAGGCATAATTTGCCTTATCGCCAAGCACCGTGTTACAATTTATAAGTTTTACAAAGTTGCTTCAAGAATATATAACATAAAAGAAAAATTAAATGAATGTTTACAAAAGATATATAATAAATAAAGTAAAATATCGTTTAATACATAATATCATAAATAGATTGAGTAAAAGTAAGAGTTAATATATAAAACTTTATATATATTTTAAGTAAAATATATAAAAGATAAAGTAAAATATCATAACTAGATTAGGTAAAAGTAAAAGTGAATATATAATAACTTTATATATATAAATACGCACAAAAAATAAAATAAAAAGCGAGAAAATGTGATTTTTGATAATGATTATTGTCAATAATAATAAAGATTATTGTCAATAATAATGACTATTGTCAATAATAATAAAAATAATAATAATAATAATAAAGGATATTGATTATTATCTTTATATTCTATTTATTATTGATATTAAACTGATTTTCACGTAGTTTGTAATAACGACATCTTCAAAAACCTTTACAAAAATTTGTAAAAATTAAGCACTTTTTTTATTTAATTTATTCGTGTTTCAAAAAAAAAAAATTTTTTTTTTGAAATTTTAACCCTCCGGCGTTTATAAAGCTCAACCACTCAACGCGGTTAATGCATGTACTGGAAAACACACGAATTTTGCGTTTTTATAAAAAGGTTATGTTTTGCTGCATTTTTTTAACCCAAATAATTTTTAGAAAAAAAAGTTTTTTTTCTCCTAGCGCTTTAGTTTGTCTAAAGTCAAACAAAGTTAAATTTTTTTTTAATTACTCAAGTTTAGATGTAAAATTTTGATTTATAGTTGATGGACCATATTTTGGCATAAAATAGTGCTGCTCTCAATGAAGATAAGACATTAAACTGAGAAAACAACTTTTTCAAACAAGTTTTAAGTTATATGTTTAATTTCTAACCAGTCATATGTCTGCAAACATATTAAAGATCGAAAAAAATTAGTTATTTCAAGTTTAAAATTTGTTTTTTCCATTTTAAATGAAAGTTTTTATTAGTATGAGTGTGAAGAACACACAAATTGACATACGACTAGTTAGACTTTTAAAGTTAAACCTCTTAAGGTTTATTTAAAAGTCTAAGCTCAAAATTCAAACATTACTGTGATGTGAGCCATCCTTATTTTATAATGCCATAAAACTATTTAACTAAAATTCCGGTCTTTAAATTATCATAGATATATATATTTTTTATTTGAATATATATATTTTTTTGTAGAAAATGTATATACATATTTTCATACTCCATCGCAAAAGATATGTTAAGTTTTAAACAATATATATATATATATAGATATTGTTTAAACTTAACATATCTTTTAAAACTTAACATCATATTGTTTAAAAACAAATGTTGCAGACCGGAAAAAAAATATGTTTGATATCACCGAGAACAAACAAGACAAAAAAGTTTGAGAACTTGCATTAACGGCGTTGAGCACTAACAATATATGCAAAAAAATATCTCATCGACGAACGAAAAATGTTACACGATAAATCTATTATCAATATCTTAACTAAAATCGTGAGAATATTGATCATATTATTATGGATCATATTATTCGAGAATCCGAGCTCTCTAATTCAGCTATATAAAACATTAGCGCTTCCAAAACTAGCTTATTTTGAGTTTTGTGAACAAAATATTTTAATGCAAAGACTTGATATAATAGGAAAAAATGCACTTAATTCATTTCTAAATGTTTCCAAACGCGGTGAAAATGTTTATTCCTTACTTTTAGATTCCTAACTTTTAGGAACGTCATGAATATGTCAAGGATTTGTGCAACAGTTATAAACTACATCTAGAGAGCTTAACGCAAAGCGAAAAAAAAATTAAACATATTTTTTGAACTCACAATTAGTCAGGATATTATTTTTTACAATGTAATGAATTGTAAAAAAGAAAAAAAAAGAATGCTTTATCAGATGAACCGCAATCATTTTGTCATCATACATTTAATATCAACTGAGCCACCGCTTTCCTAATGCTAGAGTCATCACACATGACAACGTGAGTCATCAGTGACACATGACAATGTGAGTCATCAGTGGACACTTCAAAAACATAAAATCTTATTTATAATTAAAGAATCTTGAATTATAATACTAAAAATTAACAAAATATAACTTAAACTGTTTTGGTATTTAATTGCAGCTGTAAACACTACTACTAAAACAAACTATTTCACAAATACATTTACAAAAAAGAAAAATAATTCGCATTAAAAAATAAGTTACTAAAATTTTAGAAATCCATTAAGATTATGTAGAATAACGTAAGATTATGTAGCATTCATTTCAAGCAACTGAGCTGCTGCTTTGTCTATATTTCCACCACACTGCTGTAAAACTGTTTTGATAATATCAACGTCCATATCAGGACACATTTCTTTTAAAGTTCTTAAATCGGCAGGATTAATTTCAAAAATCTGTTGGGGACCAGGAGAATTTTGTTGAAAATTTGGCTGAACCGGTTGTATTGGCTGTTGCATCATTACTTGCGGACCGTATGCATTTGGATATATAAGGGGCTGAACCATGGGATTAATAACCATCGGACCTACCATAGAAGGAACTAACATAGGTCCGGCAGGAAGCTTCTTTAAATATTGAATAAAAATAAATTAATTAATGCTTTATTATCTTTTATTTTAAATGACAATAATTGAGAATAAAAAAAAAATGAATAAGAATGAGAAATTGACAGAAATTAAACTAACTTTATATTGAAAAACAATTTCGATCATTCCTTCTTTCTCTTCACCTTGCTTTCCGTTTAAAGAAAACCATTCATTTAGAACTTCTCCCATAATCACACTATCAGGAATCTTTATCAAGCACCAAGCTATTCGCTCATCGACTGAAAATGTACACTATGAAAAGCAAAAATATTCATTCTTGACTCAATTAAAATGGTGTCATTTTTACATAAAATAACTTATACCTCACCAAACATTTTTACATAAAATGACAATTTATACCTCATCAAACATTTCCAAATATACTTCTCTAACATTCTCGGGCAAATTGCTTAAAAAATAATTAAAAAAAAATTAAACATTTTTTATTTTAAACAAAACAGATTGGTTAAAATATGACAGATAGCACTAGGTGAAATATTAATGTCTAACATATGATCTACTTAACAGTGTTAAGCAAAGGATTGGTGTGCTATGGGCTAAACTCTTACTTAAAATGATTGGGCTAAATTCACATATAAATCAACACTAACTTCTTGCTTGTCCACAAGTGAATTTTTGCAGCTCTAATGATTTTAACATGAATGTTAAAAATATAACATGTAAACAAATATAAACAATTGAGGTTCTATAAATATGTAAATATAATACAATATAAATATATAAATATAATACACGGCTATCTAAAACACAGGCCTATTACACGAGCGGCAAAACTTGAAAACTGGAGGCCGATTAGTAAAAAATTAATGTAGGCTTAATTTTGATTTATAAAAATATTTTATCAAATTACAACTGTTATCTAACTTGCTAACTAAAGGCATACTTATTTTATATTTATTGAAGAGAAAATATTAAAAAATTTCAATGAAACATAATTTATTCAAAAGAGTTTTATATAAGTCAAACAACAAAAAGAGAAAAAGTTTAGTCACTCAGTTTTAAAACTTTTTGAGCTGGCTCCTTGTAAGAACGTGGGGTGTTTAGCTTTGAATAACTATTTAAAAAAATATTTGAGAAAATTTTAAAACTTTTTATATTATTTTTAAAATAACCCAAAAAATATAAATTGTGGATTAATTTAAAGTAGTAAGATAAGAAATGCAAACAAACTGGCAAAATCAGATCCAGTGCAATAAAAAGTACATAACAAAAGAAAGTAAATTGACTTAAAATGTCAGTTGGCTTTGTCAAACCACCTCTATCTAAGTCTTTGAGATAAGCCATACTCATTACAATATGAATATGTATCAGTGTCAAGATCTTCATAGCCGATCTTAAATTGAAGGTAACCAGCAATGTATACTAAAGCTATTTTAACAGCATCAGTTAAACTAGACTCTAATATTTTCAAAGAATCAAATATCTCACTTTCCTTTTGTGTTAGTTGCCTCTGACAGTTCATGCAAGTATGACCAACATAAAACTCATGAAAGTCTGAATCATAATGTAAAAGTAGTTTTGAGTGCTCAATTTTAGTTTTTTTTAAAACTAGTTGAACCGAAATAAAATAAGCACTTCCAGCACCTTCACGCAACTTACTAAATGCTTTTTCAATAGGGTCAGATGTAAAGTTTTACAAATTCGTGAGATCTACTTAACAAATATTTTGCTAACTCAACTATTCCTTTTAAGGTATGGACTATTGCTTTAGATGTTTCAACAGTCAGTGTTATAATTCTTTTTTTTCCATTATGGCAATCCATATCTTCACAGATCCATATCTTTACAGATTTGTGATAATGAAAGTATGTTGCAGACGAAGATCATCTTGTGATTCAATGACAGAGCACAGTGGGTCTCTTAACTTTTTATCATCACCCAGTTTGTGAACATTAATAATTTGCCATGCATCTATAACTTTTTTAGAAATACAACAGTTCCTTTAACATTGCTTTGGTCTATTTTAGGATGTGTTTATAAAGCAGAAAGTGTTTCATTACAAAAAAACTTTCAAACACAAAGAAATATTTTGTCACTCAACAGGTTTTGAAAAGATTGAAGCAGTATTTAAATGTGAAAGAGTCACAAGTGTCAAAGAGAGAGAAAAACTTTACATTGACTTAACTAATGTCACATATAATCGCAACACAGCTTCCATTTGCACTTTAAATTGATCCAACTATAGAATCAATTACTTCATACTGAAAATCTGAATCAAGACAACATACTGGAATCACGCATACTATAAAAGTGGGTCCACTATGCATACTATAAAAGTGGTTCCACCAAAAAGACATTTAATCAAACAGCTAATATTGTTTTTGCTAATTTGTCTGTTTGATTAGCAGATTTCCCAAAAAGTTCTCCACCGTAATAAGTTAATGAAGCTTTAACATATACTTCATCACTATTAAAATGCACTGTCATTGTCAGGAAGTAAGTTTGCAAAAAACATGCAAAATAAATTCATTGTTTAATTTTGAAACTTTTGATGTCAATTTTTGTAGAGTAGAAACACTGGAAAGCTGATAATCATTTTGAATTCTCTTATAAAGTGCTCTTGAAACAGAAAAATATTTGAAAGCTCGAACAATAGTGTTTGAAGAATATAGTGTATCACCAATACTTAAAATTTTCATAGAAGATAAACTTTCTATAATAACTTGTTTTTTTATCGATAACTCAATATTAGTCAAATATCGTATAGCTTCAGCCAAATTCAACCATTTGTCTAAAATAGTTACATGATTTTTAGACAAACTTGTTACATAGCATAAGCATTCACAACGATACGTCTCTATTTTAAATTAGAAGAAAGATTTAGTATGAACCTATAAAAAATTTAGATAACAAAAATCTGTAACAATCAATTTTTTTTTTTATATACAAAACAGTTTAATGAAAGCTTATCTTAATTTGGCAAACCACAGTAAAATTCAATAGATTGAAAACAAATCTCTTCATCACATTTGTGGGCAACTATACGCTTTAATAAATCTTTTGGTATTTTTTTTGGTAATGAATAATCAAATGATCAAAATTCAAAAAGAGTCCATGGCTTTGAAAGTTTCAAGTTGATCAGCTGGAACATTTCTTGCACCAGTTGATGAAGTTGTAATTTTTGATTTTGGAGGTACAGTTGGAACAAGGCTGGACTTAACACAATAAAAAATAGAAGGCCAAGAATAGGGTCTTTTCTTACCACAAACATTACCTTTTTTAAAATTTATAGGCCAATGTTCAGAACATACAACAGTGCATTTTCTATCAGGAATGTTGTTTATCGGAATAGCTGATAGCCACTTTCTACGTTCTTCTGGATCTTTTGGTAATCTGTAAACAGCACATTTTTAATAATTAGTTAATCTGTTTAATAATTAGTAGAGTGATTCGCAACGCAACACAATAAGTCTCAAGAAATATTTTTTTTCTAATTTCAAAGGTCTTACCATAAAACATAAAAACGAGGTCGGTAATTTTTTGCTGACCTCAAATATTTTAAGGTTGGCAGTTAGGTTGGCATTGCCGAATGCCGACCCTAATTACGAGGGTTGTACATTAGCATCTTCTATTATATATGTGTGAGTACAACTTAAATATTTTGGAATTATTGATTTATTCAAGAAAACAAATTCTGTTTATTTGCACCTTTTTAGCTTAAGCCTGCTTGCGTATTTCTCTAAAATAATATTTTTAAATCATGGAACAACAAAATCAGAAAATGTCTAAAATCAGACATGTGATTGTTGGTATGACAAGAACAGGTGGACAAGCAAATAGAGTAAATAATAAATATTATTTTAATGTTATTTTCAACCAAGTATGTGAAAATATAATGCAATTTTGGCACTAATACCATTGATAAAAATTAAATAGTAACAAAACAAAAAGTTAATCGTGAAAAATCTTTAAAGATAAAAACACCATTAAAATTCAATTGACTGATTTATTTTTTTAAATTCTATGCAGTATGCTGATTTTTGAAATTCCACTCAGTATGCAGGGGGGTTTACAAGAAATTTTTTGGGCAAGTCTTAAAAAAACTATGCCTCCTCCCCATCTCTATTTTTTTAGTTTTGACTGGATTGAGAGTATTTTATAAAAACGTTTTAATAATTCTTTAAGTAACTTATGACATCGCTAAAACTGAAAATGTGATTTTTGCAAATTAAAAAAATTATTTTTAGAAAATACTAATTTGATGAAATGCATAATATATACAGGTTATAATTTTTTAAATACCAGATTTTGCTGTGTAAATATAATTTTATAAATAACTTTTAATTATAAATAAACTTAATAAATTCTTACCAAGAGTCAAAAAACTTTTTGTAATAACTGTACAATGCTAAATGTTGTTACAAAGATGTCTGACTATGAAAGTAGCTGTTTAACTAAGACATTTTTGAAATTATACTTTTATTATATTTGAATTTTATTTAAAACACAATTTATAAATATTTATAATAAAACTTGGTAAAAACTTGTTTACTATCTATAGACAACCTTGTATGAAACGCTAAACTAAACCATTTAGAATTTATCTACCATTTTGCTTTGCAACTTCTTCTTAGCCTTTTTCTTATAACCTTTTAGGCGCCTCAGTAAAGAAAAGGTTTGTTGCTTGTAATGTTTCAGTATTATTAGATTAGAGCTAACTTTTGAAATTCAGACAGTTAAGTGAAATTAAACTCAACTTCCCACAGGTCAAACTCACGTAATAAAGCCTTTGATTAGGCAATAATAAATAAACCTAATAAAGGCCTTTGATTAAATAAAAGGCACTTAAAGATATGATGTGGTCTTTCCAACTAGTATAACAAGAACACTGAATTTCTACAATTGTTTTTAGAAGAAACGGAAGATTAGAACGACGAAACTAAAACACAAGTGTTTAATAACACTTTAAAGTTGTATCATCAAACATCGTGTTAAACTCAGTACTCAGATGGTCTAGCAAAGGAACAGTGATAACCAATTTAAAATAATTTAAAATGCAATTTTTAGGCTTGCTCAAAGCTTATTTTTTTGTTAACAATATTTCTAAGTATAGAGATAAAATCTTTTAATGCTTGAATAAGATTCAAACTATAAAAAATATCATTATTACTTGCTTGCATAATCATGTAATTAAAAAAGTTATATTAAAAATATGTCTTGTTATACACAGTGCAACAATAAAATTAAAATTTGTTATTAACTTCAGTAGAAGAATCAGTAGCAGAGGTTGCATGATTAAATGTTCTATTGATGTTTGAGAAAGAAACCACAAAAATAAAAAACTTTTGTAAAGTATCCATACCACGATTTCACAATTCATAACATCCAAAGACAAATCAGTAATAGCTTTTTTTTATTATTATTTTATTAATTCACCTCCCCAAGGCCCAGAAGGCCACTACAGACGAGGAGGCTAATTAATTGTGGTTATAACCCTCTCTCAACTCTATAACTCCGAAACACAAACCTTGACGAACAAGGCCGCTGCGCGGAGAAACAAGTTGAGCGGGGTACTACTAGGGACGTGGTGGGGATCAAACTCGGAACCTCTTGCCTATGAAGCGAGTACTCTACCACTACACTACTAACGCAAGCTTATATTAAAACACTAAATAAACAAGTTTTTCTTTTATGTCTATATCAGAATGTTTAGTATTAAAAAAATGCTATGATTGTGTAAAAAAACTTAAGAAATAAAGCTCTTTGAAAACAAAGGGGATAACGATTCTCATGATTCACATAATGGATAAACAATAGGACTAAATAATAATTTATGCTTAATAAGTCTAAAATCTAGATGCAGACATTCTAATTTTTTTGCCACAAATGCAAGAAAACCAAGAAACAAAGAGTTGCTTTTATCAATGCAATTATAAACAGCTTTTTCTTGTAATAACTGTCTTCCTTTCTTGTATCCAAAGGATATAGTGATATCAAAATTTCTACATAATTCATATAATATTCGGTTAGCTAACATTAAAGGAAATGATGTTTTTCTCCAATGGAACTTTTTTTTTAAATGCTATATAAATTTGTGAATTAAGCGACATTTTGAACTAATCAACAGCCATAATTTAAGTTTAATAAAATTCATTAATCTAATAAATAATAAAACCAGGGATGCGGAGTCCCAAAAAGGACTGCGGATTTGAAAGTCACAATAAGATTACTTTATTCTAGTTTTTGGTATCCAGGAGCTCTGAAAATATAAATAAGTTTATGTACTACTAATAGAAAAAAAATTAAGACTTTTAGGTTATTGGAACAATCGATTTTTAAGTCCGGAGTCCTTAGGTATAATGGCGACAAGGACTCCGGGACTCCAGGACTCCGGGCTTAAAAACAATAAGTTTCAAGTCATTAAGTCTCATGAATTTTTTTATTATAGCAGATAATAAGTCAACAAACATGTTTAGAGCTTCTGGACACTACAGGCTTGGAAAAAGTAGAGATATAAAGCCGGAATCTTTTTGGGACTCCGCATCCCTGAATAAAACACAAATTAAGCAGGGTGTATGTCAAAAGGGGAGTTTGAATTTTATTTTCCGTATTTCAAACTTTTTCCCTTCCTATTTATCATTGAAAATGCAAGTTATTATGTTAAAATGTTACGCAGCCTAGTTTAATAAAACTGAGGATGTCCATTGATATATTTTGATGTATACTTGTTGTTACTAATTTTACCTTCTGATGATATTTAAACAATAAAACTTTATAAAAATTTAACTCAGGGTGTATGTAAAAAGGGAAGTCCAAAATTTGTTCTAACTAAAATAATCATTTTGATTTTTTGAAACTAATGAAAGAAAAAATTTTAAAAATAAAGTTCTATATAACAAAATAAAATAAAGTAATAAAGAAAATGTCAATTCAAGTTTCTAATTAAGTTATTCAACTCGAAAGTTAGTTTAAACTACATCAAAATATTATAATTATAATTTTTTAATAATCGGAAAATTATGAAACTTTTTAAAGGTTGACGATTTTTAAAGCCTGATCATATATATACATATATATATATTTTGTCAGATCAGGTTATCCTGCTACTGGTAACATGTAACCCAGTACAATCTGCTTCATGTCCTGCTGCCTTGTAGGATACGCCTTTTTAGGCAAAGGCTAGGAGATGCCAACTCCGATTTAAAACACCCCCTGCCTTGGGGCTCTTGGTTGAGTAAAGGCTAGAGATGGTGTCTCGATAAAAATACTCATCTTAGGCAGATGTTAAATGCATCTAGCTACTGTCTTGTAGAAGGCCTCCTTGGCAAAAACTTAAGGGATAAACAGATTCTATCTGTTGACCAACTTCACACCCCTAATTCATCCATTAGGCTGGTGTAGATGTAATACATTGTTTCCAGTTTAGGATGTTAAATGCTGGATCTTCTTGACTCATTGCATGGGTTTTGCTGGTGTCTTTGTTTTGTTGACTAGGCGACTCATTCAATTATCTCCTAACGAGGGTACAGCTCTAAAACTCAGTTTTATGGTACTGAGGATGGCTGGTAGTCAAGTTTTCTCGAATTCTGTGGTAGCTCTCAGAAAGGCTGATTCCATCAACACCTGTAATGTATCAGAGTACTAACAGTGCTATGTTGAGCATGGATGGTGTCTCTGATCGTACTTTTAGTGTGCATTGTTGAGCCCACATTTGGAGCCCTTTGTTACGGCTTAGGGTTTGTTAGTAGTAATGAGGCAATTGCTTGGGCTATTAAACAGTGTTCTGAGTACTATCTATGCTTTGAGTCAAGTTCTTCAATCTAATTTAAAATGAATAAAGTACCAAAAACTATAAAACACAAAAAACCATCATCATCACCAAGTTCTCTGAACCTATCATTCACTAATATTCGTGGTCTTCGAAGTAACTTTTCTTCTGTTGAGTCTTATCTCTTGCAAAGTTCACCAGACCTACTTGCTCTTTGTGAGACTAATTTGAGTTCGGCTGTCTCATCTTGTGATCTAAGTGTTGATGGTTATCTTCCTCTAATTCGTAAAGACTCCAATAGTCACATGCTTGGCCTCGGCATTTACATTCGTAAGAATTCACCCATTTGTCGTGAAACTAGGTTTGAATCCACAGACAATTCTTTTATGTGCTTTCGTTTAGCATCACTTCACTCTATTGCCTTTCTCTTTGTTCTATATCGCTCTCCTTCATCTCAAGACTGCACACTTTTTGACGTTATTTCTGATCATATTGACCAAGCCCTCTCTCTTTATCCATCAGCTAATATAGTTGTTGTTGGTGACTTTAATGTTCACCACTCTGAATGGCTTGGCTCTAGTGTCAGTGATTCGGCAGGCATTAAAGCCCACAACTTTTGCCTTTCTCAATCCCTAACCCAAATAGTCAACTTTCCAACTCGCTTTCCAGACAACCCGAATCATTTACCTTCTCTACTCGACTTATGTCTTGTTTCTGATCCTAGTCAGTGCTCAGTTTCTCCACATTCACCCTTAGGTTCTTCTGATCACAGTTTGATCTCTCTAAAACTAATATCTCGTTCTTCTTCATCACCTGAATCCCCCTATTATCGTACCTCTTACAACTACAGTAAAGCTGACTGGGATTCTTTCCGTGATTTTCTTCGTGATGGCCCTTGGGTAGAAATCTTTTGTCTTCCTGTCGACAAATGTGCTTCTTACATAACTTCGTGGATTCAGGCTGGCATGGAATCTTTTATTCCCTCTCGACGATTCCAGGTCAAGCATCACTCTCCTCCGTGGTTTTCTTCACACTGTGCTGCTGCGATTGCCAATCAAAACCGTTACTTCCATATTTATCAGCAAAACAATTCTCCAGAAAACAGACGTCTGTTTATTACTGCTAAAACAGTTGTAAAAAGGTTTTGTCTAACGCCAAAATCCGCTATTCTCAGTTCATGAAATCTCGTATCTCATCTCAAAAATTGGGCTCTCGTGACTTCTGGAGAATCTTTAATAATATCAATAATAAGGGCAAATCTATAATTCCACCTCTCTTGTATGGTTTAGACTTTGTCACCTCACCTAAAGACAAAGCCGAATTGTTTGCTAAAAACTTTTCATCAATATCAACTCTTGATTCCATTAGTTGCTTTCTACCTAATATTGCCAACAAACAGGTTGATCCATTGCTTGACATTAATATCACTCCAGCATCTGTATCTAAAGTGATTTCCTGCCTAGACTCTTCTACAGCTTGTGGCCCGGACAACATACCTGTTATTGTCTTGCAGAAGTGTTCTCCGGAGTTGTCGTCTATACTCTCAAAACTATTCAACAAGTGCTTATCAGAGTCTTGCTTTCCAGCCTGCTGGAAACCGGCATCTGTTATCCCTTTCATCAAAAATTCTGGAGAGCGATCCGATTCATCTAACTACCGTCCCATAAGTCTTCTTCCTATCATAAGCAAGGTTTTTGAATCTTTATTTAACAAACACTTAATTTCTCATCTTGAATCTAATAACTTACTTTCTGACCATCAATATGGATTTTGATCTTCTCGATCTACAGCTGATTTGCTAACAGTAATAACTGACAGGTTTTATCGTGCATTAGATAAAGGTGGAGAGGTTAAGGCCATCGCTCTTGATATTTCAAAAGCTTTTGATAAAGTTTGACATGCTGGTCTTCTCCATAAGCTTTCTTCTTATGGTGTATCCGGCAACATCTTTAAGATCATTGAATCCTTCCTTTCCAATCGTAGCATAAAAGTTGTCCTCGATGGACAACACTCTTCTTCTTATTCTGTAACTTCAGGGGTTCCTCAAGGTTCTATCCTTGGCCCTATACTCTTTTTAACTTACATTAACGATCTTCCAGATATTCTCACATCTAAGGTGGCATTGTTTGCTGATGATACTACCATTTATTCTTGTCGTGATAAGAAACCATCACCCTCTGATTGCTTGGAGAAGGCATTTGAGCTTGAAAAGGATCTCACTTCTGCTACAGCATGGGGCTCACATTGGCTGGTGAACTTTAATTCAGATAAAACTCAATTTTTCTCAGCCAATCGTTATCGCAATAATTTAGATCTTCCTATATTTATGAACGGTGATGTACTCGATGAGTCACCTACTCTTCATCTTCTAGGATTAACTCTTACTTCCAATCTTTCTTGGAAACCATATATCAAATCAGTTGCAAAATTAGCATCTGCTAAGGTTGCATCTCTTTATCGAGCTCGTCACTTTCTTACTTTGGATTCTATTCTCTATCTCTATTAATCTCAAATCCGGCCTTGTATGGAATACTGTTGCCATATCTGGGGCGGATCTTCTAATGATGCCCTTTCTCTTTTAGACAAGGTGCAAAAACGCATTTTAAAGATTGTTGGACCTGCTCTTGCAGCCAACCTCCAACCATTGTCACATCGTCGTAATGTTGCTTCTCTTTCTCTTTTCTACAAATACTATAACGGGCACTGCTCTAAAGAGCTAGCGTCTCTTGTGCCATCTACTATAATTCATTCTCGTGTTACTCGTCATTCAATTAAGTGTCATTATTTTTCTGTGACTGTTCCTAAGTGCTCCAAAAACGCTTATTCGTCTAGTTTTTTTCCTCGAACATCAGCTCTTTGGAATTCGCTTCCTTCATCTTGCTTTCCTGATTCATATAATTTGCAATCTTTTAAGTCGTCCGTCAATTGTTATCTTGCTCTACAATCTTCATCTTTTCTCTTTCAGTAACTTCCAACTTTAATTAGTGGCTGCTTGCAGCCTTGTTGGAAGCGAAGATGTTTAAAAAAAAAATATATATATATATATATATACATATATATATATACATATATATATATACATATATATATATATATATATATACATATATATATTTATATATATATATATATATATATATATATATATATATATATATATATATATATATATATATATATATATATATATATATATATATATATATATATATATATATATATATATATATATATATATATATATATATTATGTTAGTGTATTCTACAAATAGAGTGCTCAATGTTCTTAAAGAACAGAGCAATAATAAATTAGTAAAAACACATATCTAATTTTCTTCAACAATTTGTTTCGCCATCAGTATGCTCATCAGGATTTCTTCCTGATGAGCCTACTGATGCTGAAACAAATTTTTTTTTAGTTTTGAGATGTTTTTTTGTTGATAATAAGTAAAAATTTATAAATGGGGAGGGGTCTTTATAAGCTTGGGTGGGTGGGAAAAATTATAACTATACAACAGCGAATTGTTAAATGTGTTTAAAATATACTTTTCAATACAACACCTGCATTAGCTCATGAATGCAATAAAAGGGGGATATTGAGTTGTTTGGATACATCTATCCAAATAACTCAATATCCTAGTATTGAAATAAAGAAAAGAGACTTAAGAGGTAAGCAGAATAATCTACTTACTTCTAAAGTCTTCTTTTGTTTCTATTTATTAGTTTTAAGTCAAACCACACCTACCCCATCATTTACTCTTAGTACAGAATCATTTCTTGTATCGTTTTCATCATCTTAAAAATAAAAACATTTTTAAAATTGCAAGAAAATGATGAAAAAAGATTGCAAAAATCCATTAATCTGAAAAAAGATATTCTCACAAAAATCAATGAAAATCTGAAAAAATCTGAAAAAAGATTCTCATGAAAATCTGAAAAAAAAATTCTCATTTTGAAGCTTCTAAATAAATTAAATGTAACAAACTTAAATCACCCTACAAATTCCTTGAATAACATTGAAGACTTTGTAAGTGAAGAAGATGATGAAATACCAAAAAGTGCAGATAACCAAATGCCAAAAATCTATTAGTGAGCAACTATATGAAGCCCTAGAAAAAGGTTTTCTAGCAACACCCAGAAATTCTTAATCAAGATCTTAATCTTAGGCAAAACTTTTTTAAATTATCAAAAGATATGTCATTGTTTGAAAGTGGTTGTCCTTAGGAGAAAGTTTATGATTTTTTAAGGATGATTAAACCAACGAGTCAGAAAGGGCATTTTCCTCCGCAGGATTATTTTACAAAAAGTAAGAAGTTGCTTAAGTAATAATAATTTAGATATTTTCTAAGACAAAATAAATAACTTCATGTACAAGTTTTTTTCATTTTGCTGCAATATACTTAATTAAATTATGACTTTTCTTTTAGTTTTAAAGCATAAAATAATGCGGGGATTTTTTGGGAAATTCCGAGAATAAATTATACAATCCCGAATCCCAGGAATAGAATTTTTTCTGGTTTTTGCATATCTTTTGCATTATTTTCTCACAATAACGCTGCTCTTGATGTTTGTCCACAAGAAATCTGTTTTTGTGGAAACCATAGCAGACACAAAAGAAGATGGAAACAATGGGGTAGAATGAGGCTTGATTTAAAACCAATGAGAAAGAACAAAAACTTCCATACATGCCTAAATCAAGGAAACTACAAAGTAAACTTTATGTCACAAAATGAGTAAAAGATAATTCAGTAAGGGATTGAGAAAAACAAAGGTTTTGAGCTTTAGTGTAAAATATAATGCCAGGCTCAATGGTATGTGGTAGAAGCAAGTTATTTTTTGTGATGAGCATTTAAGTCATCCATAACAACAATATTGGTTGATGAATAAAGGGAAAAAGCTCTCTCAATTTGATTAGAAACAACCTTAATAAAAGTGCAGTCTAAAGAAAAGTGACAACTGTGGTTCTAACTATTGAAAACTTAGAGTTCCTCTAACTATTACCCAATCAGTCGTCTAACTATAATTAGCAAGGTCTTCGAGTCTTCGAGTCTTGAGTCTTCAAGTTAACAAACTTTTAACATTTCATCATATGTCCAATGACAATTTAAAAACCAATTTAGAATTCTTTTCTTTTACTACTTGTTAACTGTAAGGAAAATTATTTGGTACATTATTTGGTGAGGCACAAATGCTCTTGACATATCATAGACTTTCAATAAAGTCAAATGTTATGGTCTTTTTACTAAGCTTTTTCTTGGATAATTTTTTTAAATTATTGAAGAATTTCTTTCTAACCTCAGTATTAAAATTTTACATCCCTCTCATATAAATTTTACTTCATAAGTTATACATTATCCAAGCCATATTTTAAAAATCCGAAAAATTGTTCGGATAAAATACCCGCAAAAAATCCGGAATATGTTTTTCCTTACTTTCCTTTTAATTTCACTTTAAGCTGAGTTGTTTCTAATTTTTTTCAAACCTTTTTATAATTTTTGTATGAGTAATGAGTGAAAAAGTTTAAAAAACAAATATATTACAAAAATATACACCTAAACTTGCATGTATGGATAATGTTTTGGATATTCTGAAAAACTAAAAGTTGAAAAAAATATCTGGAATTCCAGAAATATCCGGAAAAAGATAATCCCTGATAAGTGGTTTATTGATGACACACCTATGTACTCTAATCTTGACAAAAAAGTCATAACTTTTTTAATGCTTAAAACAGACAAAAGATCTTAAATGTAATCAATTTTCTGTGACAGCTTGTGGCTCTCAGTGATTAATGAATCCAACATTTGTATACTGCTGATATTATACCTATCACAATACTATTAATATTTCTATATTGATAATTGACAAAACTCTTACTGAGTCCTCTACCTCTTCTCAGATTTTCTTTCATTACTGATATCTCTCAGAAACTACATATTACAAAGTTAGCATCAGCTAAGGTTGCCTCTCTTTATTGTGGTTGCCTCTCTTTATTGTGGTTGCCTCTCTTTATTGTGGTTGCCACTTTCATACGACTGATACTATTCTTTTTTTTTCTACCTAATTTTATTCACTTTCTTACTGCTTATTTAATTGGCCTGCATCTTCTAATAATGAAGTTTCTCCTTTAGACATGGTCCAAACAACACAATATAAATATAGTTAGACTTACTCTAGCTTCTCGGCTTGAGCTACTGTCTCAATGTCATAAGGTTGCATCTCTTTTTTCTAAAATAATAAGTTAACCTTTTGAATTTTTTAAATTGATTTAAATCTAAACTGAATTTGAGTTTATTTCATGCTGTTTTTTATCTTTTTTTTTCACAAATATTTGAAAAACATGTAAAACTGATACATGTGGCTGTTATGATCTCACCTTGCATGTTACACCTTGCATGTGATCTCACCATGCATGTTACACCATGCATGTGGCTGATTTGATCTCATGTTACATGTTACACCTTGCAAGTGGCATGTGATCTCACCTTGCATGTTACACCTTGCATGTGGCATGTGATCTCACTTTGACTAAATTTAAGTTTAGATGCTGCTGTTTTAACTTAATGGTAGCTCCTATTCTCTGTCAATCATTCTTTTTTCCATGCATCGCCACAAATAAAGTAAAATTTTTCTAAAATATTTTTCAAATCATCACAACCATAATGTTTTTGTTTTTAAACTAAGAAGTATAACTGTTGCCAAATTTGTGCTTTTTTTTTTCCGACTCAATAAGGAATAAGTTAAAGGATTGTAAATAAATGTAAAACTCAATTAGAAACAAACTAAGAGATTGTAAATAAAAACTGAAAACTTTGTCTGTTTAATCAGAAAAAATTGCAAATCTTTTTTAGTTTGTATTTATTCATGATTGAAATATGGCTTTCACCAAAACAATCTACTAGTGTTTCTATCGAAATAACAAAATCATTTTGAAAAAAAACACTTTTTCGATTTTAGCTCAGGCAACTTTATCACAGTTTAAGATTCATTATTAAAGCTTCCTTTAGTTTGTTGAAAATTGTTGATTAATTCTGCTTAACAAATGTATACTTATCAACTGTCTTATGCATCACTGCAATGTGCTGGATAAGTTCCACTTTTTTAAGACCTTTTTGATGCTTGGGTAAGTTTTAGTTTTACATTTAACGCTACACTTGTTTTACTTATAGTTTTAAATTTACTAATATTCTGTTTTTACTAATTTACTAAAGGATACTTCAAAATAAATTTTGTGAAGAGTTTGCAAGTGTAATTCAAATTGTTTCACATGATGACATGCAATATCTGTAAATGACTAACCAAATATGTATGGCATTCAGATGCTCACATGCACTCAGATACTCACATGCGGTAGTGGTGTAGTGGTAAGAGCGCTCGCTTTGTAAGCGAGAGGTTTGGAGTTCGACTCCCACCACGTCCCTGGAAGTACTGCGCTCAACTTAGTTTCTCCGCGCAGCGGCCTTGCTCGGCAAGGTTTGTGTTTCGGAGTTAAAGAGTTGAGAGAGGGTTGCACCACGAATAATAACTAAAAAATAAAAAACACAAAAAAATGAGTAGCCTCCTCGACTGTAGTGGCTCCCCTCGGGCCTTGGGGAGGTGAATAATCTTAAAAAATAAAAAAATAAAAAAAAAAGATAAATTTTTTTATTATCTTAAACCCAACATTGATTGAAGGCTCTTAAATTGGCAAACTACATATTTTCATAGAAACTGCAAACAGACATTAGGCAAAAAAAATTTTGAAAAATTTCACATTGTAAATCGTTCTATTAGAATATAAAAGCTTCTATTAAAGTATAATATAAGTAACTAATCAAGTAAATATAAATAACTAATCACAGATTTTATATATTTTTGCAAATATTATTTTTTTGTTTTATATACTTGACTCCTATAAACTTTTAAATGTATCATATGAGAAGTAAAATGCAAAAAGTGCAAAGTTGCAAAAATGAAAATTTTGAGTTTATCCATTTCCAAATTTTATATACTAAAATCTATCAACTATTTAAATATTAAATTTAATAATAGACTCTTGGGCATAATATAAGATACAGAAAATATCAATGATTTTTTTTTCGGTTTAGTTTTTTGTGAATTTCTCAAATTTAACTTACTTTTTACTTATTTTCATACCTTTCAGTTTTAAATTTTACTTTAGCAGAAAAAGCTACTTTTATAGGGAGGAAATAGGGAAGAAGAGGGGGAGAGGGTGATTATTTTAGGAATTTTTTTCAATCATGTTTAGACTGAATATTTCGCTTTTCTTCAGGATTAATAAAAATATTTGGCTTAATATTATTTGTAATACTTTTTACTTTCTTCTAACTTCAACCTATTTTTAAAAATCGTTTTTTTTTTTAAATATCTTCACTTCCAAACAAGGCTGCAAGCAACCACTATTAAAGTCGGAAGTTACTGGAAGAGAAAAGAAACTTCTAATAGACTTATATGTAAATCAAAAATATTAAATTATAAAATATGGTATTAAAACAATCCTGCAAACTATGCAGAAAAAAATGTATCCAAAAACCATAGAGTCATCCAATGTGACTCCTGCCCTTTTTGGATTCACACAAAGTGCAATCTAATCAATAAGCACACAATTTCTCCAATGGCTATTTAGAATGGTATTGCTCTGACTGTATTTCCGAAAATATACCATTTAGTAGACTTTCCAATCAAGAACTTAAGCTTACACTTTCATGCAAGAATCTTCCACTAAAGCTATTAAAATCTCTTGAATCTCTTGCACACCTAAAAAGTCTACATAGAGATATGAACAATATATATGATCCAACTATTAATTGTAAATATCTTGATGTTACTGAAGTCAATAATTCTTTAAATCCTGATACTGATATACACCTTAATCTCAATATAGCTATCTAACCACAACATCTCTGTAACCTTCCTTACCACAACGATCTCTGTAACCTTATTGTTACTCTTAACACTTCACCTATGGTGATAGGAATTACTGAATCAAATTTATATATAAAAGACTCAAATATAACTGATATTACCATAAATGGATTTAACACTGAACATTGCCCTACTGAATCAAAAAAAAGTAGGGCTCTTCTGTATATAAGCTCTAATCTTAACTATGTAGTTTGTGATGATCTTACCATCTATGTCTCGAAATTTCTTGAATCAGTTTTTATTGAAGCTATCAACCCTCATAAAACCAATACTTTAACAATATAATACTCATAAATCTCAAATCTGGGCTTGTATGGAACACTGTTGCCATATCTGGGGCGGATCTTCTAATGATGCTTTTCTACAAATACTATAATGGACACTGCTCTAAAGAGCTAGCATCTCTTGTACCATCTACTAAAATTCATTCTCGTGTTACTCATCATTCAATTAAGTCTCATCCTTTTTCTCTGACTGTTTCTAAGTGCTCCTAAGTGGTCTAGTTTTTTTTCTTGAACATCAGTTCTTTGGAATTCGCTTCCTTCATCTTGCTTTCCTGATTTATGCAATTTGCAATCTTTTAAGTCGTCTGCCAATCGCCAATCTTTAAATCCAATTAAATCCAAAATTAAAATCAACCTTAAATCCAAAAGAATTCATTGCAAACCATTTAACATCTTTACTTGAGAAATTAAGTTATCAAGAAAAAAAAACATATTAATGGGTGATTTTAACATGGACTTAATTAATTGTAAAGAATCTCCTATTGTTTCTAATTATCTCCAAACATTATGCTCTTGCTCGCTTCTCCCAACCATTATTCTTCCAACACGTATAACTTCAAAAACCAAAACTCTTATTGATAATATTTTTATAAACGCCTACTCTCTCAAAACAATCTCTGGCAATCTAACAACATCTATTTCAGACCACATGATCCAGTTCCTCTGTATTCCTGGTATTACCCCAAAAAAAAAAGAATATAAAAATCTCTAGATGATGCTTCAAAAACTTTGACACCTTTATACAAGATATATTTAGTATGAACTGGGAGGTACAAATAAAAGACACGGGTATAAACAAATCAATGATAAGTTTTTAAATATATTTGAAAAAGTTCTAGACAGACATGCTCCATACAAAGTTTTAACAAAAAAACAAATTAAACTTAAATCTAAACCATGGATAACGCTGGTATTCTTAAATCCATCTCAACCAAAAACGTCATTTATAAAAAAGTTGTTAAATCAAACAATACTAATACAAGAAATCTACTCTTTGATAAATTTAAATTATATAGAAATAAAATAAGCAACTTACTTAAACAATCCACAAAACTATATTGTATTTCCTTTTTCAACAACAACCTAAACAGCATTAAGAGAACTTGGCAAGGAATGAAAGAAATTATCAACATCAGACCTACTATATACAATAACTCTTTCAACCTCAAAATAAATGATAAAGTCATCTCTGATCCAACCACAATTGCTAATATTTTTAACAATTACTTTGCTACTATCCAAGAGTATCTAATGAACAAAAAAATTATCCTTAAATATGATTTTAGAGACTTTCTAAAAAATCCTAATGAAAGCTTTTTTTTCTTTGAGCCAGTGACTGAAGTTGAGGTGTCGAGTCTCAATGAATTTTCAAAACAAAAAAATCTGGGTCCAAGCAGCCTTCCCACAATTATTCTTAAGCTTATTCCAAACATAATCTCAAAGCCACTATCCATAATGATGAATAACTCATTTAAAAATGGAATTTTCCCAGATCTCCTTAAGATAGCTAAAGTGATATTAATACATAAAAAAGGTTCTATACTGGATTACTCTAATTATCGCCCAATCTCTCTTCTCTCAAATATTAACAAACTATTTGAGAAGGCTATGCACAATAGATTCTACAACTTTCTGGAGAAATTCTTTATAAAAATCAGTATGGGTTTAGAAACAATCATTCAACAACTCATGCACTAATTGATATAACTGAAAAAATTAGAACAGCTTTGGACAATAAATTGTTTGCATGTGGTGTTTTTGTTGATCTCCAGAAAGCTTCTGATACAGTTGATCATTCAATTCTAATAAGAAAGTGGGAGTACTACGGTATCAGAGGCACAACACTCCAATGGTTTTCTTCTTATCTTCAAAATAGAACACAATTTATTTCTATTAATGGGATGGAATCTGAATTAATAAAATCATCAAATGGTGTCCCACAAGGCTCTGTATTAGGACCATTGCTTTTCTTTCTCTTTATTAATAATCTTAATACCTCTATAAAGTTTTCCACTGCTTCCACTTTGCTGATGACACCAACCTGCTTTTAATAAACAAATCACTTAAAAAGATAAACAAAAATATTAACCATGACTTAGCATATCTACTCCAGTGGCTTCTATCCAATAAATCATCACTTAATTCCAAAAAACTGAAACTATTATCTTTAAATCCAGCCAAATAAAAATAAAAAAGCACCTGAATTTCAGATTAAGTGGTCAAAAAATTGATCCTGTGAATTTTATCAAGTATCTTGGTATCAAAATTGATTCCAATTTAAGTTTTGCATCCCATCTTCAAGACTTAACACTGAAACTAAGCAGGTCCAATGGTATTTTGGTCAAAATTTGACATTATCTGAACCTTAAAACGCTCCTTAACATTTATCATGTTGTTTTTGAGTCTCATCTTAGATATACTTGTCAAAAATGGGGACAAACCCAATCTCTAACATTTAAAAGATTATCTCACCTCCAAAATAATCTATTTTCAGCATTTTAACTCTGACCCTAAAATCCTCCACTACATATCAATGATACTTAAATTAAAAGACCTTATCCAACACTCCAACTGTTTGTTTGTTTGGAAAAAGTAACATAAAACCTTACTTCCTCTATTTACTGATTTTTTAACTTATAAAAAAATAATTGTTATCAACTTCGATCAACTAAAAGCTTTAAACTATCTATACCTAAACATAGAACTGTTTATTATGGCCATGAATCTATTAAATATCAGAGCATATGCACATGGAATAGTCTCCCTTCACAGCAAAAATCTCTTCCTACATTTTCTAAAATCAAAAACAGTCTATTTACTTTTTTTTTTAAACAAGTATTCTTCCTAATTTCTATACTACTTTGCCGCTAACTATCTACTATCCATCTTAACTTTATTTGCTTCAATGCTGGTTTATAACTACTAGTACTAGATCTTTCTTAAAATTCTTTTCTACTACTTTCTTCATTTTAATGCTGATTTATTACTACTAATACTTGTTCTTTCTTCACTTTTTCTCAAATTAATATTATTTTTTACATCACTGTTCTATTTCAAACTCTCACTATTACAAATATTGCTATTTTTTATTATTGTTATTATTAATTATAATAATAATAAAAATTATTGTTATTATTAATAATAACAGTAATTATTTATTATTGTTATTAATAATAATAATAATAAAAATAATTTATTATTATTATTAATAGAATTGTTATATTTATTGTTAGATTATTATTATTATTATTTTGATTATTATTACCAATAACTGGAGTTTATAGTATTATTGCTCATTATTATTACTGATTATTATAATCTACTTCTCTTCTATAAAAGTCTTATTTAAATTATATTATTTAAGTATATTAAAAGTCTTTTTTTTTTATTTTTCATTATAGTGTTTACTTAAACAATTACTTAACAAATTGCAAATATGAATTAGAAAAACAATATGGAGGCCGCAAATTTTAAAGAACTGACATTCGAGGAAAAAGACTAGACAAATAAGAATTTTTGGAGCACTTAGGAAAGTCACAGTAAAAGGATGAGACTTGATTAAATGATGAGTAATACAAGAATGAATTTTAGTAGAGGGCGCAAGATACACTAGCTCTTTAGAGCAGCGCCCATCATAGCACTTATAGAAAAGAGAAAGAGAAGCAACAGCTGCAAGAGCAGGTCCAACTATGTTTACAATGTATTTGTGCACCTTGTCTAAAAGAGAAAGGGCATCATTGGAAGATCTGCCCCATATATGGCAACAGTATTCCATACAAGGATGGATTTGAGATTTATAGAGATAAAAAAAGAGTCCGGATTAAGAAAATGGCAAGCACAATAAAGAGATGCAACCTTAGCAGATGCTAATTTTGCAATCAATTTGATATATGGTTTCCAAGAAAGATAGAAAGTAAGAGTTAATCCTAGAAGATGAAGGGTATATGACTCATCGAGTACATTACCGTTCATAAATATAGGAAGATCTATATTATTGTGATAATGATTAGTAGATTAAAAAATTGGGTTTTAAGTTAAAGTTCACCAGCCACATGCTGTTGCAGAAGTGAGATCCTTTTCAAACTCAAATGCCCAAGCAATTAGAGTGTTGGCAAGAATAAATGGTAGTATCATCAGCGAACAATGCCATCTTAGATGTGAGAATATCTATAATTTGTCAAGCTTATTATTGAAAGTATTAAAATTGAAGCTGTTTTGCATTTATACTGATGAGATCAGTATTAACTGTGTGACAACCAACTCTAGAATAGTTACAGAGAAAATTAATGCATACTGTCCAATTTACGATTTCATTTGCATAAATACAATTTAAAAATCTTTAAAGATCACCCCTCCCCCTAGTGATTATTGTTTATTTGCAAATTATTATCCTGGTTATCATAATAATAAAATAAATACCATTGAATAAGTTTATTCCAACGAGGACTTTTAGCCCCATTGTATGCTGTTGGAGTTTCAAAAGTCTGCAACCCAATTCTCACTCGACAGTATGGATCCATTCTTGTCAAGTAACCATAGTTTTTGACAAGACGTGCCTACAAATTTTAATAACGTTACAACAATTTGATTAATTTTAACTTTAAAACAAAAACAAAAAAATAAAGAGTCTAAAAAAAAGCAAAAAATTCAGATTAAATAAAAGCTTTTTATGAACGTTAAAAAAAAAGTTCTTAGAAAATTTTTATGCTTTATTTATTTCTGCTAATAAAGTATCTTATCAATCTTTTTTTTATTATTTTAAATTAAAGCAATTTTAGAAAATTTTTAGACAACAATATTTATCTATGGAAGATGTTAACTTCATCCCTGTACTGCCTTGTAAGTAGAATATTTCAATTGACCGACATTGAACTTTACCTCAACTAATAGGCTAGCAAAGATTAGCATAGCATAAAATTAGAAACAATTTGTGATTATAATTTAACCTGTTATCCCGTGCAGCAACCTTATTCACCAAGATTCATGTTTTGGCGTTATAGAGTTAAGAGAGGGTTGTAACGACAATATAAAAAAATATTTAATAAAAAATAATAACAATAATAATAAAGTAGCCTCCATTGGTGATCAACCGAAACAGAAAAAAGACCAAAACAGAAACAAACGGAAATTTTGGGTACTCAAATTTGGTGCCAAAGCAGAAACCAATATTTTGGCAAATATTTTACCGACACCGATACCAAAAATACGACTAATCAAAATTTATTTTATTAGAAAAATTTATTTAAAAATGCAATTTTACATTTGTTAATTTTTTATACTTGTATTATGTTAGCATTAATTACATGCGTAACCCAAATTAAGGTTTTATATTTTAATATTTTATCCCAAATTAAGGTTTTATTTAATAACTGGTAGATTTTCTCTGCAAAGCAAGATTTTTTCGAGGTATGTTGTGAAAATTCTCAAAATATTTTGTGAAAATTCGATCACTAGCCTCCATAACTGTAGTGCCCCCCTCAGTCTTGCAGTGGTCAATAACATTAAAAGATTAAAAAAAAAAATAATTCAATAAATGTTGAAATCACTCATTTTTACAATATTTTTTGTTTCATGATATAACTTTTCAAGGAGAGGATTAAAATGGATAGCTAAAAATTTAGGGATGTTTAAAGAGGGATGTTGATCTATACATCCAAAAAATACAATAAATAACCATTAACTCGAACACCCAAAGGAGACCATGGAGAACGGTTTGACTAAAGGAATGTTTGACTTTAGCGAAGTAGAACGTTGTTCTTGTTTTTGTTCTTGCTTTCAAGGGACTATAAAAAACCATCCGAGATAATGAAAGTTTGAGTTAACCGGTGTTTGACTAACCAGGAATTAACTCTAAATACTGTAATATGTTTAAATAATTTCAATACAACAATTATGATAGGAATTTTACAAGTGTGTCTTTATTATCTTCATCAACTTCTAATACAAAGTATAACATTTGCAGATACATTTACATTTGATTTCTAGAAGATATTTATCAAGTTAGTAAGATTGAAAGTTAAATTCCTCCTGCTCAGATAACCTTTTTGCATTTATGTTTGCTGCATCCTGAGAAATATTTATATTTTCTGCATTCTGAGGAAAAATTTAACTGCTCCACCAATGCCATCAAATGGTAACTTTTTATATGATGTGTATCATGCAAAGAAACTTCATTTGCATTTCATCCAAAAGTCTTCATCATAATAAAATATTTTTTTCAATGCTTGCAATTTTGTGCCAGCAGAACAATAAATATTTCTTTTTATTATATAACAAACAAACATAACACCATGTGCTTAGTCATCAGATATAAAAAATAAAGATCTTGGTTGACTTTTTCTTAAAATCAACAAAATTCAAAAAAAGATTGTTTCCATAGAATGTACAAGAAACGAATACAGCATTTTTGCTGTCCAATTGCACAAGAAATAATAGTGGTCACAGACATGGAAAAAGTATACTGCCTAGAATGAATGATTCTAGGCAGTATTCTGACGAATTTATCGACGATTAACTATATGCAATGAAATATTTGTGCTTATTGGAAAAAGAAAAAAAGGTAAGTGTAGCTTTAGAGATAAATGGTCGGAGCAAAGAAGATATCTAAATAATCAGCAAAGATTTCTACATAATCAGTAAAGATTTCTACATAATCAGTAAAGAAGATTTCTATATAACCACTACTTAGTGTGAATTGCTTCACTCAAAACAAGAATTTTTAATATTAAACATTATTAATAATAAACATGAAATATGATCACTCATGGACTTGCTTACAGAATAGTGTTGAGTGCGGATCTTAATCAACTAAATAAAAACAAAAATGGATATTAAAGTAGTAAACAGTAAGCGTCCACATCATGAAAATGGTGTTAGCAAGGTAAATTATAAATTTAAAACAACCAAACTTAGGTTTACCATCATTAAAATTACATTCCATTGTGTTTGTCTTAATTTTGTATGTCTAATTTTTAACTATTTTAAAAACTGCACTGTTTCTGCTTGAGATTAAAAAAAAAAAAAATTAGTCTGCAAAAAATGATTGATGTCACTAGGCTCAATTTGATTAACAATTTTTTCATAAATTGTTCCATTTTATTTTCCGTTTCATAAATTCCATTAGCAATTGCTAAACACTGAGTGAGTAATAAAAGACATCTGCTTAAGCCTGACCTCATGTCTCTAATGAAAATGCAATTTTTTTATAACAGTGAGTACCTCATAAAATTTACTTAAAAAAATTAAGTCTATATTCAAACTGCATGCACAAGTATGCTTGGAGGCATACATTTCAGTAGAGCTGTAGGATAATTAGAAATAACTAGAGATAAATTTGATGATGCTCTACTATTAGGTTTTATATATAGCTTGCTAACCCAGCATTAACCTTTAGAGCAAAGGTTATGTCTAAAATATACAAAAATAACAATATAAAATTCCAGTAGGATTCATCTGATGGAATTTAGTAATGTTTTATTATATATGATTAATGGCAACGATATAGCAACCAAGAAAATTAAATAATATTTTTAAAAATTCACATTTATGACTTGTGATTCATTCCATCATTCCATAAAAAAGCAACTGAAACCATGAGTATGATTTTAATAGTTTTATTCAATGAGTGGAAGCAGCAATATGAAATGCAAAAGTCAAAATTTTGCAGGAAAATTTTAAATCAGTTAGAAGACTGGAAACTAAATGTTTTTTTCTTTTTTGACGTCAAACATTTTTGTACTAAAGGATCAAACCAAATGGTCGTCACATGAGAATTATAGGATTCTAACTGATATTTTGGAATAAAATGAGTAATTAATATAGATGATGTAAAGAAAGTGTATTATCTGTTGAATACTTTTTCTAAAATTTTTAGTTTTGAACAAGTTTTTGACAAAAGTTTAAAGTGTAGAGCAGTTTAATGTAACTATCTTTCAGTCTTTCAGAAGAGTAGTTTTAGGTCTTTTCATACTATCTTTCAGTCCTCAGTTTGGGAACAGCATTGTTAATGTCCTAAATTTGTCTTTTGCTTAATTTATTTTTCCAAACTTATTATTTATCCGCAAGTATTTTTTACAGAATCTTTAATTCTAACAAAAAAAAACTAATTATAGTTAAATTCCAACTAAAACCAAAAGTATTGTTTCTATTAAAAAATACTTTCACCTAATTCCTTCAAAACCTTTTTTTATATCATTAGAAATAATAAACAACCATTATGGCAAAATATTGTCATGAATTCTGTTATAGTTTTCATGGGACGAGTAGACTATGTCGATGTCTTTAAAGTTGATTCTCTCAAAACTGGCACTTAAAACCCTAAGACTCTCATGCAACATATTGTCTTTTTGTCCTTATATAGGAAACAAGGTGCTTATAACATGTTTTATTTTTGTGACTATAGTGGCCCTGTGTATTAGATTTAACTAAAAATAAAAAAATGTCAAATTTACTATGTATTTATTATTCTAAATTAGTAACTACCAATTTAATTTTAATTACTAATTTATTATTGCTCTGTACTTTTAAGAACATTAGGCAGTTGTGCAGAATACATTTAAAATTATTTGTGTTTTTAAATTATTATTATTTTATGTTTTAAATAAATTTTGTTTCACATTATTCAAAATTTTAAATTTTAAATGGCTGCAACCATTACTTTAATTTTAAATGGCTGCAACTAATAATTACTTGATTGAGATTAAATCTTTTGAAGCATGATTAGAAAATTGCTTGTGAAAATAAAAAACATTAGTTTAATATATTTTTATAAATTGGTTTTGACAAACAGAAATATTCAGAATATGATAATAAATATTTTAAAAATACATAATATAGTTGAAAATATTTATGAATAATTTTGATATGTAAAACACGTCAGGTAAAACTAAAAAAATTTGTGAAATAGTTTAACACTAGCTAAAAATCAAACAAAAAAAAATAATCAAACTTTAAAATCACAGAAATAGTTATTCAATAATCAACCATTTTTTTTTTTTTTTTTTTTTTTTTTTTTTTGTTATTTCACCTCCCCAAGGCCCAGAAGGCCACTACAGATGAGGAGGCTACTTAATTGTGGTCATAACCCTCTCTCAACTCTATAACTTCGAAACACGAACCTTGACGAACAAGGCCGCTGCGCGGAGAAACAAGTTGAGCGCGGTACTACCAGGGACGTGGTGGGGATTGAACTCCGAACCTCTCGCTTATGAAGCGAGCGCTCTACCACTACACCACTACCGCATAACCATTACAAAGGTCAATAACCAACCATTACAAAGGTCAATAACCAACCATTTAAACAAATTTATCAAAAAAAGAAAATTTTTTTCCAAAAAAATATACCTAAATATTTTACTTTTTTGTTTTTTTCTTTTAAGGATGTTTGTTATTTTCCCCTGCCAAAATTAATACGAGTCGAGTAAGAAAGCAGGTAAGAATATAACAAAAACAAAAACATTTTTTGACATAAAATTCATTTGTGATTTTCGCAAGTCAGTATATTAAGGAGATTTATTACACTTTATTATTTGCACTAGAAATAAGGACAATTTTAAAATTTGTTGTTCAAATGCTAAACTTTACTATTTTTTATCAATGGAAAAGCAAGAAAGCTAATTGCTATTTATTTGTAAAACATTTTTTGTTTTTTTGACAAGTTTTTCATGTAAAGTAAAAAAAAAGTCATTTATACTAATGTTCAAAAATAAAATATTTGATTGTTTTCGTTACCCTCATTGAAATAGTCTTTTGTTGGATTCTTCAAATTGTGCATTTAAACTCGATAGTTTATTTCCTAATGACCTTTTGTTATTGACGCTCCAAAATCTGCATTGTTATATTACTGAACTTTTTTAACGAAATTTTTAGGAGCCTATTTAAAACATTTTTTTAAGGTTTAAATGCAATTTTTAAAACAGAGCAATTATTATGTTTATTATCTCTAGTAATTTGTCCTAATGTTGAAAATTGGGCAACATAAAGGAAACAATTTCAGACAGGCATCAAGAATGGTAAATACATTTAAAAAAGAAACCATGGAATTCTTTTATTTAATTTTTTCCATCATTACAAAATCTATCATCCAAAGAATATACTTTATAAATAAATAGAAATTTATTTTCTGATTTTTCTATTATATAAGCATTGAGAAAAAATTAAAAATGTCAAATATAGCAAAAACATTTCTAAAAACCAAAAGACATAAAAACGAATAAACCTAAGAAAAAAAATTGACAAAGTTTCTCATAGTTCTAGAGTACATACCAAATTAGTTTTGTAAAAATCTTGAATAAATTCCATATCAAAATTCTCAATTGTTGTTATAAAATCATAAAGTTGTTGTTATAAAATATAATGTTTTTTTCCTTGACTTGTATCAAATTCTGTAGCTAAAAATAACAACCAATCTAAAAAAAAAATTTTAGTATTGGTTTTTTTTGTCAGCAGATAAGTTTAGCTTTTGCTGCGAATTATTGAAACGCTTTAAAAGTTAAAAAGTGTGAACTGCCGTGTTCAGTGTGTCTAAAAAAATTACTTTAAATGTGGACAAACAAGGCGTGCAACCGCACGTGCTTCCTGTGAAGGCTTGTAATGAGTTAACTTCAGAATGCAAATTATATGCTGACGACAGAAAATTAAAGTTACCAATAACAATTACAGTGTTTTAAAAGCACTAAATCAATTGCAAACCAGCATTATTAATTAGAGTAGCAATTAGTGTAGCATGTGGGTAATGAAACTTAACAAGGTAAAATGTAAAATTATGCACATTAGTGCCAAAAATAAAAATATATAACTAACAAGTATACTATAAACAATATAAATGGAAGTTATGATATTAAAGAAACTAAATTAGAAAAAGACTTAGGCATATTAATACCTGCTTATCTAAAATGGCATAAGCAAGTAAAACTAGCAGTTGCTAAAGCGCAAAAGGCTTTAATAAGATGAACTATTGCTTAAATTCTAAAATATTAAAAAGAATATATGACGCTAGTAAACCCTTTAAAAAAAAGGCTCGGAAACTAAATTTAATACTTTTAGAAAAAGGCAGATCTATAGAAGACTTAATATATCACTACAAAATATCAAATGGTTTACAAGTTGTGATTTGGTTCAAAAATTCCAAACTAGTTTCCTTGATAACAAGCGATGGACCTTCATCAAATATACGTTAACATAGTAAAAGAATCAAATGTGAAAATTCTTAAATTCCTTAAACTATTTTAAGGCTAAGTTGACAATTTAAATAATGGTTGTTATAGTATCTTTGCATGCTGTGCATCAAAAGCATATTGTTGTTGCAGCAAATATTATTAATACTATAACAATTAATTGAAATTTTGCAAGCTGAAACTTTGTAAAAAAATTATTAAAAACTAATTAAATTTTTCATGAATTTTTTAACAAAATTCAGTTATTTAATGATGATAGTCAAATAAGTTTATAAAAAAAGTATAAACATAAAAACCTGTACAACAGTCATGCTAAGAACCCCAACTTCTTGATACCTTCCAAATGAAGCAGGATAATACAAAGATTGCCCACTTGCTGGAAAAAGCTGACCACTTTCAATTTTAAGGAAATTATCTGGGAGTTCTCCAGTCACTACTTGTTGACGTCTTTGATCTGAAAACAAATTTAAATAAAAAGCTATATAAATAAAAACATGTTCATTCACAATTTATTCTCTAATTATAAATTCAAGGAAAATAAAATTAAAAAAAGTTTACAAATAATGTTGACAGTAGTTGGTAGTATTTGCAATAGTGCTGGTAAGTGTTTGAAATGCTAAAGCAGTTTTAACATAGTGACCTATGACAAACCCAGATACTTTTGGTACCACTGAAATAGTATGATGTAACAAAAAAAAAGCACACCTTAACATTTTGCAAGAAAATGCTCAAAAGAAAGTTTTTTAGTTAGTCCCATTTTGTCTGCTGCTTTGTCTTATCTAGTTTTTTATTATTGCACATAAGAAACCCTAACATTCTATTTAACTGCCATTCTATCAAACTAAAATTTCATTTTGCGTATTTACTTTTTTTAAACGTCTGAAAATTGTTTTATTTTCAGGTGTTTAAAGAAAGTAAATGTGCAAAATGAAATTTTAGTATTTGAATAATTACAAAGTAAAAACTTTAGCTTGTTAGGACTTTTAGAAATCACTTAATATATTTATCTTAAAACTACTGTATAATCCATAATGAGAATGGAGAAATTAAAGTTAGAACCTTCGAGAACAACCTTAATTAAAGGTTCATACCAACTGTTAATTCGTTGTAGCTGTGTAGCTCGAAATAAAATAAATATATTGAACTAAGGAAACAAATCACTAAGAATGTTGAACTAGGAATAAAATTATTATTTTCAAAAAGTTTAAATAAATAATAAACAAAATACTATAACCAAAAAAACTAAAAATTATTTTTTTGACTTTACAAAAACTTTTGCAAAAACATTACATCAATGTGATAATATTTGGGTTGATGTTTAATTTACACATTTGTTATTTTGTCCTTACAAATTTCTCACATCCCATCTTGAGTCAAATAACTTAATGTCAGAAAATCAATTTTCAATCCTCTTACTCTACTTCAGACTTGTTAACTGCTTGACTGAAAGATTTTATTGTGCATTAGATAGAAGAGAGACTAGGACTGTTGCTCTTCACATATCTAAAGCGTTCAACAAACTTTAGCATGCTGGTCTTTTCTATAAGCTTGTTTCATATGGTATATATGGAAAAGTTTTTAAGATTATTAAATCATTTCTTTCTAACTGCTTTATTAAAATCATCCTTCACTCTTCTTCAATTCCAGTAACTTCTGGGGTATCTTAAAGCTCTATCTTTAGTCCTGTTTTGTTTCTTATCTACATTAAAGATCTTCCTGACAACCTTACATCTAAAGTAGCTCTTTTTGCTGATGACTTAACTTTATACTCCTGTCTTGACAAAAAGTCTTTGCTTTTTGATCGCTTAGAACAGGCAGCCAATCTTGAATCTGATTTTACATCTGTAAGAGATTAGGGCTCACAGTGGCATGTAAATTTTAACTACAACAAAACTCAGTTATTTACTGCAAACAACTATTGCAATACTATCAACACCCCTATATAAATGGCAACCCTCTCACTGAGTCCTCTTCTTTACGTCTCCTTAAATTATTGTTTAATACCGATCTTTCATAAAAACCATATATATAATCAATAGCTAAATTAAATTTGTGGTATGGTTGCTTCTCTATATGATGCTTGTCATTTTCTTACTCTTGTTTCCATAATCTACCTCTACAAATCTTTTATTCCTCCTTGTATGGAAAACTGGTCTTATATTTGGGCTGGTTCTTCTAATGATGCTCTTTCTCTTCTAGACAAGGTCTAAAAATGGATTGTAAACATAGTTGAACCTGCTCTATTCACTAAGCTTGAGCTTCTTTCCCATCATCATAATGTTGCATCTCTTTCTCTTTTCTACAAATACTACCATGGTTGCTGCTCAAAGGAGCTATTATCTCTAGTTTCATTAACTAAAACTTAATCTTGCTCGATTCGTCATTCAGCAAAGTCATATTGGTTTACAGTATCTATCCCTGCATGCCCTAAAAACTTTTATTTGTCTAGTTTTTTTCCCCACATTTTAACCCTTTGGAACTCCCTTCCATCTTCATGTTATCCTGATTCATACAACTTTCAACTTCTAAAGTCTTCTGTCAATCGTTTCTTTGCTCTACAGCTATTCTTTTTCTCTCAACTTAACAGTGGTTGATTACAGCCTTGTTGGAAGTGAATTAAAATAAAAGTATATATATATTTTATGCCAGATGTTACGCCTATTGATACTTTATTTAGCAAAATTTACAAATTATTTTTTAACTTTTACTTTTATCTATATAAAAATAATCTGATAGACTTTTAGTTGCTTTGCTCATCATTGATTTATTTCTTATTTTATTTTATTTCTAAATTTAATTCTTAGATTTAATTTAGAAACTTCCCCGCCAGTTCGATTTTGGGCCAAAAATGTTGGGTGTTTTAAATGCCAGGCAGGGACCTTAAAATTTATCCTATAAAACTTTTTATTCTTTTAAATATTATAAATTTGTCTACAGAATCTTCTATAGACTAGT
This sequence comes from Hydra vulgaris, assembly GCF_038396675.1. Taxonomy (NCBI): domain Eukaryota; kingdom Metazoa; phylum Cnidaria; class Hydrozoa; order Anthoathecata; family Hydridae; genus Hydra; species Hydra vulgaris. The sequence goes on from NC_088931.1 coordinate 86,335,360, forward strand.
TTCTTAAAATTGGTAAAAAAATTCAAAATTTTCTTCACAAAAGCCAATTGATCACTCAGTGGCATATAAAAAGCGTTTTTGATTTTTTAATAAACTGTTTCCAGACATGAAAAAAACTATAAACTGGATAGTTTTTATAATAGTGTCAAATTAAGTCCAAAAAAAAAAAAATTTGATTCATGGAGTAACCTGCCCCAGACAGTAATCAAAAACAAGAGTTAGCGAAGGGGTTTTGTTAAAGATATTGCCATGACAACAGTATCAAAAAATAAGATAAGTTAAACTGGATAAGCTGGGAAGGTAATATACGCCTTACCAAGATATAAATGCCTATTGGCAAATGACGAAATATAGAGAATATATTTAGAACAATATATTTAGATTTCTGAAACAATTTTAAATGACATTTGTCACAATGGTTTAAATGGAATCATATTTATGGTACCTTGATAAAACCTTGGCTCCACTTGCTCTTCTAGACCATGATGTTTCTGCTGCAGAGAGAGAAGATGTTGCAAAAATGCCTTTCTCAAAACCAGTTCCTGAATTTTTTCAGCATTCTAAGAAATTAAATTTGTTAAAAGCTCTTAACTTTAAGCTAGAAAAACCACCAAGTGTTACACAATTAGTGGGTCAATGGTTCAACTTGTCAAGTCACTCTATCAATTTTATTTTTAATTGCTGGAGTAGCAATTTCTAAATGTGGCCTTATATACACTGTGTATAATTTCTTCCATAGTTTTGCGTCTCTGCTTATGAATGTATTTTTCATCCATCCTAAAATGTTATTAGCTTAAGATGCAATTTCCGAAGCGTGTGTGTCCCATTTGCCATTCAAGGTAATGGTAATACCAAGATCGTACTCGTTTTCAGATTTTAAAATGTTAATGTTGGTCAAAGATGCTGCATCAAATATATAGTAATTTTTTTGGGGGTTGTTTTTACCCATATGGATCACTTTGTATTTTTTGTAGTTTAGCTTCATGTACCATTTTTCAGACCATTCCGTGATAGCATTTAAATCTAATTGAAGCTTGTCTGAGTCTGAAACATCTTTAATATGAGCAATAATTTTGCAGTCATCGCAAGGGAAGTAATTGATGACTGATGGCAAATCATTTATGTAAAGGATGAACAAAAGTGGACCCAAGACACTACCCTGTAGTACACCGCTAGTTACATTTGCCCAGCTGGACTTGTACTCTCCAAGCAAGTCCAGCTGGGCAAACAACTCTCTGTTTTCAGTTAGTGAGAAAGTCACCAATCCAGCAAAGTAGTTTTCCAGTGATACCAAAGGCTTTCAGTTTATGCATAAGACATTGATACAGCACAGTGTCAAAAGCCTTAGCAAAATCAAGAAAGATTATATCAACTAATTGCTTATCTGCCAAAGATGAAGAAATAATGTCCATCGACTCCAAAAGTTTAGTGACGCTGAATTTTTTTTTTTTTTTTTTGATAATTCACCTCCTCAAGGCCCAGAAGGCCACTACAGACGAGGAGGCTACTTAAATGTGGTTATAACCCTCTCTCAACTCTATAACTCCAAAACACGAAACTTGACAAACAAGGCCGCTGCACAGAGAAACAAGTTGAGCACGGTACTACCAGGGACGTGGTGGAGATCAAACTTAGAACCTCTCGCTTATGAAGTGAGTGCTCTACCACTACACCACTACCGCATATTTGTTCCTAACAAATCCATGTTGTTGTTCTGGGATATGGCAAATTTGATCATTATATAAATAATTCAAGATAGTGTCCCGGATAATTTGTTCCAGAACTTTGCACGTTACAGACATGAGCAAAGCTGGACGGTAGTTAGCTGCATTTAATCGACTTCCACATTTGTGCAAGGGTGTCACATTAGAATTTTCCAAGCATTGGGTACAGAACCTTCTTGAAGTGAGCTGTGAAATATTTTTGTCAGAGGGTACACTATTGTACTAGCACATTCTTTAAGAACCCATGGGTGCACACCATCTACACCTGGAGCTTTATATTGACCTAGTTTGCAGAGACTTGAAATTACTTTTTCTAAAGAAACCAGTTTCCGAGACAAAGCTTGTGGTTTGATGTTTAAAGTTCGGCATTGGAGAAACAAGATCTTCGTTAATAAAGACAGATTTAAAATATGAGTTTAAAATATTACTTATCTCAGGACCTGAGGTAATAGTATCGTTATTTGAATCATACATTGCGTTTAATTGCATTAGTAAAAAAAAAAAGTACATATTCAATTTTAGGTTGATGCCGATGCATCAGTATCCGCCTGTACCAATCGTTATTGGCATCGGCCAAATATAGGCATCAGTGCACCCCTAATTTAAACTGAAATAAAATTCAAACAAGGAAAACAAAAATAAAAAAAACTGTACAGTTTACAAGCCTTCCCGGGAAGCGCATGTAGTTGCAAACCTTGTTTTTCCATGTTTTAAATAATTTTTTTAGACTAAATGACCACAGCAGTTTGCGTCTTTTAACTTATAAAGCGTTTCAAAAATTTGCGGCAAAAAGCTAAACTACTAAGAAAAAAAAACAATCCTTAAAAAAGGAAACAAAATTGTATTGAAATATCAAGTTTAATTAAAAAAACTAGAAATTTTTAATAATTAAAAAAAGTTGAAAAAAATTTCTTTATAATAAAATTTTAATAAAACTAATTTGCTATGTATGCTAGAACTATGAGAAATTTTTTTAACTTTTTTTCTTACGTTTATTTGTTTAAAAAGTCTTTTAGCTTTTAAAAATGCTTTTGCTATTTTTATTTTTTTCTCAATATTTATATAATAGGAAAATAAGAAAATAAATTGTTATTTGTTTGTAAAATATATTATTTGATTAATAAATTTTGTAATGACAAAATAAGTTAAATAAAAGAATAACATGGTTTCTTTAATAAATATATTTACCGCATTTGATGCATGTCTGAAAATGTTTCTTTTGTATTACACAATTTCCAATACCCATTTGTTAATACAAATTACTAGAGATAATGAACATAACGATCGCTCTGTTTAAAAAAATGTATTTAAAAACTTAAATAAAGTTTAGGTTCTTAAACATTTTGTTAAAAAAGTTCAGTAAATTAACAATGCTCTAGCCCACGAGCTTTTGTAGCATCTTCAATAACAATAGTTTATCAGGAAAAAAACTATCGGGTTTAAATGCACAATTTGGATAATCCTACAAAAGTGCAGACTATTTCAATGGGGGTATGAAAACAATCAAATATTTTATATTTAAATATTAGCTTTAATGACTTTATTTTTTTATATGAAAAACTTGTTAAAAAAAAAATATTAACTAGTTTTCTTGCTTTCCTGTGCATTGATAAAAATTTAAGTTTAACAAAAACATTTGAAAGAAAAAATTTTTAACTATCCATGTTTCTAGTAGAGATGGAAATCAAACCCTTCTTTTAAAGTGTGATTTGGTTTTATCTAATGTTCAAGTTCGGTTTGGTTAAGCCTTAAGCGCAGTTCAGGTTTGGTTCGGTTCAGTAACAACTAAAGTTTGGGTTCGGTTCAGTTTGGTATCAACACAATTGTTTTTTTATTAGTTTTATTAGTTACATTCACAATAATAAAACAAATAATAAAACATAAATAATAAAACATAAATAATAAAACGTAAATAAATTAAAATTATGTTAAGTAGTTAAAGCACTTCAAATTATTTGAAATAACTCGCAATTCTTTAACTACTTCAAAAGTTCAAAAAACAAAATGCTAACAAACAAAAAAAACATAGTTAAAGTGAGCAAAACATGAAACTTACTTTCTGACTTTCTGAAACTTTCTGAACACAAATAAAGGTAGCTTAAGTAGCCTATATAAGGGCTGCATGTTATATTTGAGAAATATCAGCATTTCTAACATTTCTGGCTTTAGGCAAGCCCTGCAATCACTCAACATCACCCCACACACTGAAGAGACTCTTTCACTGGCAGTACTTGTAGCAGGAATAGCCAACAATATTCTAGCAATCAATGCCATTGTCGAAAGCTTATGTTCACAGTCATTGTCTTTCCAGAATTGCAATGCATCACATGCTGTCACGGGCAGCGTCAAGTATTTGTCAAATTCATGTCTTGTGTCATTACTGCCAGCTATAGACAATAGAGTGGCAGCTGTTTTAAAGTTTGTCAGCAAATCATACAATTCAGGGTCAGCTGTACTCTTTTTTAAAGGAGGTAGTTGATCTAAATGATTGCATTCACCAATTCGCTGTCTAAATCTGTACTGCCTGAGTCCTTGCATAAACCTAAGGTGTTGAAGAAGAAATAATTTTGTCTGCCATACTATGCATCTCTGAATAAACAAAATTGCAAACTTCTGCATTGAAGAACGACAAGTATTTGTAAGAAGAAGCAATAAGTGTTGATAGCGTGTGCAAAGGATGAATAATATACTTTTCATTCAAGCTGGATAGAAAAGCTGCCTTTAAATTACGAGTACTGTCACTGTCTGAACCATTGATCTTACAGACTGACCGTAAACAAATTAGTACTATGTTATGTATTGTAGACTTATGTTACATATTATCTTATCTATCATATTATGCATTGTAGCCTTATTAAGGTTATTATAATTATGTTTTGGTATGTTTCATAATTATACATATACAGTCGCGAGCAGTGAATTGTACACATCAGTAATTTTGGTTACTTTTTATCTTTTTGTCTTATAATTCAATGAATATGTATTCAGAATTTGTAATATTTTGTATTTTTTATTTCATAACTAACCCATAACTAAGAGAAGAAAATACTACAACACATTTCAAATAATAATACAAATTATTAAAACTTATTTAAATTCAATTTTTTACAAAGAAATAAAAACATAGAAACTTACTGCTGTTTACAATTCACTACTCGCGACTATATATATATATATTTATATTTATATATATATATATATATATATATATATATATATATATATATATATACATATATGTATAAATATATATATATAAATATATATATATATATATAGTCGCGAGTAGTGAATTGTAAACAGCAGTAAGTTTCTATGTTATTATTTCTTTATATATATATGTACATATACATATGTATATATGTATGTATGTATGTATGTATGCATGTATGTGTGTGTGTATATATATATATATATATATATATATATACACACACACATACATGCATACATACATACATACATACATACATACATACATACATACATACATACATACATACATACATACATACATACATACATACATACATACATACATACATACATACATATATATATATATATATATATATATATATGTATGTATATATATATATATATATATATATTTATATATATATATATATACACATAAATACATGTATATATATATATACATACATACATATATATACAACCCTCAGAATTAGGAAAAATGAGGTTGGCAATAATTTGCCAACCTCAATCTTTTAAAGGTCAACAAAAATCATTCGATACAAAGGTCTTACCATAAAACATAAAAACAAGGTCGGCAATTTTTCCTCAAACACTTTCAGGTCAGCAGTTAGGTCAGCATTGCTGAATGCCGACCCTAATTCCGAGGGTTGTATATATATATATATATATATATAGATCTATAGTTTGTTGTCTTTGGGAAGAGCGGAAGTAAAAAAGTGATTCTTACGCCAACACATACGTCACTTTTAATTACTTTTGACTTTCGTCCAACATTTTCGTGTTGGACAAAAGTCGAAACCATTAATTTAATTACAAATTAATTGTTATATAAAAAAACCACAAAAACGCAAATTTAATTGACAAGAATGTTTTTAAAAACATTCTAAATGTTTTTAAAACATTCTGAATGTTTTTAACAATATAAACAATGTTTTTATTTTTATTTTTTTTAATAAAATGTTTTTATTTTTATTTTTTTTAATAAAATGTTTTAATTTTTATTTTTTTTAATAAAATGTTTTTATTTTTATTTTTTTTACTGTAAATCATGCGCGGAGTGTTGCTACATCGACTATCTTATAGCCTGATTCGCAAGGGAGTGCTGCTACATCGACTGACAAATAGCCTGACCCGCAAGGGAGTGCTGCTACATCAACTGACAAATAGCCTGACCCGCAAGGGAGTGCTGCTACATCGACTGAGGGTTTGGTTGGGGCAGGCAGTCTATCATTATTAAAAAAAAAATTCCGGTCTTGCATTTTAATTTTTACTTTTTGTCAACAAAATATGGAAAAAACTTTCGGACAACATATAAGGGTTCTATATATATATATATATATATATATATATATATATATATATATATATATATATATATATATATATATATATATATATATATATATATATATATATATATATATATATATATATATATATATATATATATATATATATATATATAATATATATATATATATATATATATATATATATATATATATATATATATATATATATATATATATATATATATATATATATATATACAACCCTTGGAATTAGGGTTGGCATTCAGCAATGCTGACCTAACTGCTGACCTGAAAGTGTATATATATATATATATATATATATATATATATACAAACACTTTTAAAGTGTATATATATATATATATATATATATATATATATATCAAGGCTTGTGATGAAGAAAATCACCAAGCGTGTTATATCACGCTCATAAAATTTTAATATATGTCACCGAGCGCAATTATGCGTTCGATGACAACATATTATAATTTTGCTTGGGGTCAAGGCCACAAGAGTGATCTTGAAATTTGAAAATTGCGGAAGACTGTGTTTATAAAAAGCTTTATAATTGTTATACGACTTTCATTCGTCAATGTTTGAAATAGTATCTACAACAGCGCATTTATACTACTTCAACAATGTAGTTTTTTATATTTCCCAACTTCTCGTTTTTTATTTGTGCCAGATCGCTATTTTTTTAAACTATTAATGGTAAAAAAAAACCGCAACCAAACAAAAACACAAGTGCTTAATAAGTTCTTATAATAGTATCGAAGAATAAATTTGTGGCTAAAATTTTTTGCTTTTGTTGTTTTAATATGTATTTAAAACACTTTTAACCTAATATTTACGATTAACAGTTTTTATATTTCTTGATACTTTTTTAATAATTAATTTTTTTCGTAAATTAATTATATTTTTAATAATATTAATAATTGATATTTATTAAAATATATTTAATAATTATTAAATATATTTTTTTATAATTTATTTAAATAACGCTTTTTTTTATTGTCAAAAAATCTTACTTGACATTTTTACAAAATTGAAAATATTCAGAAGCTTTAACTTTCTTATTTCCTAATTTTCTATTCCCATTTCATTTGTACATTTTTATATTCACATTGTGTTTCCACGCACACTTGGTTGAAATAGTTAACATTCCATTATTGAAATTAGCTGTAACAACTTTAAACTGTTCGTTCATTATGTTAGTGCAAAATGGAAAAATGCTGACAAAACAGCAAAACAGAAACGTGCAGAAAGTGAGTGACATAAAATTAGTAAAAACATCTAATTTTTAGTTGTCTTCAACAGCATGTTTCATCATCAGTAGGTTCATCAGGAAGAACCTACTGATGAGTACTACTGCTACTAAATAAAATACTAAAAAAATATATATACATATATATATATATATATATATATATATATATATATATATATATATATATATATATATATATATATATATATATATTGACAGAAAATTTCTTTTTTTAATACTCAATTTTTTTGGCTTATTTTTATTTAGATTTTCTATTTCGTATAGTCTTTGATAGTTTCTTTTTTTCGAGTATTGCTGTTTTACTCTCTCTAGTTTTTTATAGCTTTATTTTGCCGCAACTTCTTAAAACGCTTATTATATAAAAACATGGTCAAGTTGTTTAAAAAAATTATTTAAGTGTAGATGAACAAGGCATGCAACCGCACGCACTTCCCAGGAAGGCTTGAGAGAATTTAATTAATTTCTGACAATAAGTCAAATATATAAAATATGCAGCATAATTTTCAAGAACTATCAATATTACAATATATCTAGTTGCTTAAAGAAAAGCGAAAAATACTAAAGTTTAAGATAACTTTTACTGGTTTAAACTATTACCAGCAGCAATTTCACTTTAGAATCCCTAAAACTTATCTTTGTGAATTAAACATTCATTTAGAATAAAACTGATGTAGTAGTCTCTTGTTTATATATAAAAATACGCTAACTCAAAAACATGTGCATCTCTAAATTTTTTTATAACTTTTTAAATTCTTAAATTTAAATCAAATTAAAATATGGCTGATTTTTTTAAAAAAAACTTCAAACAGTTAGAGTCAGAAGCACAAGTAGAATTTTCAGTTCTAACTTAATTTACTATCAGTCTGAATATTAAAATCTAATATTTCAGATTTTAATAACTATACTTGCGTAATTTCAGTTGTCAAATCCTCTAATCACATCTATATACATACTTTTTATATTTCCTTCATCATTTGAAGCCATTCTGAAAAAAGTTTAGTATAGTGTAGTGCAAGAAACACATGGGACAATTCCAATCGAATTAATTTAGATCTAGGTGAAATAAAACATACTTGAATATTAAATAAAACAATGTAGCAGTAAAATACATTCAAAATACTTATACATACATATATATATATATATATATATATATATATATATATATATATATACATACAACCCTCGGAATTAGGAAAAATGAGATCGGCAATATTTTGACGACCTCAATCTTTTTGAGGTCGGCATCAGGTCGGCAATAATTAGAAAGGATAGAAATATAAAGAGGGTCGGCAATTTTTTGCCGACCTCAAACACTTGCAGGTCGGCAGTTTAGTTCAACCCTAATTCTGAGGGTTGTATATATATATATATATCTTTTAATACATACATAGCACAAAATGTCATGTCATATTAAAAAAGCCATCAACAGCGGCTGCAGTACATTCATAAAAAAGACAGTGATGCAAACGGTTTTGTTAACTGTATTGCAAAATAAAACCTTGTTATTTGTTGTTCTAATATATTACTTGATAAACTTGTTATATTATAAATAATACTATTTATTTCACTATACCTATTATACAATTTAAGGTAGTTTACCATTACTATTTATTTCTTTTTTTATTTTGACTTTTTTTCAAGTATCTTACATTTAATTTTTTATTTAGTGTAAATTTTTTTATTTTTATTTCTTATTAATAATATTAGTCTTTAACTTAATAATCTACTAAATTTTTTCTTCCTTAAATTATTTCTAAAAAAGTTTTTATGAATACAGTTGACTCTCAATATCTCAAATACTTGATATCGCTAACTTTTGAGTATCGCTTACTTTTCTTTGCGACCCCATGGAAAAAAATAGCACAAAATCAAATTGGAAGAAACTTCATAAATTCCAAAATGTTGACAAGGCCATATTCACATGGTTTGTTGCAAAAAAAAGTCAACAAGTACCAGTTGATAGCATACTGAAAGAAAAGGCACTTTAAAGCATCTGACTATTGGTTTCATAATTGAAAAGAAAGTTCAATTAAATTTAGTCATATCTTGTTCAATTTAAATATAAACAGATACACATGTACACCTAAAAATAAGAATTAAATAATTGATTCAAATTTTAATCACACCTTTGAAAAATTCAATGCTGGCACAAGAAAGAAAAAAATAGTAAAGTCAGAATAACAAACATGGCAGTAGGGAATGCAGCGAAAAATTTTAGTTCCTAATTTTAAAAACAGTGATAATGAAGTTGAAGATAGCATGGACTAAAGCATTGATATGGAAGTAACGGTTTCAATTGTACTGCTGCAATTTCCAATCGAAACCGTTACTTCCATATCTATCAGCAAAACAATTCTCCAGATAACAGAAATCTGTTTACTATTGCTAGAAATCATTGTAAAAAGGTTTTGTCAAACGCCAAAGCTCGCTATTCTCAGGTCATGAAACCTAGTATTTTCACCTCATTTTTTCTAGAACTATTTTCAGGATAGTTCTCTCTTTAAAAAAGTGGTTTTTATTAATTTGTGTTAAATTAGAAAAAAATTATGATCTCCTCAACTTTGGAAAAAATCATAAAATTGCTAAAATATGCCAAAATGAAACTAACTGTAGCATTATTCTGTTCATCCACAAGTCTTTACAGATAGCTTTTCTGATTAGCTACTACTGCCTGCAATAAACGGGTAAAAAATAGGCAGTTTGTTGCAGTTTAGAACTTAAATATATCTAAAAGCAAAATGTCCACTCGCCTAAAAAGTCCAATTTTCAGCCATTTTGAGATGCTTGTAAATTTTTCTAACACTTTGTTTTGATCTAAGATTAACAGCATATAAGACCATTAGACCTAACTATCTGAAAATGCAAACATTATAAACTTGTCAAATCCACACCAAAAATGCCAGCATTTTTAAATTACTCTATTTTTCAATCATTAACGGTTGTATGTGTTACTAAAAACCGGTGCCCCTCTAATCTGTCAACTAGTCTATGTAAAGGGTGCAACTAATTATAAGTCATTTCTTAATAAAAGGAAAGGTATGGTTGGTTGTCCTCTCCTTGATTTGGTCTTTATAGTAGATAGGGGCACAAATAAAAGGGGAATTAACTTTTTAGAGACCTTCATTATGGTTCAAATAAAGGTCTCTAAATTAATTTAGATATTTAGGTACTTAATACCTAAATATCTAAATAAATTTCAAAACGAAACCATTATTTCTTTAAATTCTATTTTATTATAGGTAATCAGTGGTGTTTATGTGGTCTGGACCCCCCCCCCCCTCACTAAGGTGAGGGGGAGGGGGTTTGGGGTGGCACCAATCAAAGGGGAAAGAAGAGCAACCAACTTACAAAGATATAAGCATTCATTTTCTAGCATGAAACATACATAATTCATTTTCTAATGAATATACAGTTAAGGCCATTAGATCTTTATTGCATTTTTTCATGCTTTTACCATAAGATTCAAATTTTCATAGTAACTATCAAAAATGTGTGAGAGATTTTCCAGCAAATATGCAATGTAATGGTCTTAAAAAGGAATTAACAAAAGTTAATTAAATTACTTAAAGTAAGTTGAATTTGATTGGTGCCACCCCTCCCCCTCACCTTAGTGAGGGGGGGGGGGGTCCAGACCACATAAACACCACTGATTATAGTGGATATAAATAAAATAGAATTTAAAGAAATAATGGTTTCATTTTGAAATTTATTTAGATATTTAGGTATTAAGTACCTAAATATCTAAATTAATTTAGAGACCTTTATTTGAACCATAATGAAGGTCTCTAAAAAGTTAATTCCCCTTTTATTTGTGCCCCTATCTACTATAAAGACCAGATCAAGGAGAGGACAACCTACCATACCTTTCCTTTTATTAAGAAATGACTTATAATTAGTTGCACCCTTTACATAGGCCAGAAAAACTATCTGTAAAGACTTGTAGATGAACAGAATAATGCTACAGTTAGTTTCATTTTGGCATATTTTAGCAATTTAATGATTTTTTCTAAAGTTGAGGAGGTCATAATTTTTTTCTTATTTAACACAAATTAATAAAAACCACTTTTTTAAAGAGAGAACTATCCAGAAAATAGTTCTAGAAAAAATGAGTCACTTGTTGAAAGTGAGAAAAAAGTTATACAGATCTAAAGTAGTCTGTTTTGACCATTTGTAAATCGAGGGGGGGGCCACTGTGTCATGTTTGTAAGGCTATAATTTCCGAACCGTTGTACTTGGAAGTCTGAAATTTCAAATTTAACCTATCTACATGATGCACATAACAATATGTAAAAATCAGGAAAATAGGAGATGGTGAGTCACAGGCCATTGGTTGAAATATGATTTGACCCTCCAGTGAAAAATACATTGATGCTTAAAAGAGAGCTTGCCATATTTGATAGTGTTGAGAAAGGAAGTGTGCAAGTTAAAATTTGCAGTATTTCGAGTGTAATATTTGTGCGTGTCACTTGTTTTAATAAAAAAATTATTCAACGAATTTGGTATTTTATTTTGAAGAAAATCAATCACAAAGAGATTATTATAAAGCTTTACAAGATCTTGAAATTTTAGAATTTTTAATTTAGAAAACCTATTTTCGATATTAGATCGTAAGGGAGAAAATGTCATAATTCTTAAGGAAGTGCGTTATAAAATGTTTATATGATGTAATAGAAAACTTCCTTTTTGACCCCAAACAGTGCAACAATAACTTAGATGTGAGGAGAACAAGGAATAGTAAATTGATATTAAAACATGTTGGGGAACATAGTGTCGTATTAATGACAGCATACTATTGGCACATGAGAGTTTTTTATTTAATTGAATTAGTTGATAGTACCATGATAGGTTTTTGTCAAGAAATATCCCGAGGTATTTTATATATTTAGATGGGAAAAATCTTTTACCATTAATTCTAATTTTCACATTATTACTATCAATCTTTTTTTTTGGAGGGTGAAAAATGATAAATTCAGTTTTATTGATATTTAGGAAAAGACAGTTACTATTTTCCTGGAGATGCGATTGGTTTTTTGTCTTTTATATCTAAATATAAGTGTTTTTTTTTTGACAACTTGTTCATGGCCATTAGCAACTTTTATTATATTAAGAGTTTCAAAAAGAAAGAAAGCAAAACTAACAAAATAGGAGATTAAAATAAATTTATATAGAAAAAAATGATAAAAAATTAATAATTTAAATAATTTGCGTACTTTTTTTATTCCTGTTTTTTTTGGTATTAAAGTTAATATTTCCTAAGATTTTTTTCGCCAATACATATTCTTGTTACATTACCATTTATAATTCGCAATCAGACTGGAAAACCAATTACTTTAGTGGAACACATACAGCCGTAGGAGCCTCAGGAATAAAAGAGAAAAGATTATATTAGAATAAGAGTCACCTAAAAACTATTAAAAGGTGTTGGACAGACGCCCAGTGTAAAAGCACAAAATTCAAGCAAAGATTTTTTATTAATAATTGTTTACATATATTTCACCAATAACATTGTAGACCAAAGGGGAGAGGGTGGGTAGAACTAAGTTAAGTAAATGTATTTAAAAGAAAAATAATAAAAATTAGGCAATGGTGGGATTTGTACCACGGGCATTCTGTGTATGAAGTAAACACCTTATCTGAATAAGCTAAATGTACGTTCACTAATGTAGAAATAAATGTTAAGATATAAATAAAAAAGTTATACAAAAGTAAAGCATATGAGATACATACGTATATAAGCATACATGAACAAACCAACATATGAGTGTATATAAACATATACACATAACTATATAAATATAATCATATAGGAACTATATATACTTTTTACATTAAAATTATACAAATATATTTTACAAATAGATAGCAATTTATATTTTTGCTCTCATTTTTAAAAAAATAAATAAAATAAATTATAGGAAAATCATTCTTTTTAATGTCATATTAAAACCTTCTTTTTTTTTTTTCTTCTTTGCCTTATCCAATTTCATTGCTGAAAACAACAACCACCTTGAAGAAACCAAAAATAAAAAAAAATACACAAATTATTTAAATTACTATGTTTGTCTTTTTCTATTTAAAATTACTTTAATTTTCTATTTTGTTAGTTTTGCTTTGTTTGCTTTAGAAACTTAGTTTTTTCTGAAAAGTATTGAAACGCTTAATATAATAAAACTTGCAAATAGCTGTGACCAAGTTGTCGAAAAAAAAAAAACTTATTTGTGGACATGAGACAAAAAAACGCATGCGTCTCCTTCAGCAATTACTTGCAAATCATGGCAAAATTGCTAACCTCTTCAATGACTTAAAAAGTTGAAGGTGGTATAAGTCAGGTTGTATAAAAACATAAATATGGAATAGAGAGTTGTAAAACATTTAGGTGCCAGAAAAAAAATTAGATGAATGTATGTAAGTATGCATGTATCTATATATGTGCGTATGTATGTATGTATGTGTGTATGTATGTATGTATGTATGTATGTATGTATGTATGTATGTATGTATGTATGTATGTATGTATGTATGTATGTATGTATGTATGTATTCATGTACGTATGTATGTATGTATAGTGTATATGTATATGTTTATATGTAATAATATTGATGTTTATATGCCACAAATATATCTTGTACATAACATTTAAATTTTTCTATAGATTTGCTTAGAAAGTGTGATTACCTTGAAAGTAGTTTTCGGATACTAATCTAAAACATTTGGCATTTTCGTTGTTAATATTATTATCAATACATTTTTTATTTTAATTTTTACCACTTTAGTTATTATATACTACTATTGTTATAATTATTATACACTCTTAGCTTTATTACTGTTATTGTCATTCTATTGTGAACATTAGCATTATTATTATTATTTATCATTAACATTACTACAACTATTCACATTACTAGTAATGTAAGTAATAAACACTTAGTAATACTGATATTCATTTTTATTATTTAATTTACTATATGTAAATATCTTTAAATGTAAAACTTCTATTCAAAAATATATTATTGATTGATTACTCGTTGATATTGGCTGTTGCCAAACTTACCCTGAATCCTTCCTAGTATCACAATACTATAATAAAAAGTATAATGATACAAGTTTGCCTAATACACAAGTTACTTTTATTAACTCAGATATTTTTATATCTTAAAATTCTTGAAAAGTCTTTTTCAAAATACTTTTGATTATCTTTGTTTTGATTTTGTCAAGTAAAAAAAAAATATTTTTTAGTTAGACAAAGTTGTGTATGACAAAACTATTTCGGTACCGGTATTTTTCTTATCGGATATTTCTTTAACGGCGATTCCGAATCTGAAAAAAAACCCGGGGCTTTTCAAATAATGCCTTTAAATAGTGTGTCACATAAAGTAACGCATTGACTATTAAACCTGATGCCGTTGGGCACATTTGAGTGCACCGATATCAAAAAAAATTAAAGAATCCATTATGGCTGCCTCATTCACTGAACTCGGTGTTTCTATTTGCTGAAGTCAGTGTTAAAAAATGAAAGATTCTCTTTTTAATATTAATTACGGCAAACAAAATAAAATTGTTCATGAAGAAGAAATTAAAAATGTTTTTAAGATTATTTGTTTAAATGAAACTTGGATAAACTCTAATGATTTAAGTAAAAACGCAAATTTCTATCTTTTCCGTTTTGAGTCTTTGTATGTCTCAAGAAAGACATATCAAGAGAGTCTCTTCAGACATATTTGTATTTCTCAAGAGAGACATTCAAATAAACACGGTGGCGGAATTCTCATTTGTATTATAATATTTATTATAGTTAAATATTTAGCACGCTTGCCTCAGAAGGTAGACTTCCGTGGTTCAACGCCACATCAGGGCATATTTTATAACATTAATAAGGAAGTAGGCGTGAACTTCTTTTTGTGATAAGACCGTAAGGAATTCTAGTGGAACCTAAAATAAAAATAAATAAATAAAAATTAATTAAAATTGAAAAAAAAATTTTTTAGTCAAAATTCAAACCGAATATGCTGCTATATATTTCGCCTTTATTATTTATTGATAACATACAGATAAAGAAAACAAAAATTAATCTTTATCCAGTTATTTTGATTAAAGAAAACCAGGAAAAATCATATTGCAATTCTAACCTAGTAACACTATCCGAAAGAATCCCTGAGATCAAATCTTTGTTTACTGATTATCTAATACCCGTGGATAATTGCATTTGTTTAGATCAGTAATCTTCCAAATTAATGTTTGATGAGTTTGAAAGAGCCTTTAAACCTGTTTAAAACTATAAAGCAATTAGATCAGATCAAATTAATGGAAACGTGGTCATAGATTACTTTGAACAATTAAAAGATGTTCTTTTTAAAATCTTTAGAGCTTCTATCCATCAGGGAGTATTCCCATAACAATTAAAAATTGCAAAAATTATTTCTATTTTTAAAGAAGGGGACAAATCTGAAATTAGTAACTATCGTCCCATCTCTGTTCTTTCCTTTGTTTGAAAATTTTTGAAAATTATGGTCAACAGAGCATACAAATATTTTCATGATAATAATCTATTTTACATCAACCAATTTGGTTTCAAGATAGATAACACAATTGAACATGCAATTATCCAATTTGTAAGTGAAATTTCAAAATCATTCGAAAATTAACAATGCACACTTGGAATTTTTATTGACTTATCAAAAGCTTTTGATACGGTATATCCCCATATTTTAATTTATAAACTCAAATACTGCGAAATGAAAATAATAAAATTTTACAATGGTTTAAAATTTATCTATCTAACCGAAAACAATTTGTACCATTTAACAATGATTATCAAACCACTTTTCTTAATATAACCCGTGGAGTCCCACAAGGTTTAATTCTTGGACCTCTCAATTTTTTAACCTATATAAATGACTTGAATAAAGCCTCAAAACTAACTAGCATTATGTATGCAGATGATACAAACTTATTCATTTCTAACTATGATACTGCTGAACTTTTTAAAACAGTAAACGAAGAACTCAGACATGTATCTAATTGATTTAAGTGTTAACCTTAAATACTAATAAAACAATGTGGGTTTTAGGGGTCATCCATAAAGGACGTCACGCTAAGTTTAACTAATGGCACAAAGTAGGAGAGTTTTGGCTCTCGTGCACAGAGATTTTTGAAGCATTACAGCGCCTTACGTTAAAAGAAAATCTCCGCGAAAGGAGCCAATAAACTTTTACTCCTCGTTAGTATTTAAATTCTGAATGAAATTCCTTTATGGACGATTCCTTATTCCATTCGATTACAAAAAAGCGTTTTCTGCCATTAAAAATACCTCAAATCTTTATCGATCAAAAGGAAATAAAAAGAGATTTTGTTAAAAATAGAAAGAAAAAAGAAAGTCTTAATCTAACTTTATTACTCATTTATACATAGTTAATTAAATTATGCCAATATTGCTTGGAGAAGTACGGGAAAAAGTAAGTTGCAACGTCTTTATCTCCGTTAGAAACGCACGATCCGTATCACCAATTTTGCAAATCGCGTCTCTAATTCGAAGCATTATTTTATTGAAATAAGGATTCTAAATATATACGAGTTAAATGTATTTAATATTCTATATTTTGTATTGAAAGAATAAATAACATATCCCTAGCCGATTTTAAAGATCTTTTACTTTTAAACCAATGAGTAAATATATTTGAGAAATGATAACTTTTTTAATAAATCCTTTTGTCAAACAAACTTTAATCAATTTGTATTTCCAACCTTTGCACAGTGGTTTCAAATAATCAAAAAGACTGCTGCAAATTGATCATACTATCATATTTTGAAAGGCATTTTTTTTTAGACCAGTTTTTTTTTTTTTTTTTTTTAATATTTTCGCTTCCAACAAGGCTACAAGCAACAACTTATTTAAGTTGGAGTTTACTGGAAGAGAAAAGATAAAGATTATAGAGCAAGATAACGATTGACAGACGACTTAAAGGATTGCAAATTATATAAATAAGGAAAGCAAGATAAAAGAAACGAATTCCTAAGGACTGATAAAAGAAACTAATTCCAAAGTAAATGATGAGTAACACGAGAATGAATTTTAGAAGATGGCACAAGAGACGCTAGCTCTTTAAAACAATGCTTATTATAGTGTTTGTAGAAAAGAGAAAGAGAAGCAACATTACGACGATGTGATAATAGTTGGAGGTTGGCTGCTAGAGCAGGTCCAACTATGTTTACAATGCGTTTTTGCACCTTGTCTAAAAGAGAAAGGGCATCATTAGAAAATCCGCCCCAGATATGACAACAGTATTCCATACAATGGTGGATTTGAGATTTATAGTGATAGAGAATGCAATCCAAAGTAAAAAAGTGTCGAGCTCGAAAAAAAGATGCAACCTTAGCAGATGCTAATTTGGTAACGGATTTGATACATGATTTCCATGAAAGATTGGAAGTAAGAGTTGATCCTAGGAGATGACGAGTGGATGACTCATCGAGTACATTACCGTTCATAAATATAGGAAGATCTAAATTATTGCGATAACGATTGGCTGAAAAAAAGATTGGTTTTATCTAAATTAAGGTTTACCAGCCACTGTGAGCCCCATGCTGTATCAGAAGTGAGATCATTTTCATGCTCAAATGCCCCCTCCAAGCAATCAGAGAGTGTTGGCTTCTTATCATGACAAAAATAAATGGTGGTATCATTAGCGAACAATGCCACCTTAGATGTGAGAATATCTGGAAGATCGTTAGTGTAAATTAAAGAGTATAGGGTCAAGAATAGAACCTTAAAAAACCCCTGAAGTTACAGAATATGAAAAAAAGTGCTGTCCATCGAGGACAACTTTTATACTACAATTAGAAAGGAAGGATTCAATAATCTTAAAGTTGTTACCAGATACAGTGTAAGAAGAAAGCTTATGGAGAAGACTAGCATGCCAAACTTTATCAAATGCTTTTGAAATGTCAAGAGCAATTGCCTTAATCTCTCCACCTCTATCTAATGCACGATAAAATCTATCGGTTATTACTGTGAGCAAATCAGCTGTAGAATAAGAAGATCGAAATCCATATTGACGGTCGGAAAGTAAGTTATTAGATTCAAGATGAGAAATTAAGTGTTAGTTATTTAAAGATTCAAAAACCTTGCTTATGATAGGAAGAAGACTAATGGGACGGTAGTTAGACAAATCAGATCGCTCTCCAGAATTTTTGAAAATAGGGATGACAGATGCCGTTTTCAAGCAGGCTGGAAAACAAGACTCTGATAAGCACTTGTTGATTAGTTTTGAAAGTATAGACAATAGCTCCGGAGAACTATAACAGGTATGTTGTCCGGGCCACAAGCTGTAAAAGAATATAGGCAGGAAATCACTTTAGATACAGAAGCTGGAGTGATACGAATGTTAAGCAATGGATCAACATGTTTGACGGCTATATAAGGTAGAACGGAACTAGTGGAATCAAGAGATGATATTTATGAAAAATTCTTAACAAACAATTCAGCTTTATCTTTAGGTGAGATGACAAAGTCTGAACCATACAAGAGTGATGAAATTACAGAATTTCCCTTATTATTGATACTATTAAAGATTCTCCAGAAGTCACGAAAGCCTAATTTTTGTAATGAAATACGAGATTTCATAACCTGAGAATAGCGGGCTTTGGCGTTAGACAAAACCTTTTTACAATGGTTTCTAGCAGTAATAAACAGACGTCAGTTTTCTAGAGAATTGTTTTGCTGACAGATATGAAAGTAATAAAACGGTTTCAATTGGAAATTTCAGCAGCACAATATGAGGAAAACTATGGAGAAGAGCGAGGCTTGACCTGGAATTATCGAGATAGAATAAAAATGTTAGAAGCGCATTTGTCAACTGGAAGCTGAAAAATTTCTACCCAAGGACCATCACGAAAAAAATTACGTAAAGAGTCCCAGTCAGCTTTAAGGTAGTTGTAAGAGGTACGATGATAGGGGGATTCATATGATGAAGAAGAATGAGATAATAGTTTAAGAGAGATTAAACAGTGATCAGGAGCACTTAAAGGTGAATGTGGAGAAACTGAGCACTGACTAGGATCAAAAACAAGATATTGGTTGAGTAGAGAAGGTAAGCAATTTGGGTTGTTTGGAAAGCGAGTTGGAAAGTTGACTACTTGAGTAAGGGATTGAGAAAGGCAAAAGTTGTGAGCTTCAATGCCTTCAGAGTCACTGACACTAGAGCCAAGTCATTCAGTGTGATGAGCATTAAAGTCACCGACAACAAGAATATTAGCTGATGGATAAAGAGAGAGGGCTTGGTCAATTTAATCAGAAATAACATCAAAATGAGTGCAGTCTTGAGATGAAGGAGAGCAATATAGAACTAAGAAAAAGGAAATAGAGTGAAGTGATGCTAAACAAAAGCACATAAAAGAATAGTCTGTGGATTCAAACCTAGTTTCCCGACAAATAGGTGAGTTGTTACGAATGTAAATGCCAAGACCAAGCATGTGGCTATTGGAGTCTTTGCGAATTAAAGGAAGATAACTATCAACACTAAGATCACAAGATGAGACAGCTGAACTCAAATTAGTCTCACAAAAAGCAAGTAGGTCTGGTGAACTTTGCAAGAGATAAGTCTCAACAGAAGAAAAGTTACTTCGAAGACCACGAATATTAGTGAATGATAGATTTAGAGAACTTGGTGATGATGATAGTTTTTTGTATTTTATAGTTTTTGGTACTTTATTCATTTTTAAATTTGTTGAAGAACTTGACTCAAAGCATGGATAAACCCTAAGCTGTAACAAAGGGCTTCAAATGTGGCCTCGGCAATGCACACCAAAAGTACAAACAGGGACACCATCCATGGGCAATATAGTACTGTTAATACTTTGATATTTTTCAGCTGTTGATGGATTCAGCCTCTTTGAGAGTTACCACAGAATTCGGAAACCTGACTACCAGCCGGCCTCAGAACCATAAAACTGAGTTTTAGAGCTGTACCCTCATTAGGAAATAATAGAATAAGTTGCCTAGTCATAAAAACAGAGACACAAGCAAAACCCATGCATTGAGTCAAGAAGATCCATCATTCAACGTCCTAAACTGAAAACAATGTATTAAAAATACATATGTGCCAGCCTAATAGATGAAGAAGGAATGCGAGGCTGGTCAACAGATAGAATCTGTTTACCCCTTAAGTCTTTGCCTAGGAGGTCTTCTATAAGACAGTAGCCGGATGCATTTAACATTTGCCCAAGATGAGTATTTTTATCAAGACACCATCTCTAGCCTTTACTCAACCAAGAGCCCTAAGGCTGGAGTTGTTTTAAGTCGGAGTTATCCCTTAAAAGGGATATCCTACAAGGCAGCAGGACATGAAGCAGATTTTACTGGGTTACATGTTACCAGTAGCAGGATAACTTGACCTGACAATAAATTTGGCGCTTCCCTGCAGATGCTCAAATTTGTCAAGTTTATTGGATTTTATACATATAAAAAATGAACGTTAAAAAACTTGCTTGCACGATTCAAAAGTACAACCATGCAGCAAATATGTTTAACTTTTTTTTTATTCATTTAACCATTGCTATATTAACTAGGCAAAAAATACTTAGGTTGTGTTAAAAAAAACGAGTTAGATTTCTTTATCGTACCGAGAGCATTTAGATGGCTAATTTTAAAGTTTATTATGCTCACGAAAGTTTTTTCTTAATCTAAACGAATGTTTAAAATATAAATCAATTAAATGTTTTTAATTTTTTTTGTTTTTGTGAAGTTGACCAGCTGCAACACAGCAATTATTTAAAAAAATAAATTTGCATTGCATAATATAAACAAACAAATATAGATTTAAATAAGTTCTTAACAATGAATACAATTATATAAAGTTTATAATAAAACTAAAGTTAATATGTGTTTAGGTATCAATTTTTTAGATGCTGGCTAAAAGACCCATTTCTAGCCATTTGAACTTACTTCTGATTGTAAATAAAAATTCACTATTTAAAAGAATTATTGATATTATAAAGTTTCAATAATACTATTTTCCAATATTATTTGCAACTCGAGCGATTAACAAATGTTTAAGAATTTGAATGTAATGATAAAAACTTTAAAAATACCAAACATTGAGTTGACGGAGACAAAAAATTTGTCAAATATTTTAAGTATGTTTTCGAAGCATTGGGAAGTCTTCGTATATGATTACCTGAATATTTTTAAAAATTGCTCAGATGAAAAATTGCTTTTTTATTTCATAACAGAACAATCCTATTCTTGATTAAAGATTTTAGTGCTTTTGAAAATCGGTCAGAATTGGGACTTTGCCAGAAATAGGTCAGTTTACCCTTTTACTCAGTTTACATAAATTAACTCTTTCGGTCTGCTGACACAACTCAGAAAAAAGTTACGCATGTTTTCTGTTGCGTGTTTAATTCCCTCTTAAACGAAAAAGAATAACACACGTCGAGAATATTACTCAAATTAATTATTACTATTTACTGAAATACCAGTTATAGTGCTGTCAATCAGTACAAACTTTGTGCTATTTAGGGTAAAAGCATGAAACTTGATGGATATGTTGATAGGGTTGAAGCATTCATTTTAAGACTCAGACCCACTTTTAAAATGACCACAAATGGTCATGGAAACTAGCACCTGTCCATAGCAACAAAGCTTTATTTTTCAAAATTTAATAATTTTTATACCAATCGAAAGCTCAATAAAAATAAAGCAAATAATACAAATACACTATATGGTAAAAATTAACTGATTGCAAGGGACGGGGCTTTATAACATAATTTAATCCAGCGGGTAAAAGAGTACGTATTCGTGTAAAAATAAGTTAGAAATATTTTTTAAGAAAAATTGTAATGTAAAAAACGTTGTAAATTTTATATTTATTTAAAACACAAGAATTAATTTTTTTTTTTTTTCTTAATAAAAAAAATTTTCATATGACAATCAAGTTCAAAGAACTTACCGCCTGAAAATCATGCAAAATTAAATAATCTATTAATTTGAAAAATTTGAAAGCGTGGGCGAGTCACCAATTACAATATTATTTGGTAAAGTAGATGGAAGTATTCTAATAGGTATTTTATCAGCATGAAAGGCTGAAAAACAAGTACTAGGGGAGAGTGGGATAATGGTGAAGGCGGGGTAAATCCAAACATGGTCAAAACAGTATAATAGAAAAACATATATTTGAAATTTTTTTTTTACCTACTGAGAGATTAACGTCTGGAATTGAGCATGGATTCCTATGCTCAGTTCCAGACGCTAAGTAGTGTAATGAAGCTGCGGTTTTTGTTCACAATAATTTGATCCTAACATTTTCTGATAGTTTCATGCAACTTTTTTCTTGAGCAACATTTATGTTGTACCTACTACAGATATAAAACCACGTCTTTTGTTATTGTTGCATAGTATAGCTTTTAAATTTAATTATTACAATTAGCATTTTATTTGTTATTACACAACAGTGTTAGTGATTACGCTCAATTTTTTTGGAATTACACTACCACACGTAGGGTAATACCGAACACCAATGATTTTATTTTTACCCTAAATTTTTATTTCAGAAATATATTTTTAAAAATTGCTTTTGAGAGTTTGTGATTAAATGGTTAGACTAATTGATAAGAGACAAAAATAATCAATTTCTTACAGCTGGTGTCTTTAATTTGAATTCCCGCTTAGCTGTTTGCCAACACGCCACTCTCCTCTACTAAACCAACGAGAGTACAAGAAGAAAGATGATAGTGTATAATTTTTGTTCAATGAATAATTTTTGTTCAATGAATCAGCTACCAATTAATAAGGCTTCTCTTAGAACAGCTTGTGAAACCATTTTGAAATATATTTACTGTAAAAGCTCTAACGGTGCACTTCATCGGGTTTCAACATTTTAGTGGGAAAAATGTGTAAGAAAGTGCGCCATCATCCTTGAAGATAGCAATTTGTTAAGTAAGCTTAGTACTGGTGAACTGATAGCTCCAGATGCTATATATCACTTTATATGTCTTCTAAGTTTCTATAGTAGATAAAAATAGAAAAACCCAGATAAAATGTCATTTCTGAAAGGATACATACAACAAAACTAAAGCCGAGATTGTTGGCACATGTAGAAAATTTCTGAAAGGATACATACAACAAAACTAAAGCCGAGATTGTTGGCACATGTTTGCATGACACATGTAGAAAATCTAAGGGAGTATAGTTACAAGAAGTTTTTCTACTTTACATTGGACGAAAATATTGAAATTGTTTGAAGAATTATTACGAAAAGAATTATAAAGACAATAATTTTATATTGTCTGAAGCAGCTAAATTCTTGTGGAAAGAAATTCTCAATAATCAAAGTTATGACTTCAATTATAACTTTTTACAAGATTGCCGAAGAGAATTTTTTCTTGCTTTTTTCATTTGTTGACACCGTTTTACAAGGGAATACAAGTAATGAATGTCGAAGTTTAGAAAAAGCAAATTTTAACAATTAGTCAATTAAATAATTTACAACAGTGAAACGTTTTTAAAACCAACAAATAAACCAAGATTCACAATAAATAAAGAAAAAAAGTCCAATAGCAATCAATGCAGGCATAATGATTCATACAAAAACTTGCAAAAAGACACTTGTTGATAAACTTTATAAACTTAAGATCAATGTCTAATAACAGAGTTATAGAATTATCAACACACATGGGTAATAGAGTATTAAACTATTTCGCAGAAAAAAAATGGTTTGTCCACTACGCTTGAATCGTAACGTTTTTAAAACTGCTGCTTTGGATAATATAGACCACAATCCAAGTTCCACAACAGTTGAAGAAACTTTTCACAAAGCATGAATATCTTTATTCCATTATCAAATATTAGAGAAAGTTGGATCAGATCTTGAAATTTCTACTTTATAGATTTCTAAAAAAAACAATTATCTTCCTGATTCATACACTGAGATTTGTCTAGTTTTAAATTATAATGAGGAACCAGAAATAGAAAATTATTCCTACGCCTGTTTAAACAACTACTTTTGGCAACTTACACCCAAAATAAACTTAGAAAAAAGTAATACTAACTTCCACACCATTTTATTCAAACTATATTCTTATATAGTTAATCAAAGTTATCTATAAAAATTTTTTACATTTTATATGGTTGTACCACATTAAAAATGGAAAATACTATTAAGGAAAAATAGAAAGCAGCTCCAACATAGCTTGGTAAGCATTCAATACATTTTTATTATTTTAAGCATTCAATACATTTTTATTATTTGTGCGGCCGTGGCGCACTGGTTAGAGCGCTTCCTTTATAAGCAGGAGATCCAGGTTCGAAACGAGCTCTGGACAAATTTTCGCGTCACGGTAAGGAAGGAGGCGTGAACTTCCTGGTTAAATGCACTTCCGCGGTGTTCTGTGACAAGACCGTTAGGACTTCTTGGGGCACCAAAAAAAAAAAAAAAAAAAAAAAAAAAAAAAAGCATTTTTATTATTTCATCTCAAGATAAAGTTAAAATAAAAATGTGTTTTGTTTCTCGCATAAACTTGTATATTTTTTCTCCTGGGAATTATTATTTTGTATGGATATTTTGGCCATTTTTGCTATGTTTTTTTTATATTTCCGTTATATTTTTATTTTAAATGGAAACCTTTAAAACTTTTATCACCTTTGGGGATAATGATGTCGAAACTTTAATGTTATATTTTTATGTTGTAAAAACATTGTAAAAGCTTATTTCTTTTTAATGACGAAATATATAAATAAATAAATAAATAAAAATGATCTACAAGGTTTTCATTTGCATTACAAATCGATTTTCGGCACAAAGAACACCTATAATAATAATTTTATTGCCAAAATCGGTATCAAAAATAGCTTAATTGAAAGATTTTGTTAATAGGTCTTTACAGAAGACCTATAACTTCTTTTGCTTTTTAAATAAGTTTTAATGATAGGGTTAAAAAAATCAATTTATAAAAAATTTAATTATAACCTTAAGTTTCCAAAAACACCGCAATAAAAGTTTCATCAGGAAATAAGAATCAATCTTTAATATTATCTATAACAAGGGCAAATCTGTTATTCCACCTCTCTTGTATGGTTCAGATTTTTTCACCTCGCCTAAAGACAAAGCTGAACTGTTCGCTAAGAAATTCTCAAGTTCCTAGAATCAGGAAATGAATTCCAAAAACGCATTGTACACATAGTTTGACCTGCTTTTGCAGCCAACCTCCAACCATTATAACATTGTCGTAATGTTGCATTCTTTGCTCTTTTCTATAAATACTAAGATGTGCACTGCTTTAAAGAACTAGCATTACTAGTGCCATCTTTTTATTCTCGTGTCACTCGTAATTCAATTAAGTCTTATCCTTTTACTGTGTCTGTTCCTAAATGCTTCAAAAGTTCTTATTCGTCTAGTTTTTTTCCTCGATCATCAGACCTTTGGAACTTGTTTCCTGATTCATACATAGTAAAACTGGATGAAAATTTACTTTGGTATTCACATATAAAGAGTATTGAAATAAATATTGCAATGAAGTGTTAGGCTTCATCTAAATTTAACATCCTTGAAAAAGCTATGTTTCGCCTTTATTCACAGTTAGTAGTGTTAATGTAATATTGTGTAAGCTAGTACTACCCATACTAAACAAAAGATAACTTTAAAGATAACTTTTAAAAAGCCTGGTTTCCATTGGAACTTTGATGCAAAACTGATTGAAAATGAAAAACGCACCAATTTCTGATTGACCTCTGACCCTAACATTAACCCCGACCCATACCATGTACATTTAATTGCGCCAATTCCTAATTTTCATTCGATACATGTATATTTAGTTGTCCCAGTCCCTATTTGTCAGTGGATGTAAGTATAATTATAAATGTGCATTAAACGGCTTTAAAAAAATGTGCAGCAGATTTTTTTGAATGGGGTTAAATTGAGCTAGGGGCGCCGTAGAAATCTCGCCCAGGGCGCTGATAGTGCTAAAACCGGCATTGTATATAAATATATATATATATATATATATATATATATATATATATATATATATATATATATATATATATATATAAATATGTTTGTATATATATAAATATGTTTATATATATCTATATATATTTATATATATATATATATATATATATATATATATATATATATATATATATATATATATACATAAATATATGTATATAAATGTATATATATAAATATCTATATATATAAATATGTTTATATATATATGTATATGTATATATATATATATATATATATATATATATATATATATATATTATATATATATATATATATATATATATTATATATATATATATAAATATATACATATATATATATAAAAATGTATATATATATATATATATAAATATATACATATATATAAATATATATATATATAAATATATATATATAAATATATGTATATATATATATAAATATATATATATATATATATATATATATATATATATATATATATATATATATATATATATATATATATATATATATATATGTTATATATAGAGATATATGTATATATAGCAAAATAATGCCATTTTGGTAAATTTAATTTGGTGCCAGTATGCTTAGTATGTAATGAATCTGTTTTAGTGTGCAAAGAATATAATTTAAAGAGGCACCATGATTCAAAAAATCTAACAAACTTAACCAGGTTCTTAACGAATTAGGGTAAAAAACAAAAAACAAATTTATAATTAGTTCGTTGAACAACAAGATTTGTTAAAAAGAGGCACTATCTTAACAGTAAATGCTACTGTTACAAGCTATGAAATTAGTCTCTTTAGTTACAAATTCTAAACCATTCAGTGACGGGGAAAGATTACTTAAATTTAAAATTATTCACACCCCTTCCCTCCTCAATGCATTTTTTGTGCATTTAGTCGGAAAATTTTACCCTTTTAAATAAGCCGGCAAATGTAGACCTTTTAGACCAGTCAGTCGTCGAATTTCAAAAAACAAGAATTTTTTTTTACTTAGCAAAAATTTTAATTGCACCCCACCACGTGACACCTACTAGCACCTGCCCTGGTGGCAGCTCAATGATTGATTACTGATGTTTTTTCCAGGCAGGAAAAGAAAATAAAGACTGGAAAGAAATCAACTTGTCATTAATTAAGCTGTTTGTAAAAAAGCTCATCAGATAAACGAAAAAGAATACAAGTGTTTTAAGTTACTAAGAATTATAAGTGAAAACAAATTTCAGTTCAATTCGAACTCTTTCAACATTATTTGATAAAGAAATGTTTTTCATTATTTATTTTCTTTAATAAAAACTAACTGCTTCAATAAGCTCGGCGCCAGCCGGTTCCGTAGCTACGTATCTATTAAACCGGTTGAACTAAATAAACATTCTGATGGTACCGATGCCGCTGGAACTGAAAATATTACCCGTGCAATTTGTGTTAAAACCGGGAACAATTTTTGATTAGCTTGGAAAAATTCGATGGCACTATTTTCGTAGCTCTGAAATTATTGCAAACTGTAATCGTTTATTTCTTTTTCCAGTTTATCATTGTTTTCAATTAAATGACAATATGATTTATCTGTTACAATTTCAATTAAGTTGATTGGCTTTCGTCTTTTGTTGTTAACGAAAGTAGTAGTATTTGCAAACGGTGGCGTTGACGATTGCTGAAATAATTTTATGGTATTGTCAGTTGAGCTGCTTGATGAGTTTAAAGTGTTATTTAAACAATTTGTTTCAATTGTTATATCGATTTCTTCGGATTCTTTTAGATACATTTCATAAATGTTTTTCTAAACATTTTTGCCTTTGTAATGCATTTATACCTATCGATATCATTACATTTTGAAGTTGTGTAACAAAAAGACTGCTAAAGTATAAATATAATTGTTTGAAATTGTTGTAAATCTCATCTAAATAACCACTAGAGAGTAATTAGCCGTTTACGTTGCTACAATAATTTCATAACTTGCGTTAGAGGCCCTTAGGGAATTGCATATTATAACTTTTAAACATCATAATTATATCATTTAGGAAAAGCGCACGAGCTTTTATGTAAATTCTAAATCTAAGGTTTAAACTTACGTTATGCAAATTTAAAATTAAAAAGTATTTAAACTAGTGTTGCTATCGACTTTGACTAAATCGACTAAAAGTCTACTAGTCGAAATTAGTCGACTTTGAAAAATCTAATTGCGGATCTAATCGACTTTGGATAATCTTAGTATAATAGTATTTATACATGCATTTCTTATATCTTTTTATTTGATTGAACATTATAAATCTTTTTAATTTTATTTTGTTTATCAAAAGCAAATATGACCCAGTGGGCACAACGACGTAGAAATAACGTTGAAACAACGTCGCAAACCAACGAAATGCAATGTTGAAACAACGTTGAAATTTGGTGGAATTGGAAACAAATTCCGACGTTGAAAACCACGATGTTGAAACAACGTCGATGAAAACGTTGTTTCAACGTTGCTATAACGTCTTATCGACTACATATCATCCATATTTCAACTTCAATAAAGTGAAAATTAAAAGTTCAACGTTGAAATTACGTTGTTTTAACGTCTTATCGACAATATATCAACCATATATGATTGATATATTGTCGATAAGACGTTAAAAAAACGTTCAAACAACCTAATTTCAACGTTAAATTTTGGTCATTTGATAAAAATTATACAGCCTATTGGATATAACTTATATCCAATAGGCTGCAGCCATGTTAAATTGTCATCGTTAACATGTTAAATTGTCTCGACTTGGATTGCGATAAAATAAGACAATAAAAAAGTAATATTTTGCGCTAAAAGTAGTGTATTTTATGTTCAAAAAATTATTTTAAGGGAGTTTATATCAGAAATAGATAGAATGTTAACATTTTATATATACATTTTATATTAACATATTCGAATCGTCATTTACGCACCGACAGCCACCATTAGATCTGTCGGGTGCATATTTCAACAAACTCATGATATCTGTTCTGACTTCAGCAACCGTAGCAGTCGCTTTACTAAGCATGACGCTCTCTATAAAAAAAGGTATTGCCTGAGTATTTTGCAACAAGTACAGCAAGAACTTGAAATTAAAATAGCACCAAATCATCAAATTGTGTTTTTCAATAACAGATATCATTACTCATGACTTACCAACAACAACCTTACAAATGTTTGTGCCTTCAAATTTCTCTTTACCCTTGCCGCCAGCCATGTTGAACTTTGATTGTAAACCATTGTTCATCAACCTACAACAAAAATTTATTACTTTTATAAATACATTAAACTTTGATACAATATCAGGTTAGGTAGCCCAATGGCACCGCGTATACCGCGGAATTCCGAATGGTTTTAAAATTTCAAAAATTCAATGACTTTTTTTTTTGTAGAAATAGGTCAATTTCAATAAAAATTATACATATATATAATGGATCATCCAGGTCAAATTTGAAAAATCCGAAAAAATGTTTGCGGAAAAAGTCTGGAATTTCACCCCCCCCTCCCCCTTATTTTCCCTCTTAATTTGATTTCATCTGAGTTGCTTTTATTTTTAGTTTTAAATTCCATCCTGTAAGATAGAGTCTGAATTATATTCAGAATCTACTATTGCAGTAGCCTTACAATTGCTGCTGCTACAGATATCTTCATTTAATGAAGCTGAGCAATCAATACCAATGTCACTACTAAGAAGCTCATTAACCAAAACATTATTCCGTCTCCATCGCTTTAACCGGGTAGCCATTTCCCTAAACAACAGAAGGCACTCTTATAGTATATATATATATATATATATATATATATATATATATATATATATATATATATATATATATATATATATATATATATATATACATATATATATATATATGTATATATATATATATATATATATATATATATATACAAGTGGAAGTTTTTAGAATAAAATAGCTAAATTAAAATAACATAAAACACACTATTTAGTTATATAGTGCGTGATTCTTTGCCATTTAGTAAACTTGGCATCGATGTTCATTTTCACGGTATATATTATATATGAATATTTATTTATATATTTATATATACATATAATATATGATATATTTATATAATATACATATAATATAATATATATATATATATATATATATATATATATATATATATATATATATGTATATATGTACATATATATATATATACATATATATATATATATATATATATATATATATATATATATATATATATATATATATATATATATATATATATATATGATATTATTATATATAACATATGATATATACATAAAATATATGATATGTTAATAAAATATCATATAGACTATAATAATCATAATACTATATTATAGTATTCTTATTATTGTTATTATTATTTTTATATTTTTTTATATTTGGGAAGAGCGGAAGGAAAAAAGTGATTCTTACGCCAACACATACGTCACTTTTAATTTCTTTTGACTTTCGTCCAGCATTTGCGAGTTGTCAGAAAGTTAAAACCATTAATTTAATAACAAACTGATCGTTTTATAAAAAAACCACAAAAACGCAAATTTAATTGACCAGAATGTTTTTAGAAACATTCTGAATGTTTTTAACAATATAAACAATGTTTTTATTTTAATTTTTTTTAATAAAATGTTTTTATTTTTAATTTTTTTAATAAAATGTTTTTATTTTTATATTTTTTACTGTAGATCATGGGAGTGCTGCTATAATAATCATAATAATATATTATAGTATTTTTATTATTGTTATTATTATTATTATTATTTCTATATTTACAAATATATATATATATATATATATATATATATATATATATATATATATATATATATACATATATATATATATATATATATATATATATATATATATATATATATATATATATATATATATATATATATATATATATATATATATATATTTATATATATACATATAACTTTGATAATATATATTTTATATTTATATAATATAAAATTAGTATAGTCAAATATACTAACATACGTAGTAAAACAATTTAATCAAACTTTAAAAAAGTACTTAAACAAACTCTAAAACAAATTCAAGTAAATTCTTTATGCAATACACACTGATGAAATAAAAAAAAAGATCTATTTAATATTTATCACTAATACATCGCAAATTAAGCAACGTGGTATCGTTAAATTGACAAACTCAAAACCTTTTGAAATGGCAATAGATGGCCTAATCGATGACTCGTAAAGTCACGCATGCGTATTTGAGTTCTCAAAATGCAAAACGAACGGTGAAACTCATAATATAGACGTTGATTCAACGTCGTGTTAAGTTGATCGTTTTCAACGAATTTTCAACGTTGATAAAATGGTGATTTTTGGTTATATGACGTCGCGACTAAAAATCAACCGTAAATCAACGTTGAAATTGCGTCGTGTGTCCACTGGGGACTGTTGAATAGAATGTAGTTTTTTCAGAGCCGGAATATAATATTTGCCCACCTTCCTTTCATATTAAATTAAAAAATTAAAATATAGTATTTCCCTCCATCCCAACGACCTCTCTCCTAATCCAGCACTAAGTTTTTTGTTTACTCTGTTGAAGTTCTATTAAGGGTTTGAGGATTTCAGCAACTTCCAAAAAAATTACTTTTAGTTACCGGTATCTGCGGTCACTTGAGAACAACTTTTTCTCTATTTTTACTATATTAACATTTTATTTATATTATTTTTTCATTTCTTCAGTATTTTTATAAATAATAAATAATCAAAATTACAAATTTCTTTTTTCGATATCCCAATTAATTTAAATCCAAAATTTTGTTAGTTAGCTTCTGTATTTCTGGGTTTACGACTGATCATTTAACGAGGGCTCGCCAAAAAATGGTTTTTCCGCATGCTTTTTGGCATTTGCCTTTTTATAGTCCAAAGATTTTTCCTGACGGCTTTGCATTATTAAACAACTTCATAACATATGACAATAATTATATTAAAAAACTTTATAGTTATGTGTTGTTGTTTTTTTTTTTGCTTTTTTTTATTATTAAAAAGATTTTCATACAATATCAATACGATATACAGTGCTGATCCGTTCCGTTCTTTAACTAGGGCTCTAAAGATAGTTAAATTGTGAGACCCTTCATATCTAAATAGTTTATTTTAAAACTTATATTTACTTTATTTTACTATTTTAGACTTATATTTGTTTTATATTTATCAAGAAATCAAAAGGACTTTTCCACAACATTAAATCATTTTGACCTAGCAAAATTTATCCTGCGTGGCGTTCATATTGTTTTGTTTCATTAATATTTAAGTTGTATAATTTAAAAACGTATAAAACAGACGTAAATTACTTGATTTCTTTTATTACTCCCCCTCCCCCCGCCCCCTCACATTTTGGCTAAATTGACTTTTAGTCGACTTGGTCGATTTCGAAAAAGTGTTAGTCGTTCAAACTATAATTTCAAAATATAATTTCGAAAATTTTAATATAAGTTCGAAAGTCGGCTTTGCTTGACTTTTGAAAATATATTAGTCGACAGTCGAACTTTTTATTATATTAGATATAGTTTAACCAAATATAGTTTTGAATTTTATATTGAATTAGAAGTTCAAATTTTTTTTTATTCAATATTGAATGAAGATGCTTTTAAGCATTTTTATTCAATAATTAATAAGTAAAAACTTGAATAAGTGAATAAGTTAAAATTTAAAAAAATTATACGTTCAAAATTTACAATTTAAATTGTAAACAAAAACACTTAAGTAGCTTTTGCTATAGGTAGGTTTTATTCACTTTGAGAGAGCTAATATTTTATATGAAACATTTCACCGTGTAGATGTAAGGGGTCGTTTGCAAATTATGTCACGCAAAAATTTTTTCAGATCCCCCTCCTCCCTTTTCCACAAAATGTCACAAAATATCAACCCCCTATCTTATCCTGAGGTTTCTAATCCCTGCTAAAGAACCGTTGAGGTTCTAATCCCTACAAAAAAATTTCGAAGCAAATTTTAGAATTCCGAAAGTGAAAAATTGTTTCGGTGTTATTTTTAGAATTTCGAAATCGCAAAATTATTTCGAAGCAAATTTTAGAATTTCGAAAGTGAAAAATTGTTTCGGTAATATTTTCAGAATTTCGAAATAGCAAAAATATTTCGAAACAAATTTTACAATTTCGAAAGTTAAAAATTTTTTCGGTAATATTTTCAGAATTTCGAAATTAAACTAAAATTTCGAAGCAAATTTTACAATTTCGAAATGAAAATATCGTTTTGATACAAAATTAATTAGTTTGAAATTATTTCGAACTTACCGAAACAAAAATAGAGTTTCGAAAACTTTTTTTTTTTAATCGAAAATTCGACTTTTGCTTTCGTGAACAACCTTAATTTTTATTAACGATTTATGCAAATGACTGCAGATTTAAAGTAAATTATATGCCGATTATACCAAAGTTATTGCTGAAATAAACAATTTAAATGATTATTACCTTCTTCAAAATTATATTAATCTGGTGGTTCAGTGGTGTAGTGAATGATTGATAGTATTAAATTACGCAAAATGTAAAACGATGCATATTGGCTAAAACAATAAAAATTTCAGCTACATAATAGCAACGAAAAATGATTCAATCCACTTTATTGCATCGAGTGATTGTGAGCAAAACTTGGGCATTATTTTGTTTAATGATGAGAAATGGAAATAGTAGATTCCTTATGCTTGCAATAGTATTATGCTTACTGCAATATGCTTGCAGTAGATGCTTGCAATAGTATTATGCTTACTGCAATATGCTTGCAGTAGATGCTTGCAATAAAACAAATAGAACTGTTAGTATTATGAGTTGTACCTTTAAATGATTGAATACATTCGACTAAAG
Organism: Hydra vulgaris; assembly: GCF_038396675.1. Classification (NCBI taxonomy): domain Eukaryota; kingdom Metazoa; phylum Cnidaria; class Hydrozoa; order Anthoathecata; family Hydridae; genus Hydra; species Hydra vulgaris. The sequence goes on from NC_088931.1 coordinate 86,369,769, forward strand.
AATTAGAAAATGTGCAAAGAAGAGAAACGAGGCTATCCCCATAATTACGTAAGTTACATAAAGAATTTATACTAATTATATTTGGAATTACCAAATTAGAGACAAGACGTAAAATATGGGATTCAAATCAAATGTATAAATTACTTAATAAACTAAATACATAGAAATAGTGCTACTTTGATCCACAATAAAAATTAATTAATAATTAAACACTAACAACATGTGGTCATGGTTATAATCTGGAATTTTGTTTGTCAGAACGATTTGGGTATTTAATTGCTCGGAAAGACTTGTAATTGTAGCTTTCCTCACTTTCCTTACCAAAAATCAAAAAAAATTTTACTTTATTTGCTCCTTCTCTGTTAAACAAGCCTGGATTTTTTTCAAAAGAACAAAGAATCTTATTTACGACTAATTTGTTGTTAAAATTCTTCCTGATCCTTTAGTTCGTTCGATAGATAAAGTCTTCTTATATCGTTTTATAACCCTTCCAACAGTAGATATAGGAATTCTAGTAACTTTTTAGATTTGTTTATAGTTCCATGATGGATTTTCTTTGTGTGCAAGATTTTTTTCCGATTTTCAAATTGCTTTGATGATATTTTAATAAATTTTAATTTGAATTTCTTTTTTTCTATACTTGATTGAAATATATATATATATATATATATATATATATATATATATATATATATATATATATATATATATTTTTTTTTTTTTTTTTTTTTTTAACGTGTTAGTAATTAATTTTGAAGGTGATTTCCGTTTCTCATTTTTTTCGATCTCATGTTTTAATAGACAAAGAAAAGGACTTTAAAACTTAACTATTAAGAAATATTTTACAAATATTTAAGCCAAAATATGGCTGTCATAATTAAGTTTGAATTAATTTAGATTACGAATTTAAATAAAAACTGGGTCGCGTAATTAAAAAAAAGGATTTCTAAATGGTTGATTTCTAAATGAAAACGGCGTTAAAATGTTTTTAAAAAGATTGTGAATACTTTGGTAATTCTTAAACTATAATATCAAATAAGAATTCTTTCCTCAAATTTTCAGACCTATGTTTTTATAAGATTTTGATTCAGTATAATACATTCTATCATAATCAATCATAAAAATAGGGGAGGGGGAGAGACACAAATGTAGAGCAGCGTCAAATATTCCGTGTCATTAAGTACCGCTGCCGTTTTGATAGTTATAACCTTTTTCGAAATTTAAAATATTTGAATATTTTTATGTGTTGCAATCAAATTGTAGAAAGTAACACTTAATAAATTTGTTGAAAACAATCTAAGATTAATCAAATTTTTAACAAAATTTGTGTCAAAAATAAAAATATCGGTTTTTACTTTTGAATCTTGAGAGTCTGAAACGAGGTTTTAATTATTTGCTACTCGAAACAATTTATGAACCTAGTTTCTATTATCATTATGGTTTGTGTACGCTTTATTAAAAGATGTTTATTTTTTAAATAAAGTATTCTGCACTAGAGTTTTCTAAAACTTTTATTTAGCTTGTTTTTAAGAACGATAAATTTTCTAAACTACTGTATATTAAATTAATATTGATATAATGTCACTATTGTAATAGTATTGAAAAGTATATATAAAAACCCGCTATGACACAACGTTCACGTGATATTTTCGCATTTTATAATGTATGTGCACTGAAAACCTTTATATAACCTCGTAGAACTTGGAAGGCGGAAGTTTAGACCGTTAAAATTTTCTGTTGTATAGAAATGTCAGATATCTCTTCTCCCAATTTATCATTTGATTCGTTAAATTCTATGAAAGTGGTTGATTTACGACAAGAACTTGATAAACGTGGTTTAGATAAGTCTGGTTTAAAGTCAGATCTTGTGAAACGCCTTGAAAAAGTAAGCATACTTTAAATATTGATAAATTTAAGAAAGGAGATTAGATACTTGCATATCTAATTCATTTTATGAATGTTAGGTGAACGTTGAGAGCGGTTCCAAAATTAAAATTTTTATTGCGACCTACACTCACGTTAACGAAATAAACGGCATTCTTTATTGCAGTTTTAGTAAAATAAATAAATTTATGTGCAGACCCAGCCAAAATTGAATTGTAATTTAATGTTGTTGGTTGTGATGTTGTAAATATATGTTAAATACTATGTATGTAAACCACACATATCTAGAGTGTAACATATATTTATAATCTAATATATTCAATAATATCTAATATTAAATAATACCATATTAATATTATACTATTAAGTATAGGTTAGCAGCTGTTACAGTTGTTCAATCTTTTAACATAATATCTATTACGAACTATGAAAACATCAAGTCGAAAAAAGTGTTTAATTTTAATTTAAAGTAAATGTTTGAAAATTTACAAAAACTTAATTGTTTAAATCTTTTTTTATATGTATATTAGCAGTGTTAAAATCGATACAGTATTTTATTTTCAGATATGATGAAATAAGATTTTATTAAATATACATATTTATCAGTTCATTAGTAGTTGATGTATGTACATTTATAGGAATATATTTAAATAAGAGTGCACATGATTTACCAATTTAAATCACACTGATTTGAATCATGGTTTAAATTTATATAGTTTTTTTGATGACAGATGATTTTTTTTTTAATAAATATTGAAAAAAAAAAGTATTCTTTTGTAATAATTAAAAAAAAAAGAAAATTACATGTCACAGAACTATGTTTTTACAAAGTATTCTAATAGAATTAAGATATACAAGTCTTCCTGATGTGTCAATGGTTTCAGCTAAGTAAATATTTTTGATTTCAATTGTATTTTTTATATTGATTTTTAACACAAATAATTGGCTCATTGTAATTATTTGACTAACCACCCTCATTCTAAACTTACTTTCTCCAATCATATATTATATAAACTTGATGTCTAATTTGCAGGATTTTATTGGACAAAAAAATGAAGCTGCTTTTTATTTGTTTATAAATGGTGTGGCGGAATACTATCACAAAATTTTGATTTTCTCAAACTAGATTGTGGAAAATGTGAAAAAAGAATAGTGTCACAAATTATTGCATTAATGGTTGTCGAATAGTAGAATAAAGAATAATGTTGCAAATAAATTTAATGAGTAGTGTTGAAAATAAAAAAAGGAGTGGTGTCGAATTGGAGTTTGATGAATAGTGTCGAAAACAAAAAAAGATAGTGTTGAAAATAAATTTAATGAATAGTCTCGAAAATAGAGAAAGGAATGTTGTAAAGGAGTTTGATGAATAGTGTCAAAAACAAAAATAATGTCAAAAAATAGTTATTATAAATGCTTGTTTAGATAACATGTCTGATGTCATACTAAAATAGCCTGCTGTCGGGGACCAACTATTTTATAGCCTAAAGTTGCGTGTCATAAAGATAAGCAAAATGAGTAAGCAATTGCTTTTGCAACATTAGGCCTTTTTAATATATTTGACACCTTGTCATTCTTATAAATATAGTCCGCCATTTGTAAAAAGGGCAAAAGCTGAAACTGAAGTGTAAAATAAAAGTTAAAAGTGCAAGTCAAAAGTTCCCAATAAATTAAAGATAATTCAAAAACACATTTTCATAGTTATAAAATACTTATAAATGTTTTTTTTATGAGTCTATGTTTATTAAAAAGTATTATAATTCATAAAAATGCTTCAAAAGCATCTGTTGTTTCACTTTTCTATTCAAAACTTTATTCTCTTTCTAATCATAAATAAATTTAGGAATTATGTATCATTATTTTACAAGTATCCTAGTTTCCTCTAAACACTTTTATATAAATAGTATTTATATTTATAATATATTTACTTTATTTAAGAAAAAAAAAGTTGCATAATATTTGCTTACAAATTTCATCTGCGATTTGTAAAAAGGGCAAAAGCAGCTTCACTTATTAGATAGAAGTTATAAAACTAGTTTATATAATATCATTGACTTTCTCTTTTTAAAGCATAGAATTTCTCTGTTTTAAAGCATAGAAATTTGTTGGCTGCATCTTTCTAGTTGGACAACATATTAATATTTTTTTGATGTTGAGTCTAACTTTGTTTTTGGAATTTTAGATATTTGTCTAACTGAAATGTTAAATTAGTATCCAAAAATATTTGTGCAACATGCTCATTTTGTGCTTTCTTTCAACTTGAACTTGTTGTAATAACATGATGTAGATGATGTGCCCAGATTTTTTTTATAGTTAAACCATTATAATTAGAATTTTTTTTGTTTGTGATCTTTTCAAAGATCTGAATTAATGAAAAAAAAACCTGAGTTAATGAAAAAAACTTTGCAAAATCCTGATTGTGTTTCTGATGGGTTGCTTCAAATCATGAACTTGGGTGTTGGTAGAAGCAGTCTGAAGTTCACTGTCTGAGAAATAATGTTGAATAAATTTTCAATTGCACTTCTTATGTTTCAAGTTTATAATTTAACAAGATATTTATGCTTCTATTTCTATGACAAATTCTGATTAATTTATGTTGTAATAAATAAAGTTTTTTCTATGATGAATTATTTCTTTTTACAAAATTGAAATTTTGTTGCTTGCTTTTTTTATGTTAATTGAATAGTATGGATTTAGTGAGCGTGTGATGCAGCACTGGGTCAGTATCGTAGGATATTTATAGTATTTTTTTATTTAAGTCTGGCACCATTCTGGGATCCTGCTGTGAGTGATATTAAGTGCACCTTTATCTCTAAGAGAAACCATGTACCTTTGAGTTTTAGGATTAACTCCAACATAAAACAGTTTAAGTTCCACCTGGTACAGGCAGGAGCAATGATTTTAGCTGTAGTATTCCTGTGAACTCTGCTAGTTAGTTCTAAGGCAGTGTATGCAGTTTTTTGCTTCCTGCGCTTCATTGCTAGCATGAAGGCTATTAGGTGATCTGGACACAACTGTGAGTCATAATTTATTCAGTCTGTGAGTGTGTTACAGTATGTTTTATGTTAACTACTGCATCATAGATAATTACATTCTTGGGCACAGTGTGTAACAGTGAATAATTTTGAATCTATTTATCCAAAGCCTTAATTAAAACAAAAGTAATGATAATATAATGATTTGAATGATGATTTACTGAATTTTTCTTGAAGAAAACTATTCTTACTGAAGAAAATAAACTTGAAAAATATGTAGGTTTATGGATATACAAAAAACTTTTCTAATGTGGTAGTGTCTTCCAAGAAAGTTGAACTTCTTTCAAGTTGGTTATTGATATAGTGAAGAAATGATCATATTTGTTTTCTACCAGGTCATATTAAACTCACAAGCAGATATAATACTTGGTTTTACAAAAATCCAGGGTTGTCAATTATAAATAAAGGTTTTTTGATATTTTGTTGGAAAAATATAAAGCTTTAAAGTATAAACAAAAATTAGGGCTTGAATTATGTGATTGCAAATCCCAATATCTGGAAATGCTTCTGAGCTTTAGATTTTTAGTTTTTTAAAAACCATAAAACTCTGTTTTTATTACTAAACTTAATACAAAGGTTGTCCCAGAACTACCTAGCTCAACAAAGAAAGCACGAAAGTTTTAAAGAAAAAAATAACCATGGCTGAAAGCCTTAACCTTTGAAAGTTTAACTGTGAAATTTAATTTTTTTTTTTTTTCCTTTTCAAATTAGCGACCATTATCAGTGAACGTTTTCAGTAAATTTTTAATATGGTGAAAATTGGTCATCTTTATGCCATTCAATATTTTTATTTAAAAGGTCTCAGTCCAACCAATATCAAAAGTGAACTAGATTCTACTCTAGGGGAGTCAGCTCCCTCATTTGCAACTGTGAAATATTGGATTGCAGAGTTTAATAGAGGCCATATGACCTGTCAAGATGAACCTCGCCGTGGTCAACCAAATGAGGTCACCACGCCAGAAATGGTTAAGAAAATCCATAAAATCATACTGGGCGATCGTCAATTGAAAGTGCGCGAGTTAGCTGATATGGCTGGCATATCAAAAAGTGCTGTACATTGCATATTGACTGAAAATTCGGACATAAAAAAGCTCTGTGCACAATTGGTGCCAGGTTAACTCACAATTGACCAAAAACAATGTCGTGAGGATGTTTCAATGAATTGTTTGGCGATATTTCACAAAAATAAGGCCAAGTTTTTGTGCCAATTTATAACTATGGATGAAACAATGGGTTCTTCATTTCACTCATGAAACAAGAGAGCAGTCCAAACAATGGACAAAAAGGGGAGAATCAGCTCCAAAGAAGGCTAGGACAACTTCCTAGGCTGAAAATGTTATGGCATCAGTTTTTTGGGATGCATGTGAGATAATTTTGATTGATTATCTTTAAAAAGGAAAGACCATCAATGCCGCATGTTATGCAAACTTATTGCAGCGTTTGAATGAAGAAATCAAGGGAAAATGTCTGCATTTTGCAAAAAAGAAAGTGTTAGAGAAAGAACTTAATGAATTAAAATTTGAATTGCTTTCTTACCAGATTTAGCCCCCTCAGTTATTTTATATTTCCAAACTTAAAAAAATGGCTTGGTGGGAGAAGATTTTTTACAAATGAAGAGGTAGACTCTGGGGTTGATGGCTATTTTGCAGAGTTCAATGGTTCTTACTATAAACAAGGTATCAAAGCAATTGAATATCACTGGGAAAAGTGTATTGAGCTAAAATGGGACTATGTTGAGAAATAAAAATAAATTTTTTTAAATTTTTGTATTTTCTTTGTTAGGCTAGGTAGTTCTGGGACAACCCTTGTAACTGTTATTCAATAAAAAATATTTATATTGATCTTGAATTATGATATAAAATTTTTTTATAAAGCTATATTATTACTATTATTTTTATTTTTGTTAAAAATTGTAATTTAAACTTTAATATATTAATTCGTTTTATCAAATTATCAATCATCAAATAAAACTAGGAAAATAAAGGGTGATAAAGTACAATGTAATTATTAAAAACAGTGCTAATCACAACAGTCTAAAGGAATTTAGTGATGATTAAATATTTTAAATAAAAGAAATCGTGAAATAAGATATAAAATACATTTTTATCTTAAATCTTATTCAATATTTTCTTATAAATTAAATGCTCGTAACTCTTGTAGTTATGTACACAAAATTAAAGACAAGAGTTAAAAAATATATAAAAAGTAATTTGAACTTTTTATAGTTATTTTAAAACAAAACAAAACAATTCTAATGACTTATTTTAAAATATATCTTATTTAATAATTATTTTATTATCAACTATCAGTTAATTTTTAATTTGAAACATTTAAATTTTTAAATGAATATTTACTTAAACTTTCCCCCTGAACAAAAATCGATTTTAATGTTTCATACAATGTGCAAGGAGCTTAAGTATAATTTTTTTAAGGGTTGTTTTTAAATTGCTGCGCAAATTCTTCAAATCCTTAGTTAGTTATTTTATCCTATAGCTTTTTTATTTATAATCCTTAAATTACCTTGTGTTTAAACAAACAATAATTAAAAATATGTAAATTTTGTTATAATTTTTGCAGTAGCAGGGCTCAAAATAAGCGTCAGAAATTGTCCTGTAAAAAATGAAATCTATCTGTCATTTTGTCAAACCCATATTTTATGTGCATTTATCTTTTAATCATTTTAGTTATTCCAAAATTATTTATAAATTCAGTATTGTATAAAAACTTTATTTTTTGAACTTTTTTTTTTTTATACAACACAAAAATTAAAGTAGAACACACAGCTACGTTAATAAAATACGTCATTTTTTTGAATTAAGTAGTCAAGTTTTTATCATTTGTATTAAAGCATTGCAATTAGTTTATATTAGTTTATTATATATATGCAATTAATTCAAATTTATAGTTTAGTATTTGTTTTATTTTTTCTCCGATAAATTTCAAACAAATATTTTAGCTTTAAAAATTCTTTTTAAATTTATTTTATAAAAATTTTAATGCAATAGTTGTTTTAATGCTTATAGAAACCAGTACTTTTTGTTATACTGTTAAATTTGAGTTGTTGCGTGATGTTTGCTTTCGCACTAAAAATTTTAGCTTTTAAAAGTGTTTATAAAATTAATCCTAAAAAAAGTTTGAAAAGATTTATAAAAAAATACATATTTATATAAATGTAAATTTCAGAAAAGTTAGTTATTTTGAACCCTAAGTAGTAAATTTATTGTTTTGTTTTTTCATTAATTTTTGCAAAATGATAAAATTGATCGTTTCATTAAAACTGTTCACAGTTTTTAATAAACTGAAAATTTAATGATGAGAAATATTTCCAGATATTGCAATTTGTGATTAATTAAATCGAGCCTTGAAATTCTTTTATTACTGAAGTCATTACGCAGAAAAATTAGAAACTCAAAATAACTCATTAAATATTTAATAGCTTTTAAGCTAAAATTTCTGGGATTTGCGTTTTTTATTAATATTCTCACAATCAAATTAAAGAAATTTGTTTTTTAAATATAATATAAATATTTTAAATTTTTTTATGGTTTTTATTTATTTCAATAAATAATTGCTATTCGTTTATTTTTTAAACAAACCTTGCATTGATTTAAATTTTTTGCTTTGACAGGATGGATATCTAAGGAGAACAGTGTTTTAAGTGTTTTCAAAAAATGTTTTCTACAATGATACAAATACTTTAACAGAATAAACAATATAGTTTATAGTTCATAAAGTATTTAAAGGTTTTAAGAAAAAATAAAGCATAAGAAATTTAAAAAAATATGATAGTTTGTTACTGCTTTTTTTTTTTTTTTTTTGAGTCAAAACATTGCCAGGTTTGCCATTTTTCTAAAATCATTTAAAAAATTTTGTGACATGATATTAGCTTATGTCATTTAATATTAGCTTCTGCGCCTTAAATTACTTGCGAAAAATTTTCTTTCCGGCTATGTGATGTCAATTTGATCTGGCATGAATTTCTTTAAATTTGAGTTTAAAGCAGACAAATCTTTTATAATTTCTTTTAGTTCAATTCTTATTTTGTCAGGTATAACAGTTTCATTTTTAAAAGACCAGTACAAAAAATGTTAGTGTAGCTTTTTGAATTTTTGTAAAAAGTGCTATATAATTCTGTATATAATTTCATTTTTTTTTTAAGCTTTGTGTTGTATATAAATAATGTCAAGTTAACATAAAATTTGGACTTTTATCTTAAATAGACACTTAGTATGTTGACCACCATTAAAAACAGCCTAGAAAATTTTTAGGGATTATCTTTTTCAGGATATATCTGAAATTCCAGATATTTCTTTTTCTTTTTTTTTCCAGATTTCCATAAAAATTTCTGTAAATAAAAATTTAAATATATATTATTGCAATAAATTTGTTTTTTAACATTTTTAGTCCATTAAAAAAAAACTTTTCAAAAAATTTATCAGCTAAATTATAACCAATATAAGGGAAATAAATTTCCTTTTTTTTTTATTTTTTTGCAAAATGTTATACAAGTTTTTACAATAGTATTTGAGTATTTGATAAAATAAAAACACTTTTAACTTAGTTACTAGATAATTTAAATGATAATTTATATTCAGCCATTATTTACTGTGAAATGCAACAGTTTTTATTTTATAATTGTTTATATAAATTTTAGATTAAGTTACAAATAAAACTATATTTAAATAAAGTTATGCTGATAAGAAAATAGTAAATAATTAAAAAAAGTTTTTATTGTATTTTTAGTCATTGTTAGATGAAAGTGCAACGTCAGACGCAGATATGACAGATAAACATGAAGGTACATGTATTTTTTTCTTGATGTTAAACAAGGATTGAATTAGGCGATCATGATTAGCTGGAAAAATATCTGGTCTTCAAAATTTTAGTTTATGCAAAACTGTGTACTGTATTTTCATGGGACAAGTTAGCTTAAATTTGTTAGATAATGAGCTATAAAAACAAAACAAACCAAAAAACTTACAACTACAAAAGTAATAACACGTAGTTACAAGTTAAAATAGAAAAGCATCTTAAAAAATATAGTGGATAGTCAAATAATACTAAAAAACTTCAGGAACCTAAACAAATACGTGCTTCATAAGAAATGTTTAGCACTTCTAAAATGTTTTTAATAGTCTGTAACAACGTGTATTTTTTTTAAAATCAACAATTGAGAATTTTTAGTTTGGTTGATATGAAAATTACAAGCTTTATTATGGGCCATTAGTAACATTTTTTGAAAATATAATCTTTATAGAAAGTTTATCATTTTGTATTTTACATTTTCATTCAAGTATGTATAGTTTAAGTTCCTAAAGTTTTGAATGTTATTTGAATATCCATTTTTTCTAAATGCTTATTTACTTCAATTAAAATTTGGTATTACTTATGTTGTTTGAACAAGGAATGAATTATAAAAGTTATAAGTGCGTTATAAAAGTGATAACACTATTATAGTGTTATCACTTTTATAATACAGTTAGAATAGAGTGTTGTTACTTTTGTAGTCTTAAGTTTTTGTTTTTTATCATTTTTTCGTTAACAAATTTAAGTTAATTTGCCCCTTGAAAACAAAGTGCACGGTTTTGCATAAACTAAAATTTTGAAGACCAGATATTTTTCCAGATATCACAAATCTCTATTACTTAATTCAACCCTTTTTTAATAATGAAATTCATCTCTGCAATTATTGTGGATAAGTGCTTTAGAGATATCTTACCTAATCTTTACTTTTAGTTGCATCATATTGAGTTGTATTTTATTTGCATAAACAAAAATAGTAAAAAACATATAGCGCATTTAAAATTAAATATTACTTTAAAAATTATTACAAAATTATGCAATGATAATAAAAAAAAAACACAAAAAATTATTACATTTTTTTGAGCACTTTTAAGGTAGCAATTAATTAACAATTTTTAAAATTTTTTTTGATGTTATTTTAACAATTATTTTTGATATATATGTATGTATAATTAAGTAACCTGAGGATACAAAGTTGTCTCATAACTTTTTAATTCATTTTGTAGATCAGATTTTTTTTTTTTTTTTAGATGAAACTGAAGAAAGAATAAAAGCTGTAAGATATTGCTTTACTACTAATTGTATAATCATACTTGTTGTGAGCTGTAGCTTTAGCTCAACAAAAATAAAAATTAAGTTTTTATTAAAACTCAACTTATTTTTATTGTTTTCAACTAAAATATATTGTCAGTGAATATGTAAAAATTTTAACAAAAAACTATTAGTGTAAAAAATTCTAAAATGTGATTTAATATTGAAAAAATCAGGGCATAGTAACATCAGAAGATTTATAAAGAAGGATTAGAGTTATTAATCCTGTGCTATAATTTTGATCTCAAGGTTTTGTTCTTGCATTTACCTATTCCTGGAATCCCAAAATCTTTAAATATTTGTTCTTGAAAGATATTAACGTTATTTTAGTAAAAATTTTAGAAAATTAGTTTAAATTTTTTTTAGATGTGTTCAAAGAAAGGTTTAAAAAAACTTTATTAAATTAGGAAATGTTTTGTTTTTAATATTTAATGATAAAATTATAACAAGTTCATTGTTTTTATAGATTTAATATACATATATGATTATTTTTTATTATTTAAAAAATATTTTTAGAGGAAGCAAATCATATCCAAAGTTTTGTGGCCCAAATAATTTTTTATCTTTGTTGCAAAATGTAAGGCATTCTACACTGGTAGATTATATAGTTATTAAGAAATTACTCCTTCTTTGCAAAAAATCACTGTTTCTCCATTTTCAAACAACAGCATTTCCTTTTAAATTTTTACCAACGGTCTCTTTTTATATAGCTTTAAGTTTCTCTTAAATACTGAAAGGATTTTAAAGGGTAAAGGAAAAATCTATCTTACATCTATACCCCTTTGTTGCATTTTTCAAATGCAATAAAGAGGTATAGATGTAAAATAGATTTTTCAGTAAGAGAGACAAATGCAACTTTTGACTTGTATCATTGTAGCATCTTTAAGTTTTTTTTTTAACCCTTAGACCCCGCTCAATTTTGTAGGTTTTACCACTCAGCATGCAGAATTTTTAGCTAAAATTGTAGATAAATTAAAAATAAGAGTTTATTATGTTATCCCAAAGTTTCAACATTGACCTAAAGTTTTTCTGAAAGGAAAATTAGTATCCTACTTAAATAGGTATTTACTTTATTATAGGTATAGGTAGAGGTATTTACTTTATTATTATTTTATAACTTATATAACTTTTAAGTATTTTATAACCTGTATAGATTAACATTATACCTATTATAAAGTTTATACAGTTTTGACCTAAGAAACGTTTTTTTTTTAAAAAGAAACATTTCATATTGCACCTTTTTTTTTTAATAAATAGACAATTTTTGAGAAAAAAACAGGTTTTATGTAGGTAACGAAATTAAATTTTTCAACATTCCATAAACATTTAAATAGAATGATTAAAACATATACTAATATCATTTTTATTTTTTCAAATTTTGAAAAATTATACTCATAGTTTAAGCACAACTAAGAGTAAATATTTTTAGAAATTAACTGAATATCTTATTGCTTTGATAATATATTGACAATAAGAACATTTCTATATAGTACTAGTGTACTACCTTGATTAAATATAGCTTTATTACATGTTTCTTATGTTGTATTTTAATGTTACATAAATAATGTCTATAAAACTAGGTTGATAAGACATGTAAACAGCATTTTAGATTTTGAACCATGTAAGAAAAATATATATGCAACTATGAGAAATCAGTTATTAATCAATAGAATCATTATTCTTACTATTTTTGACCTCATCAATAGTGTCTTAAACTTGGGATTGTGTCAATTGGCGACCTCAGGAAGTCATAGTTTATCTTGATTTCATAGTTAAAATGTAAGCAAAGTTTATAATAAAACCATGTAAAGTTGTTTTTCAAGACTGCCGTGGACCATTAATTTGAAATCAAATACAATGCAACTTTTAGTTTTTGAAAATATAGAAGTATGTTTAAAAATGCTAAAAAGAGTTTTTCGGATCTAGTAAGAACGCCAAAAGTCATAATTCAGATCGAGAAGGTTAACATAAAGTTATAACAGCATCATCTGTTAACAAATTAGCATCCCGAGGACAAGCTTAACTGTTGCTTTGGTACTAGTACTAGTGTGTTAATGATACTGGTATTGGTACTAGTGTGTTAATGATAGCAGGTTTTAGATTAAGCCAAAGATTGTGCATTAATAATAGCATTATTAGATAAAGCCAAAGATTCACTTTCAGGTAAGCTTATGTCTGTTAATCCCTTTTGCATACAATTTTTATTTTATTATACACTTAACAGACACGTTGATAAATAAACCAAAAACTGATTCATCTAGTCTTGTAGTCTTTTATTATAGTTATATGCTTCCTAAATTCAGCCATAAAATGTTTCTGCAAAATATTATTTTGTGTTGGTAATTGTCTGTCATTGCTACTAGTTTTTGTACCTTTTTGATCAATAAGAATAAAATCAAGATATTACATTGGTTTCCTTGATGTATAATATGAATAAAATCAAGATCAACCAATTTATTGAAGTCCAAATAATAAACATCTTGCATAAATTATTCTCTGAATAATTGTCTTCTATGTTGTGTTGTTTGTCTTTGTCGAATTGTTATTTTAATCTATATTCTCTTGATACCTAATTTCCTGCTTTTGATATACTACTTCAATAACAGCTCAGTTGTACATAACAAAACTGTTGGTTTACAGGTAATACCTTTATTTTATCATTCTTGCTCTGTCAATCATAATACTAACAATATCTTTTTGGAATGTCACGTTGCACAAGCTTTTGTTCTAATAGCTCAATAAACTTATCTGCAGGCATTGATTCTGCTATACAAATTAATCCTGAGCTCCAGAACTGACAATTTAGTGCATTTAAATTAATTTTCAAGTAGCAACGGTTACATAGCGAAGTCCATTCATTAAAATTCTATGTAAAAAGCTACTGTAATTTAAGAAAGTTTACTGTTTAAATAATCCACAATTTAATTCCATTTTTACTTGACAATATTAAAAAAAACTTAATTTTGTTACTTGTCAAATTGCTGTCAACTATATAGTTTTATCCTTATATGTTATTTATTAAAAGTATTGTTAAGATTGAAATATGATATTGAAATCTGAAATAAACAATCATGTTAAAATATTTTCAAAATTGATGGTTAAAAATCAGTTCTTAATTAAAAAAAATTATTTTTTCAATGTTCACAGAAACTACCATTTTAAGCAGTTGAGTCATTTTAAGACAAATTGCCTAGTTGAAGCAAAAGTAGTGTGAATAATTCTGTATGTAAAATGTGTGCAGTATAATTCTTTGAAACAAGACCTGATAATAATTTACTAGTAATAAAAATTTTCTCTGTATACAGTGTTAACTTTATTTTTTTCAGGATGCAAGTCAAGTTTCAGAATCTAAAGGTAACAATTGTCAGCATTTGCCAGAAGTCATTTTTTTTTTTTTTTTTTTTCTTTTCTTTTCAGAGTGTTTGCTGTATGTAAATACTTTAAAAATTTGTTTCAAATTTAAGTTGATAAAAACTTTAAATTTGAGAAATTAATGAAGATGTTTCTAAAAATATATTGGTTATAAAACCTGAGAATGTTTTTCCTCATCCGCCCTGTCATAATTTTGTGCATGTGTGATTACTATGCATTTTTGGTTTTCAAGTGGATTGTAATCTCTGAAGACCTGGATACAAGCAGATGATAATCATTTTATTGGCTTGAAATTGCTTTGTTATTTGTTATTATTTAACGCTAATTGCACCAAGGAATTTATTGTTATTATTTTTTTGTTTTGATTCAGTGGGCTGTCAACAACATACACTGCCATAATAAGCTCAGAATTTAAGTTAATGAGTTTAAATTTATGATTTTATTTGGGCGATTGCTGATTTGGCTTCTATTTTGAGTCATAGCTTTTGACTAATATTTTTGGTTGTTTGAAGTCTATTGTGTTATGTTCAAAAAAGCAGAATCTGTGAAATATTTTAACTCTAAAGAAATGTTCAACTAATTTTTAAATTTGTTGTGGTATATACTCTATTCTTATTTCTTGGTTGTCGATTTGGTGGTATCGTCAAACAAGATGTGGTAAATTGATTCTTAAAGCAGCTTCATATATTTACAAATGTTTATGTAATATTCAAACAATTGCATGGTAAAACCTGTTTGGTGTAACTTTATTTAACATCAGGAAAAACTTAAAAAGCCTTGGAAAGTCAAAACGAAGAAATATCATCTGGGAACATTAAAAATTGAATTGAAAAAATCTATGTTATCAAAGAATCAAGAATCTAAGCTTGAGCATATTTTAAAACACTGCACACTTTATGACAGGGTTCCAGTTTGTTGTTGTTGTTTTGTTGTTGTTTTTAAACTTTTTAATTGTTTTTTAAATATATTTATTTTATGCATGTTTTTCAAAAGATTTTCAAATGGAATCTGCAAATAACATTGACTCAGTGAAAAGTGAAAACAGTGACTCAATGAAAGTTGAAGACAATGAAAATTTTTTTGAACAACATCAAGAACATGATAAATTTTTACAAGAAAAAACAGATGAAGATAACCAGGAAAAAGATAGTGTAAAGGATGTGCTAACAAATATGGTAAATTCAGTTGAGGACACAAATAATCCTAAAGTTGAAGAAAATGAAATAAAGATGGAAGAAAAAAGTAGAACTAATGAAGAAGAAATTATGGATGTTACAGAGACAGTTGCTTCTGGTGAATTGGTTGACGATAATTCTTTGGAAAAATCAACGGGAAATGAGTTAAAAGCCACAAAACAAAGTAATGCTGAAAAAGAAGCACTTGTTGATCAAGAAAGTAATGAAAACGCTCTTTTAGTAAATGATTCTAATAAAACTTTGGTTTTGGCTGAAAATACAGATGAGATCCCAAGAAAAAGTTCAGAGCAGGCCTCTAATAGTAACACAGTAAATTCACCTAAAAAAGAATCTTCTGAAATTTCTGATTCAAGCGAGAATAAAAAGGACTCGCTTTTAAAAAGGTTTGTGAATTCTTTTGTACAAAAATTTTCGACCATAGTCAGTAAAATTAGTCTCAATAATGGAATGGTGTTTTAGAGATTTTAAGAAATAGATGCTTTTGTTAGCTTAGTTTCAGATATAGTTATGAAATTTGTATGTTTAATCATCAATTTTTTTGGCTGTTATAATTGTCTCTTCGTTTTAAAACAAAAACTTATTTATCTTCTCAACTTTAACAAAAAATCAAAAGATTTTTCAAAATTTATAAGATTGATTTTTTTACATTTTGATAATATTCTTTTTTAAATTCTTAATGTTGATTATTTTAAGTTGTGATAATGATTCTTTTTTCTTGTCTTGGTAATTTGATCTTGATTTTGAACCATTAAATTAAAATACAAAAAAAATCTATAGTTTTGTAAAAGCTAGCCAAAACAGTTTTTTTAAGGTGTAAACAACTTTTTTAATTTTCAAATAGTCTCTAAAAATTTCTTAAATAAATTGGTTTAATAATTTTAAAAATTACAATCGCACAATAAAATTATATTAGAAAACAGTTTTACTTATCAACTGAATTATTTTTAAACTAAACTTGTTAATTACTTAATAAAGTTTTAAATTTGATTCCATGAAAGTCCACAGAAAAGTATAAAAGAGACGCTGATAAAATATCTTATTTTAGCTGTATAAAGGGTGATGCTAGACAGTAAATCCTGACTCTAACCCTGAAAGAAAATTTTAAGCATAATTAAGACAGTACGTTTTTCATATTCTCAATGTTGAAAACAACTGTTAGTCCATTTTTTGTATTTAGTTGGTTGGAATCTGTTTAAATACTTTTAATTGGTTGAAGATTATTTTTGCTTTAAACCATCAAAGTGTTTTTTTTTTTTAATTCTGCTATAAGAAAAATTAATGTGATTATTTATTTGTCATAAGTGTTAAGTAACACATATTACAGATGGATTACACAGATTACGTAATAACATATATTACAGATGGTTATTGGTTCAGCTTTTTAACCCAAGCAACTGGAATGTTATGGGAACTGGAGCTCAAGATTATTTTTGTAATTGACTCAAATATCTTGTATTTATCTTGGCTTAACATGCTAAATATATTTTATCTAAAAAGATAACTCAAAACTCTATTTGCATTTGCTTTGGTCATAGAAAACTGGATGATGCTTGTTTTTCATATGCTACTTTTTTATAAAGACCAGAAAAAAATACTGACTTATGCCTATCAACTCAGCCTAATCATTTTTCATTGTGATTTTTAAGTAACGTACGGTTTTATAATTCCCAACAATTAAAAATGATTTTCATATATAACCCTTTGTTTAATTTACTATTTATTTTGCCAATAATGAAATTAAAAATCCTTCGAAAAATTTTATTAAATGAAGTAATCTCTCTATTAAAAAAAAAAGATCTCTCCCAAATTATTTAGTGAAAATACACTGTTTTCTTGTTAAATTATATAGTCTTGTTAAAGATATGTTTTCTTGTTAAATTATATAGTCTTGTTAAAATTTGTAACTACTTAGTTCATTTCCAACCTTTTTTTTTGCTTTTTACTCCTTCAAAATTAGTTAAAAATTCCACAGTACTTACGAATATAAAAAAATATTTGCCAAAAATGTAATACAAATTCTAGTTATAAATGTACAAAAACACTAAGTTTAGAGAAAAGAATCATTTAAGGTTGTTATCATAAATAAATGTTTTTAAATTTATTCCATAAATATTTTTACTTTTCAGTGAAAACATAGCAAAACAAAATGAAGATAAAAAAACAGATTTAAGTAAATGCATTTGGATAAGTGGGCTTTCATCTATAACAAAAGCAGTTGATCTCAAAGATGTATGCAGTAAATTTGGGAAGGTAATTAGATATATACTAATTAACATATAATAAACTAAATGTAAAAATTGTTTTATAAAATATGACAAACCAAAACTAGTTGTAATGGTTTTATAATTTCTTTAAATCATTGGGATTGTTTGATTTCTTTATATGGTACCTAGTGATTTTTTTTCTCCTAATTGAAAATCAGGTCTTCTACATAATATTTTGGGTTGTGGCAGGCATTTTATTTCTTCCTGTTGGTTTCAATCCAAGCCTCGCTCATCCCTACTACTCTTAGTTGTAATCATTTCATTTTTTTTGATGCCTTAATTCCAGAGAAACTGATTAAGTCATTGTTAGACATCCAAAACACACAGACTTCTGTTATTTTTCACTTAATTTTTATTAGCTAGTCATCGTGGCACTATTACTTACAAAAATTTTCTTCAGAACTTTCAATGCTCTCTAAAGTATTTAGCAAGTTTAGTGAATCCTGTTTTCCTATTTTTATGAATTCTGTTTTTCTGATAGAAAACAACATAGTATCAATTTTTTTAAAATTTTTAAGATGATCATCATAGATTGTCTGACCCCTCCAATTTTTATCTAATCAGTCTTCTTAGTATTATAAGCAATTTGTTTTATTTGTTAACAAACTTTTAATATCTCATCTTGAGTCTAACTACTCACTCTGATAATTATCAGTGTAAGTAGTCAAAATCAGTATTAATTATAATTAATACCAATTTTGATCCTCTTGTTCTATTGCCAATTTATTAACCCTTAAAAAAAGAAAAGATTTTGCAAGTAAACTAAGTTTCTCAATAAAGTCTGTCAATTAAATTTAATACTTTCACCATAATAGTCTTTGAATGGTGTATTTGTCAAATTAGTTTTGAAAATCAAGTTATTGGTATTAATTATGTGTGAATGATAACTTGTTGAGAAAATCTCGAGAACTTGTATGTATACACACACACATATATATATATATACATAAATATATATACAGTACTGTGAATAAGTTTTAGACCACTTACATTTTTTCAAAAAATCCTGGAGAATTCTTCTCTAATATTTAAGTTTGTAGTTCTAAATTATAAACTTATTAAAAAACATGTATTTCACACAAAATATGGAACAGTTACAAACTTTTTAATGTCAATCTTCATAAAAAAACTCTTAATATTTACTATGTCCTCCTTTTGTCTCAATCCCAGCCAATATTTGCCGGGGAATAGATTTATACAAATTAGTTATAAAATCCTGGGGTATGTTGTGCCATTCTGTCTTCATTCCATTTGAAGTACTTCAAAACATTCTTCAGCATTTTGGGGAGCATGTTTGATATTCTTTCTGTTCAGGTAATCCCAAATATGCTCAATTATATTCAAAACAGGACTCTGGGGAGGCCAGGTCATCATTCCAGTACTCCTTCTTCTGCTATTTCATTTAAATAATTTTTTGCCATTTGGGAACAATGTTTTGGGTCATTGTCCTGCTGCAGAATAAAATTATGACCTATTAGTCTCATTCCGGATGATACAGCATGGTGCCTTAGGATATCCACATAACGTTTCCCAGTGAGTCGCCCACCTATTTTGATCAAATCACCCACTCCAGATGAAGATAAACACCCCAAAACTTGTAAAGAGCCTCCTCTGTGTTTAATAGTTGGTTTTAAACACTCAGGCTGATAGGCTTTTTTAATTCTGAACCTGATTAAACATTTCCTGGGTCCTATCTTTGTGTTGTTTTGCATATTTAAGTTGTTTTTCTTTATTGCCACACTGTAATAATGGTTTTCAAATTGCAAAACACCCTCTTAATCCTGATATAAGTAGGTGCTGTCGAATAAAAGAAGAGCTGACATTTTTCCCAGTTGCTGTGTTAATGTCTTTTGCCATCTCGGTTGATGCTTTTTTTGTATTTCTTAAAGAAAGTTTTTAAATATTTATTGTCATTTTTTGTTAGCTTAGGAGGTCTATCACTTTTCTTTCTATCTTCAAGGGAGCCAGTTTCTCTAAATTTTTTAATGATTTCTATAACAGCATTCTTCGAATATCCTGTTTTCTAATCTATTTTGTTTATTTATTCAAAATAATATATTCTTTCAACTTTTCTTATATATTATTAAACTTAAGTATGTTTTAAAAAAATTACATAGGAAAAAAATTGTAAATACGTCTAATTATACAAGTGGTTTAAAACTTATTCACAGTACTGCATATATACATATAAATATATATATATACACACACACATACAAATGCAGCATTAGACACACAGATGATGTCATAAAAAACAGGAAGTTGCGGGGGCATACATTGATTATCAAATAGCCTGACCTGCAAAGGAGTGCTGCTACATTGGCTGAGGGTTAGACATGGGGCTGTAATCATTTCTTTCATTGCATCCTTACATACGAATTGAGATTTAGTATATTATGTATAAACCTAAACATTTTTATATATATATCAGCCCTCGGAATTAGGGTTGGCATTCGGCAATGCTAAAAAAGTGTTAAACCTGTTTTTGGTCGACGAAAAACCTAAAATTGTTTAAAAGTTTATTTCATACTACCCCATTTGTTAACTTTATAATTTTATTTTTTAAGGTAGTTGGTGCTAAAGTGGTAACTAGTGCCAAAACACCCGGCTCTCAATGCTTTGGCTTTGTTACTATGTCATCCAATGATGAAGCTGTAAGGTGTATAGAAGGTTTACACAAATCAACTCTTCATGAAAAAGTTATACAAGTTGAAAAGGTACTAAATATTATGTCTTCTAAAATTTTCTTCAATAGTTGTTTTTCCACTCTTCCACAGTTCAGTTTTTTTTCTTTTCTTTTTAAGGCAAAAACCGACCCAACTCCACCAAAAAAGCAAGTTGAAAAAAAATCAGGTAAATAATTGAACATAAGATATTTAATCATATAATGTAATTTGCGATAGCTCTTTAAACAAACTAAAATAACTTAGTAGTATGCAGGGTGTAGTATTAATGTAGTATTTATTATTTAATAAATTAATTAATATAATATAATAATTAATAAATTAAATAATATTATTTAATAAATTATTAATTAACAGTTTTTAAATAAAGTTTTTAGTTATAGTGGTTTCTATTATTTTTTATTTATTTATGGAGGTTTTCTATTTATTATATTTATTATTTATTCTACAGATGTTTATATATAAAGTAACTGTTGCAAGTTTTTCAATTTATTTATGTGGTCTGATAATAAAAATTTAGTTATTGACCATAGTAAAGAAATAATTTTTAATTTATTTAATTTTTTTATAATTAATAATTTAAGATATTGAATTTCAAGTAAAACATGGATAAATAAAGTTGGTAGATATAAATTAAATATAGTGGATAAAGTAATCAACCCAGGCAAATGATTAAAGTATCGATGGCTCTAAGCTCATCTAATCTCATAAATGACTCAAGCTTGCACATTCTCGCTTGGTCATTTATGAGTTTTATTCTCGTTCGAATTTATGAACCGGTTCGAATTTGAATCAATGAAAGGCAAATAACCTGTTAAAAAGTTCTGATTTAAATAATTTAGCCAATTTTCCAAAAATTAAATAAACTAATCTTATAACCAACTATAAGTAAGCTTTCCTGATGTATTCAAACCCTAACTTATAAATAATTAACTTTTTTAAATATTTCTATAGCTTGATTTTTGAATTTTGAAAAAGAGATACATTATTATTGAAATTTTTGTAAGAATTAATCCACTAAATAAGTTTATACAAACTTTTTATTTAGAAAAGCATGAAGATCGTTCTCAATCTTCTAGGCAATCATCTCGAACCCAGTCTTCTCGAACTTGTAAGATTTTTTTATGTATAGTTATTGTCTTGATTCACTATTCATATAGAAATAAATTTATATTAAACTTGTTTAATGTATCAGTTTTTACTAACAACACTTTTTGGCGGGTGTCGATAAACATACCGTATAGCATTTATGTCGAATATAAAAATAGCATCGAATATTCGATCTTTTTTTAAGTGAGGGATGTGTTAATTGATGTAAGTATCTGTTGGTTGTTTCGCTCACATGCCTGCAAACCATGTGAGGCGAAGAAAAAAAAAAGACGTCCAATAAATGTTTTTGTATTGTAAGATATGTATTGTGCTGTACACTAAATAGTGATGCTTTGTTATTTTTTTGTATTTTTATAAATGGCTAATTAAAATAGTTATTTTAGCCTCGTCGTCCAGGTCTGCAAGACGCGATGATCGGGGAAGTCGAAGAGATGAAAGGAGGACACGTGATATACCAAAAGAAAAACAAAATAAAAAACAAGCGGTTGCAGAGAATGATGTTAAAAGTCCTACAGTTGCTTCTCAACCAAAAAAATCTCCAAGTGAATCTTCTAAAAGCCACGAAAAATCAAAAATTGATGCAGACGCAAGCACCAAAGATGTTGAAAAAGATACCAAATCTGCAGAGCAAATTCGCAAAGAGCGAGCTGAGAAAATAGAGCAGGAGAATAAATTACGCGAAGAACGCCGTAGGAAAGAACGCGAAAAAGAAAGATTACTTCGCGAAGAGCAACGAAAAGAACAAGAAAAACGTGAAAAAGAGCGAAGAGAGCGCGCTCGAAAGGAAGCTGAACGAGTTAGGAAAGAGCGTGAAAAGCAACGGGAGGCTGAAAAGCAACGAGAGAAAGAACGGGAACGGGAACGTGAACGTTTTTTGTTGGAGAGAAAAGAACGAGAAGAAAGAGAGCGCCGGGAGCGAGAGCGTGAAAGAGAGTTATTAGAAAGAGAGCGCATTGAACGCGAAAAACTGGAGCGTGAGCGTAAAGAGCGAGAACGTCTGGAGTTAGAGCGAATCGAAAGAGAACGACAAGAAGAAGAAAGGTTGGAAAAAGAACGTTTGGCAAGAATTGAGCGTGAAAATAGAATAGAGAAAGAAAGACAACGCTTAGAGCAAGAGCGTCTTGATCGAGAACGACGTGAACGAGAAAGAAGTAGAATTATTGACAGAGGCATCGATAGAAATATTGGTAATAGCAACAGTTTAAAAAGATCTGCTTATGATGACAGAGCACTTTATTATCCAGATTCAAAGAGAACCTTAAGAGAAGATTCGCCTTTGTCTAACAGAAAGGATTTTTTTAGCGCTACTGAAAGTCAAGACTCTTACCTTAAAGAAGATGAATTTGATCAGCGTCGTCACTTAATACCTTCTGGTGGCAATCGTAAATCTGATCACAGAAATGATCGTCGAAATGCTGAAGATCGAAGAGATATCCGTAATGACCGAATTCCGCGAGAAGACGAACTTTATAATAGGGATCGTCCCGTTTTTAACACCCAACCTGATGTTCGACGCGTTGTACAAAGAACTGACACACGACCTTTTAATCGTGATAGATCACCAATGAGATTAGAGGAGCGAAACCCTTTGCGTGATCTTGATAGACGGGATTGGTTAGATGTTGATGTTCAGAGTAATGCTCCCAAAACACTCTCCGATGTTCTTGGAAGAGCTGGTTTAACTGGGATTT
This sequence comes from Hydra vulgaris, assembly GCF_038396675.1. Taxonomy (NCBI): domain Eukaryota; kingdom Metazoa; phylum Cnidaria; class Hydrozoa; order Anthoathecata; family Hydridae; genus Hydra; species Hydra vulgaris. Next base: position 86,393,116 of record NC_088931.1, read on the forward strand.
TGGGTAACCAAACTGAAATTAAGTCTTTTGACATCAGGCCAATTAATCAGCAATTGGACGATGAACAGTACTACTTACGCAATACTAATAGAATGGATGATCGTGGTTATCGTTCTGACGTAAGAGATGAAAGAGTAGTACATGGCATGGATCGCTTACACAAGGAGCGTATTGAACTTTCGGATAATAGGATTGAAAATAAAGGTTTACAAAGGTATGACGAACGTCGAATAGCAGATTCTAGGAAAGAGGTTGAAAGGCGTGATATTCGAAATAGTCCACCATTAAGAACAAGAAACGAAGAACGAGTTTTCCGTAATTCTGATCCACCACCACACATGTTAAATAATCATGAGTTAAAAGGTGTCCTTCAAAATTCCATTGGGGACAGAAGAGGTTTGCATCCTGCTCCCGCTGAGCTTGGAAATAGGGGTCTATCAGCTGCTCCGCCGAGAATTCTTCCTGCGTCCTGTGACGTATTTGGACGTCCACTACAATCTTCAGTAGGATCAAATGCGGCTCAGGCTTTGCAAGCAGGGTATGTGGCTGCTGCTCATGGCTTAGCGTTGCATCAAAATTCACAGAACATTCACTTAAGAGATAATCGTCTTGAATATACGCAACAAGTGCGGCAACCACATTCTGTAATTCAGAATAGAAGATTTTAATACTGGAGGTGAATTTATTGATATGAACGTAATCAATGAAAAATATTTCGCAGAACCAAAGTAATATCTATTTGAAGTTACATCAAGTAAAGCGTGATTGATGATTACGTAATGAGTTTTACCGATTCTATTAAAACTGAACGTAATAAGTAGGTTTAGACGCCTCTCAAAACATTTTACTTGCAATATAGTTAAATTATAGTACCATGTTTATACTCTTCTATTTTTCAAGATCCTTTTTAATTTGTTATTACTAAACATTGTAGTTCTTTACGTAATAAGCGTCCGACTTCTCTGCAGTAATTTGTCAGGGTTATCCTTAACTCCTTAATAGTTATTAACTGTAATTAGGCAACCACTCGGTTTTTTCCTTTAAAATGATGTAATAATGATTTTCGATCTCTAATTTTCTTTAATAATGACTTGTGAAAGTATCTCAATGGGCTGTGTTGTTGTCGCTAATATGTTTAAACTTAAGTTAAAAGTTTAGTAAGCTTGAAATAGTAGTTTTTTATATTTACGTGTTAAGGATTAAAGAAATACTTTAATAGTCTTTAGAAATACTTTAATATAATTTAGAACTATTTTGCGATTGCGGGTTTTTATTACAATTTTTCTTTTTTACCATAACCTCCCTATTCTCGAGATCGGTTATGCCATTCCTGATGATCAGGTAAATCATTTAAAAAACAAGGTGGGGTTATACTTTCTGGTCTAACCTAAAGAAAAGAGCTCTCGAAGTAAGAAAAGTATTTCAAAAAATAATTAATCTTATCAACTTCACAGAGTTAAGTCACAAATAAGTTCTACTGTAGCCAAAAATCGTTTGAGGAGATTATAAAATCCTATTCTGTGTTAAGTAGCTGGATTCAGACTTCTCATGAGCTCAACCGTATCAGCGAGTTACAAGCCGAAAGTTCTCGTTTGTCTATAATAATTTCACCAAATGGTGTAATAATCAACCAAGTAGGATTTGATCATGAAATTACTCCCATTCGTTGGGGGCATCGCAGCGATGATCTAAGAATAAATAATATATGGTTATAAGAAAAAATTTCTTATCATTTGAGATGTAAATACTATATTAATTTCGTGATTAATTTTACACAATATGTGGGTTTTTATTTCATTTTTATATTTTGTCAAGCGGTTTATATGATTTGTATAAATTTTTGTATTATATATAAGAATCAGTTACCTAATGTACGAATTCATTTATATCAAATTTTTATTATGGATAATTTAATTGACTTTGTTACCTACTTGATACTCTGGGTTACTTATAATAAAATACGGTAGTACTTTCATATTCAGCTATGTAACTACGACTAGATATACAGAAAACAATTATCTCTCCCCTTCCCACCCTTTATAAAAAAAGGAAAGTAAAAAAACTTGAAAAACTTTACTTTAGTAATGTAAATGTTTAAAAATATCGAAGTGTTTTAGTGTTAAGATGGACCATAACACTTTACTCTCTGGTGCTTAATACAAGAAGGTTTTGATGTCACCTATTTTAATAAATATTTCTAATTTAATGGCGGTCTAAAATTAAAACCTCGTAAATTAAAAGCCCCAGATAACAGTTCTAGTGTGGTTTGTGGCACATGCCATTTTTGTAACAACTGTTTTATATTAATTTCAAAAGGATTTAACTTTAATGAGTTTATATTGTTGAATTTTAAATAATTCCATGTTGAATTTGAAATTAATAACCTGATTAGACTGAATATGCATATTTTAATTTTTACGAAACAAATATATTTTTATCGTATAACAACATTACTTTATTCAGGGCCGCCGCGTACGGTTGTTCATATTGTGCCCCGCACAAGGGCACCGAGTGAAAAAGGCGCCGTCAGGCGCTTCTTTCAATCGGCGCCACCTCACTAAATAAAAAAAATTAAATGATATAAAATAAAAAGTGACATTTTATTAGAGAGATACTGGAAACGCGGAAACGTAAACCTTATTCTACTACGCTATGGAAGCGCGCTCGTGACTTCGTGCGATGCGATTGGTATAGATCGCTCAACTTCGTTTGAGAAAAGCGTCACCGCGGCGTGCGGCATTTCACATATACACACATATTCTCATGTGCGACGTTTGCGTAAAATGTAACATATATGTTCATTTATGATGTTTACGTCTAGCCAAGACCACCACCCCAGGAAAAAAAGTTCTATAGAACTTCTATAAACTTTGAAACATATGGCCTATAGAAATTCTATAGAATTCTATAGAACTTCTATAGAATCTCTGTTAATTTCTATAGAAATTCCTATAGAACTTTTTTTTCTAAAGAAAAAAATTTTTTATAGCAATTTCTATAGAAATTAATAAACATTCTATACAAGTTCTATAGAATTTCTATAGGCAATATGTTTCAAAAGTTTATAGAAATTCTATAGAACTTTTTGTCCTGGGACTGCATTTGTCTTCTGTGTAAAACAAATATTTATTGATTTTCATCAGGCATTCATTATAAAATTTCAACGTAAGTATAATTTACAATATTAAATTATTGTCACAAAAGAATAAACACGTGAAATTTTTCTCTTAAATAAGAAATTTTGTTAAATATTTGACAATTACAAAAAACGAATATTTTCTTATTTATGAAATCCAATATTGTATTTTCTATTATACGTGAGAACAATAAATTTTTTACCAGTGCTTTAAATTCGTATAAAGATTTTTTTATGGCACAAAATATAAATGAATTTAAAATATTAATGTATAATAAATTTTAACTTAAAATCCTTAGATGTCTGGAATCGGAAAAAAATCAAAACTATCAGGCACGCAAAATAAGAAAAATGGAAAAAAAAAAGCTATCAGGTTCTTTAGATAAATTCACTATCAAAACTATTAATCCTACTACGACTGCAACGGAAGAAAATCAAGGCATGAATCTCGAAACACAAAGTTCTTCTGGTGTATTCACAAACTCTACAATATAAAACGTATCGAAAGAAAGTAATAAAATCGATTCCGATTCCGAAAAAATTGATTTTAACTTTAAAACTGTTAATCCTATTACGACCGCAGTGGAAGAAAATCAAAACCTGAATCCCGAAACACCAAGTTCTTCTTCTGGTGTCTCCATAAACAAAGAAATTAATAAAATCAATTCCAATTCCAAAAAAAATTGATTTAAACGACCCGGCTACTTGGCCAAAATAAATTAATATAAAATTAAGAGATTGTTTAATAGAAAATGATCCTAAGCAATTAATTTTGGAAGACTTCCCAAAAAATGAGTCTGGACGTAAATTTTCTGATAATTGTTATTATCGAACTTTATCAAACGGGGAAAAAATTTGTAGGAGTTATTTGCTTTGTTCGAAAACTCATAATTCAGTATTTTGTTACTTTTGTAAAATTAATGTCTGACAGTACTACACAACTTACTAGTGGTTATAATGATTGGCAACACTTAAGCCACATATTAAAAGTTCACGAAACTAGTGTTGGGCACATAAAAAACAGTTCAAAATATAGCGAGTTGAGAATGTCACTAAAAAAAATTGAACAATTGATGCAATGCAACAACGACTCTACGAAACCGAAAAAAAAATTTGGCGATCGGTTTTTTGGAAGAAATTATTCAAATAACACAGTATTTATCAAGACAATGCTTGGCATTGAGAGGTTCATCTAAAAATCTTTTTCAAAACGACAATGGAAACTTTTTAAAATTAATAGAAACCATAGCTAAATTCGATCCAATAATGTCTGAACATTTACATCGCGTTCAAATGTCTGAGAAAAAGAATATTAGTCATTATTTAGGTGATCAGATTCAAAATGAAATAATTAGCATTATAAGTGATGCTATTAAGAAAAAGATTTTAGAAATGCTCCACTCTTCAAAATATTATTCAATCATTCTTGATACAACACCAAACATAAGCCATACTGAACAGTTAACCATTGTCATAAGATTTGTTTATCACTATAAATCTAGCAGAAATACGTGAGCACTTTTTAGGATTCCAAAGTGTAACTGACACAACCGGTGTAGATTTATTCGAGTTCATCATTAACCATTTAAAATTAATGAACATTAATATATCAGATTTACGCGGACAGTCGTAAGATAACGGAGCCAATATGCGTGGGAGACATAATGGACTCCAACAAAAAATTCTTGAAATAAATTCACGAGGTGCTTTCGTTCCATGCGCTGCTCATTCATTAAATTTAGTAGTGAACGATGCTGTTAAAATTTCATTTGAGACGGTAAATTATTTTAGTGTGATTCAAGAACTATATAATTATTTTTCAATCAGTGTGAAACGGTGGGATGTATTAAAAAAATACGTTAAAAACCCTAAAACCACTTTCTGCAACTATATGGGAAAGTTGGATAGAAGCCCTGAAACCTTTAAAAATGTATATGTCAGAAATTTATCAAGCTTTATTAGATATCACTAATGACTACACAAAAGACATGGATTCTAGAGCTCAAGCAAATAATATAATTTCAAAAATTTGTTCTTTTAAATTTTTGTGTTCCGTCTAAATTTGGTATGATATATTGAATCTTGTCAATATTGTCAGCAAAATAATGCAAAAGCCTACAATCGATTTACAATTAGTAACGGAAAATCTTAATTCAATTTTGAACAACTTAAAAAGTCTTAGAACTGATAAGAAGTTTGAAGAACTTATGACGTCTGCAATGGCTAAAGCTAGAGAACTTGATATTGAGCCTGATTTCCCTGAAACTCGAAAGCTAAAAAAAAAGGAAGTTATTCGATTACGAAGCATCAGATGATACAGTGATTGATGCAAAACATGATTTTAAAATTAATTTCTACTTCACGATTCTGGACACCACTATATCGTCAATTTCAGAACGATTTCAATAATTGCAACAACACAACGAAGATTTTAAAATAATACACAACATCAACCAACTAAAACAATGGGATAATGAGAATTTATTGAAACACTGCAAAGATTTGCATATAAAATTAACCGATGATACAAACTTAAACGATGAAGATATTGATGGATAGCTCTAAACGAAGAATTAAAAACAATTCAATTTTTTATAAAGTCTAACTTGTCTCCTCACGAGGTTTTAAATTACATTTATAAAAATGCATTAAATGAGATCTTCCCGAATATAACTATTGTATTAGGCATTTTTTTAACATTACCTGTGTCTGTTGCTTCTGGAGAAAGAAGTTTCTCTAAGTTAAAACTAATTAAAAACTATTTACGGTCTACCATGACAGAAGAACGATTAACGGACTTATCCATAATATCTATAGAAAGCGATACTTTGGATTCAAGCAAATTTTATTGATTGCTTAGATTTAGTATTGTATATTGTATGTATATAATCTGTATATTATCGTATTATATAACCTGTAATTATTTTATAAAATAAAAGAATTCATTGGAAATATTTTAATGATTAAATTAATAACATGTCATAGTTTTTTGACATTGGGGTTCAGTTCAGGAAAGGGCGCTGAAAATAATCTGGCACAAAGGCACCTCTTACCCACGTGGCAGCCCTGACTTTACTATTTGAAATTATGGACTTAGAAATTAAAAAAACTTCCGATTGGTTAAAAGTAAATAAACTTTCAGTAAATATTGACAAAACTAACTGGACTCTATTTCACCAACTTTTTAAAAAAAGAAAAAAAATGATTAATACCTATGAAACACCTATATTCATTTATAATATTGAAGTAAAAAGAGTAAAAAACTACACAGTTTTTAGGAATATATACTGATGAACTCTTACATGGAGACTGCACATCAAAAACTTAAGCAACAAAATTTCGAAAAGTATTGGAATATTATACAAATCAAAAATCTATTTAAGCATGCGCACTTTAACCCAACTTTATTATCATGGAATTATAAAACAGATTGAAATTCATGAAGCCGCAAACATCAAAGTCGTCTCGGGAATATGCTGGTTAGATATAAATAGAAAAAAAAAACGAGTTTCACTGGACAAAAAAACACTGAAATGATTTTAAATTGAATTTAAAAAATTAAAACGTTTTATTCATGAGTTGTTGCAATTATTTTATAAAGTGTTTACTAAAATTCGGTAATTAAATAGATCAGTACCTATTTAAACTTAATCTTTATGCGTTGTCGCAACACATAAAGATTAAGTTTTTAAGATCAGTCAAGTCTGCACTTAAACACTTAATTTTGTTACGTTAACAAAAAGAAAACGACATGAAATGTTGTTTTCTTTTTGTTTAAGAAATAAAAGGTTTCAAGCATAGTCCCGAAGCATTTCAATGCGGTTGAACTTCCATCTGTTTTATAGTTCCATGGAATTATTCACTGCCATATCAGCTATGCAAATATTGCGTGGGCAGTACTAACAAAAGTAACCTAGAGCCGTCATCAGAAAAATAAAGCACGCTTAGTTAATTCGTGTGATCGACAAACTCATTGGAAGCCTCGCGTAAGAAAAAATGAATGTATTGAACACATATCAACTTAACGTATATAATATTCTTTGTTTTAATGAAAAATAAATGAAAAACCAAATCATCTCTGTGTCCTTTTTATAGTTCTAACTAAACAAAAAAAAAACAAAAAAAAATACAATCCTTTTCATAGTTATAACTTTAACGAAAAAAATAATTACGATCTTCAAAATGATAATTTTTTGATGCAACCATTTTCGAAAATTAATCATAGTCAATTTTGCATATCATTTCGTGGACCGTATCTTTGGAACAAAATTGTCTTTAATGATATTGATTTTTCTTTTGAACGGAATTACATATCTTAAAAAAAAAAAAAAATTAAAGGAAGTAGTTTTTGAAATTGGCAATATAGGGGAAGTTGGGGTACAGTGGATTGAGGGGCACAGTGAATAAGAGGTATTTTCTCAAAGATTACGATATTGTTCATCTTGATAATATAATCATTTTATGTGCTCATATATCAGCAATCTTTATTTATAGTTGTTACCACATGATTTTTGACTACCGGTTTTTGGTAGGTGATTTTTGTTTTTAGCTACCTAAAGTAAATTTTCTTACCTTCCTTATGTTTATTATGGAGATCATGGTTGAAATAACTTTAAAAGTTGAAGTTTTTTATTCTGATTATTGATATTTATGTTTCGTTTTAGTAGTTTAACTTTTCCTTTAACAACACTCATGTCCTAAGAAATTAGACTTGAATTTAATTTGTTATGGAGAAGCACAGTGAATCGGAGTACAGTAAATTCATATCTATGGCCCATTAATGATCTTAAAGATTAAATTCATAAATTTTTAACAAACTACATGAAAATGAATTTATTAGTTTCAAGTTATAAAAAGTAATACTTGAACAATTTTTTAATATTTTTTTAAGTTTTGTTATCAATAAAAAAATTTTTATTTTATTCTCAATTTTTAAAATGTCAATTATTTCAATTTTATACTAATCTAATTAATAAAAGTATGCCAAAAGTAAAGTGTACAGTGTTTTTACTCCCCCAGTCTCAAAGTTATTTGGCTATGCCCCTATTCACTATCGTTAATTCAATACAACCAACAAATGTATTTTTAAAACCTTTTGAAAATTATTTTATACATTATTTATACCGGTTTTTTAATGATCTTTTTATCTATTATTTATATCAGTTTATATAATTTGTAATTTATCGTTTTTAATAATCGGTTTGTATGATTTGTAATTCAATTATTTACGGTCTTCAAGATTATTGAATCCTTCTATTCTAATCGTAGTATAAAAGTTGTCTTCGATGGACAACACTCTTCTTCATATTCTGTACCTTAATGGGTTCCTCAAGGTTTTATCCTAGGCTCTATACTTTTTTTAATTTACATTAACGATCCTCCAGAAATTCTCACATCTAAGATGGCATTGTTCGCTTATGATACTACTATTTATTCTTGTCTTGATAAGAAGCCAACACTTTCTGATTGCTTAAAAGGGGCATTTGAGTTTGAAAAAGATCTTACTTCTGCTACAGCATGGGGCTCACAGTGGCTGGTGAACTTTAACTCCGATAAAACTCAATTTTTTTTAGCTAATTGTTATTGCAATAATCTAAATCTTCCTATATGAATAGCGATGTGCTCGATGAATCATCTACCCTTCATCTTCTAAGATTAACTTTTACTTCAGATCTTTCTTGGAAACCATATATCAAATCAATTTCAAAATAGCATCTGATAAGGTTGCATCTTTTTACCATGCTCGCCACTTTCTAACTCAAGATTCTATTCTTTATCTCTATAAATCTCAAATCTGTCCTTGTTTGGAATACAATGGTTGCCATGTCATGGGTGAATTTTTGAATGATGCCCTTTCTCTTTTAGATGAGGTGCAAAAATATTGACATAGTTGGACCTGCTCTTGCAGCTAACTTTCAACCATTATCACCACGTCGTAATGTTGCTTTTCTTTCTCTTTACTATAATGGGTGATGCGGAAGTTATCGGACAAAACTTAAAATTAAAACATCAATAACTTATTTATAAATAAAAAAACAAACTACTATTATATTTTTTTAAAATAAAGCATTTATCTTTTAATAAAAATATATTATTTTTTATATGAAAAAACACCACTATCTGCAATTGATCTCAATTTTGCTCTGACGCCTTTCATATGCGACTGTAAAAAGTTTAAATCAATTTCTTGTAGTTTTAGTTTAATGCGATCAATCAAAACTTGCTCTGTTGAAGCTTGCCAATCTCCTTCGTAAACCTTCTGTGCCAAATGTCCCCAAAAATTTTCAATTGGTTGTGTTTGAGGCACATTTGGGGGATTGGATTCTTTATCAACGTAATAGACATATTGGTCCATCTTTTTTTTTTTTTTTTTTTTTTTTTTTTAGTTATTTAGGTGCTCCCAGAAGTCCTTGCGGTCTTATCACAGAACACCGCGGGAGAGCATTTAACAGGAAGTTCACGCCTCCTTCCGTACCAATGTCGCTTGTTGGGCTAGAGCTGGCGTCGAACCTCGGACCTCTGGGTTCTGAGCCAGAACTCTAACCACTGCGCCACGGCTGCTCAATTTAGAGAATCTTTAGAATAATGAGAACTTGCTAAATCTGGCCAAAATAAATAGGTAAAGTCTCCATGATATTTGTGAATAAATGGAAGAAGTCGTTTTTCTAAACATTCATTAATATAGATTGATGAATTGATCGCCACAGCCTTGGAAGTGCGAAACAATGGCTCGGACATACCACGGTCAGATATGGTTATCCACATTAATAATTTTTTTGGAAATTTCTCTTTTCCTATAAAACGAACACTTTCTGGGCATGTCTTTTTGTTGTTTGTGTAGCATCCAGAATTTCCAGGCATGTTGTCCCCTGCAAAACAAAAGTATTTTTTGTCATCGATGACTAGAAGCGATTTTGTGTTATAGAGTTGGTTAACTAGTTTCCTGCTTCTTTTCTTTGCCTTTATTTGTTGTTCTATAGTGTATTTTGGAGTCTTTTCACGTTTTCTATATTTAATATTCATTTTTTTTAACTAACGACCAATTGCCGATTAATTTACACCGAATTTAATACCTATTTTTCTCTGACTGACCCCTTTTTGATTGTTGACAAGTCTCGTTAATTCGGCTTTCTTTTCTCTAGTCCAGGATGTCGGACGACCAGGGTGCTTTCTATCAGAAAACGATTGAACAGTTTCAAGTCTTTTTAGGTTATCATATATTGTACTTCGAGCAAATCCTTCCTTTTCAAAATGATTTACGATTTTTTTTTTTTATATTAGGTTTATTTACAAAAAACATTTTTAGTCGCTTTCGAAAAGATTCTCGTTCAGCTGCATTTAATCTCATTTTAAATAATTGTGTTTCAAATAATAAAGTTTATATTTTATAGAACGTTTATGCCTACACATAAAACCACAAAAGCTAATTATTATGCTCAAATAATGAAATTAGGATTTGTCCGATAACTTTCGCATCACCCGTTAAATAATATAATGGGCTGCTCTAAGGAGCTAGCGTCTCTTGTTTCGCCTACTAAAATCTATTCTCGTGTTTTCCGTCATTTAATTAAGTCTCATTCTTTTACTGTGACTGTTTCTAAGTGTTCCAAAATTTCTTGTTCATCTATTTTGTTTTTCCTCAAACACCAGTACTTTGGAATTTGCTTCCTTCATCTTGTTTTCCTGATTCTTAAAATTTGCAATCTTTTGAGTAGACTGTTAATCACTATCTTGCTCTAGAAATTTCATTTTTTTTTTTCCATTAACTTCCAACTTTAATAGTGGTAGCTTGCAGCCTTATCGGTAGTGAAAAAAAAAAATATATGCATGCCTATATTGCTATTATAATATGTCTAAATTGCTTTCAAGAAATTTTTTTAATTTTTAATTCTTTATACATATTAAAATCTTTCTTTTATGTATATTAATAATCTTATAACAATATAAACCATTTTTTAAAAATTGTTTATGTTATTATATTTTAGCTTGTAAGTTTTATGAAATGTTTACGAAATTTTTTGATATGTAATCAAGAACAAATTAAAAAAAAAATTCAGATAATTGTAAAATGACGGGGGTTAACTTATTTTAATAGGCGAGTAAGGAAATTTTCAAAAATGATTGACGCCTCTTCTCTCTCGTGTATTAAGCAGATGAGAGTAAAGCATTTAACAAACCCCCTTTACGTAGCTTTTATCCCAAATATGAGTTAATAAAAAACTAAAAAATCAACACTTTTAAAAAAAGATTCTAATCCTGATTCAAAATTTTACAATAATAGTCTAATAAAAAATATTAACCCATTATATTATATTGTAAATGAAAAAAAACATCATTGAAGGAATGGAGCACGATCCTTCTCGATCTCGTTTTCGATCCTTTACGTTAATTTAGAAGTCTTCAAAAAAGCTTAGATTCTTTAAAGCAATTTTTATATAAAATTAGTATTAATTTTCAAATTATTTGTCTCTGCGAGACATTGTGTGATGATAAAAAAATGGTGAACAAATATAATTACCATTTACCAAATTACAAAGTGATTCACCAAATTAGATCATCAGGCAAGGTAGGTGGAGGATTTTTATTAGAAACTCATTATTGTATAAAGTTAAGCCAAATTTAAGTTTAAGGACTAATGATTATGTGTCATTGTGTATTGAATTAGTTAACATAACCTCAAAAAACATTATCGCCCATGCTTTATACAGACCACCTAATGGATCAATTAAAGTATTTGAAGATCACATTAAAAGTGTAATTAAAAATAGTTCGATTTAGAAAAAAATCTGTTTATCTGATTGATGACTTGAATCTAGTGAACGGAAACTTTCGGCCGAAGTTTCGGCCGAAACCGAAACCGAAATTTCTGCTTCAATAATTTTTTTACTTTTCCTGTTTCGGCCGAAATTTCGGTTCAAACCGCAACCGAAATGAGCCGAAACTTTTATAAGATTTTTTTTTAAGTTTTAATTTAGAGTGGGATTATGATGGTTTCCTAATTGTAATCGTTTGTTAGTGAATCAATTTTTAATTATAACAGTTGTAGAAATTTTAATTGAAATCACGTTACATAATAATTTTAAATTACTATTCTCAAAATCATTCTTAAAATGAATTAAGATTTATGTAAAGCAACCCAAACCAATAGTTTCATCAAAAGGTTCTCAGTACTAAATTTTACAATGGAAAATAATCTATAAAAAACTGGTTTATGGAATCATTTTACCGTGACAGGTAGTGATTTCAAACACGGAACTTGCAATATCTGCAATTTGAAAGTATCTCGTGAATCGCACAATCCAAAACTTCAATCACTTAGCGGACTTTCATCACATTTAAGAAGTGATTTACTCTAAAAAATCTCCTAACTGAAAAAGCAATACAACTACCGGCAGTCCTATAAATCTCAAAAATTGATTCAAACTTCAAAGAAGGTCTGAAGTTTCTAATGCGACCGTGGCGCAGTGGTTAGAGCGCTTGCCTTTTAAGCAGGAGATCCAGGCTCAAAACGAGCTTTGCATATATTTTTGCGTCACGGTAATGAAGGAGGCATGAACTTCCTGGTTAAATGCACTTCCGCGGTGCTCTGTGACAAGACCTATAGGTCTTCTTGGGGCACCTAAATAACAACAAAAAAAAAGTTTCATAGATTTATATTAGAAAACAACATTAAAAGCAAAGTTTGGTTTGGCAAAAGTAGCAAAGAGATTCCTTAGACCTCCACCAACATCTGCCGAAGTTAAAAGGTTGTTTTTAACTGCTGGAGAAATTCTTTCAAATGAAAGAAACAGACTTTTGCCAGAAAACATGAAAAAATATGCATTTCGCAGAGAAAATACTTCAATTATTACCTTTAATTATTGAAATGTCTTGACATATTAGAGTTTTTATCAAACTATGTTACATGGTGATTGGCTAGATATATGTAAAATAGTTTTTTTTTGCTTTAATTCGGTGATCACAAAAGGTTCAGGGATTTTAAACATTCATTTTCAAATTTCGGCTGAAATTTCGGTTTCGGTTTCGGCCGAAATTTCGGTTTCGGTTTCGGCTACGGCTTCACTGAACCGAAATTTCGGTACTTTCGGTTTCGGCTGAAATTTCGGTTTCGGTCGATCACTACTTGAATCTCATTATTTTAGATTATGACATAAATAAAAAACATTAGACAATTTTTCAATGTAATCTATGAAAATAGTTACATCCCTGTCACCAATAAACCTACGCGCATAACTAGAAAAAGTGAAACTTCAATAAATCAAATTATCACTGACACTTTGAGTCAATTAAAAAAATCAAAAATATTTTATTCAGATCAATTAAAAAAGCACTCAAATGATCCTCAAAGTACTTGGCGTATTATTAAGGAACTCATTGGTAAAAATAATTCTGACAGAAATACTATACAAAATTACTCAAATTTAATGACAACTATGTTATAAAGAAACAACTGAAACACTTAATACTTTTTTTGTAAATTTTGGTCCTTCATTAGCATCAAAAATTAAATGCTCACAAACCAACTTTGATGCATACTTGGTTTCTAATAACACTAATAATATGTTTAATAATAAACTTACTGAAGAATTATTAGTCGCGGTTTCTTTAATCAAGCCCAAAAAAAGTATAGAAGTTGACAATATAAGTAGTAGCATCATTAATAATTCAATAAAACTCATTACAATCCCGCTCTTGTATATAATTAATTTATCATTAAAAGAGGGAGTTTTTCCGGGAAAGTTAAAAATCGCTAGAGTTGTCCCAATTTTAAAGCCAGTGATCCTTATGACGTTACTAATTATAGGCCAATCTCAATTTTTACATGTTTTTCAAAAATTCTAGAACGAATTATGTATAATAGACTATTCTTTCTTAAAAAAAAAATAATATTTTGTACAATAAACAATTTGTTTTTAAATCTGGTCATTCTACTGATCACGCAATTTTACATCTTGTACATGATATATTTAAAGGATTTAATGAAAAAAAGTATACTTTAGGTGTTTTTATAGATCTAAGCAAAGCCTTTGATCAGTTGATCATATAATTATTTTATCCAAACTCAAAATCTACGGTATAAGAAATTCAAACTTGGCTTGGTTTAAAAGTTACTTGTTTAACAGGAAGCAGTATATCTCATACAAAGGTGAAAAAACGGATAGTATAACTATCACATGCGGTGTTCCCTAAGGTTTAATACTAGGACCCCTTTTGTTTCTAGTTTATATTAATGATTTAAATAAGTTTTCTAATATCTTAAACTTAATTTTATTTGCCGATGATACTAACTTGATTTATTCCAAATGAAGATAATAATATTTTATATTTCACTGTAAACAAAGAACTTGATAAACTAAGCCAATGCACAGTGACCCAGATTAAGTTAAAAGCGGCAAAAATTACCTAACTATTAACAACATATACATTAAGCTTATACTATGCATCAAAGTAGGGTATTTTGGGGTCAAGGAATTCAAATTAGTAACTTAATTTTTTTTTTACATGCACTAATTACCCGTATAACGCAGATGTACGCGTCAAAACGCGCGTTGGAGGACTTTAAAATTTGTAAATAATATTTTTAGCAAAAAACTTAGCTTCCTTGACCCAAAATATAACGTTATTTTATTATCACACTAACGCTCGCGCACGCGTTCAACACTCCACACGCGTTTGTACGCGCGCGAGTATGCTAAATGCGCGCAGACGCTTAACAAAGCGCGTTATGAGTCTTAAACGCAATCTTTAATACAAAAATAACAAGTCAGAATATTAAAATCTTTTCACAATTTAAATTACTTATAAGTTTATTACTTCTGGAGACAAAGTTTTTCCTTGATAACTCCTGTGTTTTACAAATAAAATGCTTGATATTTTTGGATCCAATCTAATCAAAAGGTGCACTACCTTTTGATTAGATTGATCTGATCTTTCATCGTGTTAATTTTTGATATTTTTGCTGTGTGATGCAACCTTAAATTTTGGATTTGCTTGTTTAGGCTTTCCTGAGCTTCCTCAGAGTATTGAGTATTAGTTGTATCAGTACAATAAACTTCAAATTGATTACTATCGATATGGTACCCAGAGGATATTGTAATAAGAACAATGTGCATTCTCTTTATAACTTCCATATCAACCCCTTATATTTCAGAGAAAATCGCATAATTCTCGAATGCTCTTCTTGAAGTATTTCCATCATTGCTATTACCAAAGCCTACTTTGGGCTGGTCAACAATGAGACTCAACTTTTCTCTGAACTTTAATTTAATAAATTTTTTTTTTTTAATTTTCAGTAAGCTTCGCTTCTTCAGTTCTGGCTTGAAACTTCTGGATTTCCATTTTATAACCTAAATGTAGGATGAATTCAAAAGATCTTATCCAACAGTGCAAATTTGAAATACCTAGTTTATGGGCTTTCTTATTAACAGGCTTTTTTAAACTAAATATATATCATTCATTTGTTTGGGCTTACAACCAAACACATTACAAGACTGAGTTGACTTTGTGTCAGTTAATGAACTTATTACTTTTCCGTCAAACATGGTCATATCAATTTTAAAAGTAGCCTTAATAGTTATTATTGTACCAGAAGTATTCAAATCTGTTGAGAAGGGTTTTAACTGATTCATTTGAGTTTGAAGATCAGTTTCTTCTTCTTTGCACAACTCTGATGTCTCTTTTTTATTGGTGAAGAGGTTTACAAAAATGGCAGCTAGAACTTTTAGAATTTTTCCAAAAGTCAATGTTTTCAACTTTAAACAGAAAAGGTACAATTGCTGTGCTAAACAGGCTATCTTCTTGCTTTGATTCTTCAGTAAAATTAAGGCTATCAAATTTTTCTTTGTAAATACTAAATTGAAGCTCCATCAAACCCAATTTTCACATATAAAATTTCATTCATCTTAACTTTACAACTTTCCTTTAAATCAATCATACCTATAATCCTAGTAACTCTATGATTTAGCATACTTTGTAATGAGCATTTTGCTGACATTTCATTAAATTGAATACCTTCAGGATAACATTTTAGCTTTTCTTCCCCAAGCTTATTAAAACTAGGATATATTTTTACATTGTGAGAAAGGGCTGAATTTCTCAACACTTGGTATTGTAAATCACTTAAGTCAGTTTGCGTTTACAGAGCAAGAGCCTCCTTTAGTTTCATAGTTGCTTGAGTCAAGGGATCTATACTTCTTCTCATCTGAGCTACATCAACACATTTAGAAGTTCTTTTCAAAATATAAGCTGAATCATTTTCTTCTGCTGGTTTAGCACTCTTTGATGCAGCAAGAGATAGAGCTACGTGGTGTTCATTAGCTAAATCTGCAGTCTTTGTTCTTTTACTACTTTCACAAAGATCTCCCCATTCTTTAACTGGTCTTCCTGGTCTAGGATGAAAAGACACACTATAATCAATGAGATTTTTTCCTAGCTAATTATTTTCATACTTTAAAAACTTTAAATAGTTTCTACAATATTTTTTAAGCTTATTTTTCACTTTCGAAATAAAAATCTGTACAATTCTATTTAGTTCACCAAGTTTATCTCTAGGAATTATTTCGGATTTTTTGATAAATTCGATAAGTATTTTAGGAAGAGCTTCGTTACTTGCTTCAGATTCGCAAACTTTTAAAAATAGATCTAACCTTTTCATTTCACTTTTAAAGCTTGATTTCTTTTTACCAAATAATATTAAAATTAGACTTCTTTAATTTTCGGAATATAAGGTAAATACTAGATTGTATTTTATTGCATAAGCGTCCGGAAACTGTTTTTAAATCGAAAAGGGAGGAGCGGGTGTTGCATTTGACAAAACTATGCTTGAATCAATTTAAAATATCTCCTTAAGGAGCAGGAGGTTGCTGCAAATACTTCAAAGTTTACTTGGCTATAGTTTAGTGGTTTTGTTTCACTAAAATTGAACGTGGAACAACGTGGAACCATTTTTTGGCTGGCACTTATGTTTAAACTTGTGTACTAAAATTTTAATTTTTAAAAGAAAAATTAAAAAGAACTTGTTTTTTAAATCTTAAAAAAAAAAAGTAAATAAGTTTTAACTATGCAAATATTGCTTGGTGCAGCACCAACGTTACGAAAATAAATAAACTTCTCTGCAAACAAAAACATGCAATTAGGATTATTACAAACAAAGATCGACTCTCCCATGCAAAAATACTTTTTAGTAAAATCAATATTTTAAATGTTTTCAAAACAAATCTTTATCAAATTTTTATATTTATGTTTAAACTTGATAAAAAAAACAGCACCGCCGTTATTTTACTCAATATTTAAAAAAATAAATCATATATACAGCACAAGATTCTCAAAAAATAACTTTAGTCAATCCAAAACCTATTATTCAGCCACTAAATACTCAATTACAAATCGAGGACCTAAATTATGAATACACTTTTAAATGATGACCTTAAAACACTTTCTTCGCTAAGCCAATTTAAAATAAAACTTAGGCAAACTCTTCTACTAAACGACAATGAATTAAATTTCTTCTAAGGCGTTAAATAAGAGTACTCTTATGATTTGATTTATATAATTATGAATATATTTACTAATTTTACATATACACACATATATATATATAAAAAAAATCTATTGGAAACTTTTACACGATTTAATTTTATCATTTGGTTATTACCCAGGATGTAAAAAATATATATCTATATAATCTTAAGATCTTATGTAAAAAATACCCTTAATTGTTTGGCATGTATTTATAAGTGAGTGTGTGCATTCACTTTTTATTTTTTCGTTTTTGTTATCTATATTTTTTTATTTCTTGTTAAAAAAAATTTTTTCTTAATTATTCTCAATTTAACAAAGAAATTTAAAAACGAAAGAAATAAGAGGATAAAATAAAAAAAAATGAAATTTTTTTTTTATTTTTTTATTAAAAATATAATTTTTAAGAAAATTTAATTAATATTAAAAAGATTTTGTATTATCTTACACGGTTTTTAAAAGCTATGCTACGTATGGTATATATTACGGGGCTTAGTGATAAGACAACTATAGTCTTTTTTTTGCTCCTTCATGTAATTTTTTATTTTTTTATTTTGTTATTTGTAATCATTGTCAAACGGCGAAATATGTAATAATAATAAAAAAAAAAAAATTAACTCAATGCCTAAAAGTAGTGATCGACCGAAACCGACATTTGAGCCGAAACCGAAAGTACCGAAATTTCGGTTCAGTGAAGCCGGAGCCGAAACCGAAACCAAAATTTCGGCCGAAACCGAAACCGAAATTTCAGCCGAAATTTGAAAAAGAATGTTTAAAATCCCTGAACCTTTTATGATCACCGAATTGAAGCAAAAAAAACTATTTTACATATATCTAAGCAATCATCATGAAACATAGTTTGATAAAAACTATAATTTCAATAATTAAAGGTAATAATTGAAGTATTTTCTCTGCGGAATACATTTTTTTTTCATGTTTTCTGGCAAAAGTCTGTTTCTTTCATTTGAAAGAATGTCTCCAGCAGTTAAAAACAACCTTTTTACTTCGGTAGATGTTGGTCGAGGTCGTAGGAATCTCTTTGCTACTTTTGCCAAACCAAACTTTGCTTTTAATGTTGTTTTCTAATATAAACCTATGAAACTTCCGTCTTTCTTCGGAGTTTGAATCAATTTTTGAGATTTTGTCAACCCAACCAGGCATTGCAAATTGCAACATTTCAGCCCTCTGTTGTTTTGTTCTGGAGTCAAATAAGGGTACTGTTCTTTTTTTAATTGTAATAGGCTCAACTTGATCTAAAGTAGGTATATTTTCAGGACTGCCGGTAGTTGTATTGCTTTTTCAGTTAGGAGATTTTTTAGAGTAAATCACTTCTTAAATGTGATGAAAGTCCGCTAAGTGATTGAAGTTTTGGATTGTGCGATTCACGAGATACTTTCAAATTGCAGATATTGCAAGTTCCGTGTTTGAAATCACTACCTGTCACGGTAAAATGATTCCATAAACCAGTTTTTTATAGATTATTTTCCATTGTAAAATTTAGTACTGAGAACCTTTTGATGAAACTATTGGTTTGGGTTGCTTTACATAAATCTTAATTCATTTTAAGAATGATTTTGAGAATAGTAATTTAAAATTATTATGTAACGTGATTTCAATTAAAATTTCTACAACTGTTATAATTAAAAATTGATTTACTAACAAACGATTACAATTAGGAAACCGTCATGATCCCACTCTAAATTAAAACTTAAAAAAAAATCTTATAAAAGTTTCGGCTCATTTCGGTTGCGGTTTGAACCGAAATTTCGGCCGAAACAGGAAAAGTAAAAAAATTATTGAACCAGAAATTTCGGTTTCGGCCGAAACTTCGGCCGAAGCCGAAAGTTTCCGTTCGCAACCTAAAAGTAATCGTTTCAACAGCAAAAATTCTGTACCAATTTCAATAAAGTTCTCAATCAACTGATTCTCTCATCAATCGACTGAACTCAGTTAATTGATAACTTTATTGAAATGGCTAGGGTTAAAGAGAGAGGCCAGGCGAGGGTTAGAATACCATGGTTATACAGGCATATACATTATACAGGCAGGGTTATACAGGCATATACATTACCAGGGTTATACAGGGTTACAAACCAGGTTAAAAACCAGGGTTATACAGGCATATACATTATACAGGCAGGGTTATACAAGCATGGCAGGGTTAGAGAGCCAGGCAGTATTTTTTAGTGGGAGCCCTCAATAAAAAAAACGTCGAAATTTAGTATGGTTTTTTTTTTAAATGATACTTTTTTCCTCAAAAGTGTTAAATGTGCTTGCAAAACTAACTCGTTAAGTAAACACGTTAGTAACAAATATTCTAATAACATATATTTTAGATGATAGTTTAAACTAACCAAAAGACTTCTTTGTTTTGTTAAGAGAGAGAATAAAATTTCAAAGACTGTAGGCACTGTGAACCACAGAAACCGCCAGATTTTAAGTCGTGGCACTCAAATCAAATCCTTAATATGTAATAGTACCATCCATATTGTTTCAAAAAAAATTATTTCTGAAATCAAAACGCGTAGCTATCATAAAATTCTAGATATAACTATATTCTAAAATTGTTATAAAATTATTTAATTTTTTGTCGAACCTCAAACTTTTTTTTTTTTTTTTTTTTTCTTTATCTGTTTTAATATAATATAAGATTTTACAACTTCGTAATATAAAATTTCAATAAATAAAATAAGTAAAACAGATAGGGGCTCAAAGAAGATGAGGATGACAGTACGTTATCGCAATCTTTTCACAGAGTCCCTATAACAAGATTTCAAAAAAATATCTTAATATGTTACAATATGCGTAATAAAATTTTAATAAAATATCGTAATAAAACGCGTAATTCGCTAATAAAATTGATAAGCAACCAACAAAAGTAGAAATAAAGCAAAAACAGATTTATGAGAAATTATTCAAAGTATCATTAACCAAAAACGTTTCTTATATTTTAAAAATTTCTTTTTTTGTTAAAAACTTGAATGAACTTAACGAATTTACCGTACCTTTGAATCCTTTTTGAAAAGTATTCCATACTTTTGGACCTCGATATAGAATGCTGTACTCTGAATATTTGTTTATTATCCGAGGCAGTTTATATGTGTTGGACATATTCGCTCTAAGATTATAGCTATCATTTTTACTTATTTTAAACTTGTTATTAAAGCTTATAGGAGAGATATTGTGATTATAACGATACATGAAAATTAAATGCTGGTAGATATTTATTTCAAACACATTCATCATTTTCATATCTTTCATTAAGGGCTTAGCGTGTTCACGCCTATTTTTTGAGTAAATGATTCTGCAGGCATGTTTTTGTAGACTATAAATTTTTTTAATCTTTGCCGCTTGAGTACTTGCCCATGAAATGTTTGCATAGCTGATGAAGCTATGAATTAGCCCAAAGTAGATTAATTTAAGACTATTTTTATTGACGTAGGAGCGAACTCGATACATCAAACCTATTATTTTGGTGATTTTTGACTGGATATATATTATATGTGGAAGCCAGAATAATTTTTCATCAACAATGATTCCTAAGAATCTTATATTGGATTGCTTATTTACTAGTATATCATTTAGAGATAGGTTAGGCAACTTGAGAGGAAGATTTTCTTCTTGTGTTTTTTTGTGAAATAGTATATACTTTGTTTTCTCAGCGTTAAGTGAGAGTTTGTTTGCCTTAAACCAGTTGTTTACTTTACACAGTTCAATATTCATGTCTGCATATAATTTCTTGATATCATTGTTGGTGAGAAATAAGTTTGTGTCATCTGCAAACATGACCGAGTTCATTTTTAAAGATGCATTACAAAAGTCATTTATATATATTAGAAAAAGAAGTGGACCAAGAATCGGTCCTTGCGGGACTCCACATATGACATTTAATACTCCAGATTGGACATTATTTACATATTGTTTTCTGTTTGTAAGATAGCTTTTAATCCAATAATAAGTTTTATTTATTATTCCGTAATGCCTTAATTTATCTAAGAGAATGCAATGGTCCACTATATCAAATGCTTTTGATAAATCAAGAAACACTCCTAAAGTAAATTTATTATTTTCAAAACCATTAGTTATTTGATTTACTATTTCAATGATTGCATGCTCTGTTGAGAGATTTTTTTGAAAGCCAAACTGATTTGGGTAAAAAAAATTGTTTTTAATGAAGTAATCATAGATTCTATTATAAACTACACGTTCTAAGAGTTTTGAAAATACAGAAAGTATTGATATAGGCCTGTAGTTTGTAATAGTAACCAGACTAGTCTATGGATAGACTTACAACACAGACATAGACAATTCTGTATGTTGTAATGGACACAACAAATGTTTAATTTTTTGTCCTTGTTGTGTCTATCAAATTTTTGATGGTGTCCTAAGATTGCTCAGTTAAAAAATAATTTTCAATTCATAAGTCTACAAAGCATAATTTTTTGTCTATTTGGTGTCTATGATTTTGTCTAAATTTACTTGATTTTTTATTGATGAAATTATTGATTTTTTATTGATGAATTTTTTAAATGATAAACTTACCTTCAACTTTTTTGAAGTAATCCCAAACTGGAGAGGGCATTTTAAAAATAAATTTTCACGCACATTCACTGAGAATTGAAAAACAACTGAACTGAGTAATTAATGAACTTCAATTGAGCACAAAATAGTCCATTTTGAGGTTTTTAAATAGACATTAACTTTTTAATCAACAGCACACGCTGGACAAAAAATTAAAAAATGAACTTCTGTTAGAAAAATTGTATTTTTAATTTTGTGCTCGTTTTCAGTTTTTGAAACGATACTGCAGTGAAAATTTAATTACTCGTTATAAGTCCAAATTATATATTAAATAGATCTTCTATACCTCATTAAAAAATCGAGATTGTTCATTTAGTGTCCGTTTTTAAAATGATTGTCTAGAAAGACAAACATTTTTTATAGACAATTCATTTTCGATAGTTGTAATTAAAATTGTTGCAATTAGTACTTTGTCGAAGTCTATTTTTGTCCTTTTATAATAAGTCCATTAGAGATTGTCTGGTTGCTAGTTTGTAATGTCAGAATGATCATTACATATGTATAATGGAATTACTTTTGCCAATTTAAGTACATCCGGAAACATCCCAGAATTTAATGAGAGCTTAAGTATATGAATCAGGGGTCTATTAAGACTGTGTTTGTTTGCAATAACTATGAAATTTTGTGTTAGAAAGAGCATATAGATTTATGTCACCAGTTATATATAATGTCTTATTTTCTTTATTTATTTTCATAATCGTATTTTTGATAAAAGTTTCGAAATTTTTTATTTTTCCACTCGCATAGTATATTTTTTATCTTGAAAGCATACTTTTCTAAGACATAAATTCCTAATCCTCCTCCTTTTTTCCCATTTCCTCTTGATTGACTTATTAGTTTATAAAATGGTAATATATAATTAGAATTTAATTCAAGAGAACTTTCTGTATCATGCCAAGTCTCTGAAATAGATATAATGTCGAACGTGTAGTTTAAAATATTTAAAAATTCTTTGAGTTTATCAAAATTTTGCTGCATGGTTCTAATGTTTATGTGTAATACAGAAAATGAGCCATCATCTGCTATTACTTTAAATTCAAAAGGGTCAATATACGGTGTGTTAATTAAGTTTATTTGAGTTTTTTGAAAAATATTTATATTTTCTTCTGATAGGTTATTTATAAAGTTGTCCTCAAAAAAGTCTAAATTTAAATTGTGAAAATCTAATTTCTGTCGAAAAAGCGCTGCCATTTTTTAAAAATGTATAATTTAAAAATATTTAATATAATTAAAAACTAAAATACTCAAAACGCTTACTCGTTTACGCATGTCGGAATAACATCTGTGTTGCGGGTGTTTTCTCGAAATTCGTGAACAATAAGTTTGTTGTAAACAACTTTTGCGAAATCAAATCAAATCAAATCAAATCAATATATTTTCACTTTAATAATAACTGTAAATATATACAATCGTGCGGGACATTTACAAACAGTTATAAATTGATGATGCGTAAAGACCTATGATGGTATAAATATAGCATAATAATAATGATAATAATAATAAGTAATAAAAAATAAATAAAAATAAATAGTAATAATAATAGTAATAAATAGTAATAATAATATTAAATACAGTAATATAATAAGTACTATCTATATATTTTACTATATATAGGTATATATTTTACTATATATTTATCTATATATATAGCCATTCTTTTATAGTCATTCTAACCATATATTTATCTATATATATAGCCATATTTATCTATATATATAGCCGTCAAAATAGCCATTTTGACGATGTATCTTCGCCTGATCAAAAAGTTCCTTTCGAATTTTTCGCATGGTAAAACTAAAATCTTCGTTTAGAAAGATATTAGTTACTTTTAATTTTGTTGCTCTTTCCAAAATTGTTTTTTTGTCCTCGTAACCGGAGCTTCAAGACAATTGTTCGCTCTCGTTTATCATTAGCTACTCCCACTCGATGAGCCCGATCAATTATAATATCTTTTTCAATACCAAGATTATCTTTAAATAGTTGCTTTACCTTTTTTTTTGTGATTTCCCAATTCTTTTCTTCGTTATTTTCAACGACCCCGTCAATTCTTAAATTGTTTCTTCTGTTACGGTCTTCAATATCAACGCTTTTTAATTTTAACTCAATATTGTCAGAAGATATTTTACCCTGCATTTTTCGTACATTTGATAAATCGTCGTGAACTTTATTAATTTTTTCCTCAACTGCTCTAGCTTTATCGTTGAATACATCGCCAACAAAATTTAATCCAGATTTCATTTCATCGAGTTCTCGCCGAACTTCTTTAAAACTAGATTAAAAGTTATCAAACCTCTCATTTATGTTCGATAATGCTTCATGAAAAAAAAAAAAAATTGTTTCTTTTTGAATATTAAGTAGCTCTCTCATCATAGCAATCGAAACTAACTCTTCTGATTTAGACATATCAATTTTTATTTAACGAATTAAAAAAATTCCAAAAAATATTTAACTGTAAGAAAACGCGTCTGTTCACCGCGATGTTCGCCACGCAAAAAAAAACTGAAATATGAATAACAAATTTTTTTTATCATTGGAAACCGCTAAAAAAAAAATCATAAAAGAGGTTTAATAATTTATTTCATAACATTTATTTTGTAATATAATGCATTCAAATATATATATATATATATATATATATATATATATATATATATATATATATATATATATATATATATATATATATATATATATATATATAAATGTATATATATATATATATATATATATATATATATATATATATATATATATATATATATATATATATATATATATATATATATATATATTTAATAATTACATAATAAAAACTTTAATAAAAAATAAATTTAATGTTGTAATTTTTATTTCAACTAATACTAATGCAATTATTAGATAAAATTTTACCTAATTTACCCCCTATTTTAACTAAACTAATATATTTCCTAGATGAGAAAATAGTTCAACTCGGTTGTTGAATAGTTTTAAATTTCGTAAGGTTCAATCGCTTAATCTAATTTAGAGTATCCAATAACGGTCAAAAAATCAGTACCGGTATTTCAGTATTACAAAAATATAATACAGGAATACCAGTATTACAACCGGTATTAAATATTTTAAATTTTTAAAGCAAAGTAAATAAATTTAACAATCTTGAAACTTGAAAAGAATGCAAATTTATTGATCTATTTGGACCTTTATCTTTTATTCCATGAAAGTAACCTCTTAAAAAACAAAGAGCGTCTAGAGTTTTGTCATCTATTTTGCACCGCAATTTGTTTAAAATAATACCGGCAGGAAATGCTCTTTCGGATTTAACGCTAGTCGGCCGAATCGTTAAAAGAAGATCATAAACCTGTTGGAGATATTTTCCTTGCACACCTTCATCTTCGAAGAGACTCATTTCTTTTTTTAGACACTTGATTATATCATCAGTTGTGGTTGTTTCCGACAATCTCATTGTTTATTTGTTTACAAATGGCCTTTTTTCATTGATTTCTCAGAACTTTTTCCTTCGTCAATCTCAACTTTGCTAACCTCAAAGTGAAGAATTTCCTAGGCTCGTACTTCGACAGCAGTGCTTTGATTCCAAAGTCTCTTCTGATTTACAATGCCCAAAAGTGAATTGAGATTATTCGCTTTTGATGCGCGCGGAAAGTTAAAACTTATTAAGTTGGAGTTTCTAATACCATCTTCTAGACCTTTATGCAGATAAGAAATTAAATCGGACAACTGCGTTCTTCTTGCAATAACACGTTGTTTTAAAGCACTCATAAATTCTATGCTCAATGATGACTTAATTTTACATAGCCTGTCAAACATAAATGTCATTGCTGCATCCCCAGAAATTAAGTTAGCATCCTTGCAACAAAGTGACTCAACGGCTAATCTTACCAACAAAAGTGCTGAGTTAGTAGCTGAAACTGTTTCAAAATCAGTTTCTGTAAAGTTTATATTAAGTTTTAAATCTATACCTGATTTTTGAATGCATGACTTTAATTTGTAAAAACGTTCGAGGATTGCTAATAGGCTATTCCATCTAGTTTTGGAACCTTCAATTAAAAAGTATTCTTTACGAAATTTGAGTTTTACATAATTCTGTAGTACCTCATTTTTTAATGGTGAACGTTTGAATATTTGTACAATTTTCCTTACTTTTTGTATAAGGGGACTAATTTGACTATGTGTTATTTTTGTACCTTGTTTTTGCATATCGTAATCTATTACTAATCCTTCCTCGTATGTATTTGAAACATTTTTAAAGGCACCATAGTTTTCGTGCTCTTCTGCATCTAAATATGAGTCGAAGTCTATCGATTCATTCAAACCAAAGGTTCTTTTTTCGGTTGTTTCTTTTTTATATAGAACATCTACAACTGCAAGTTGAATTGCATGGGCCAAACACAATTGCTGAGCAGCCGGTATTAATTGGCCTACTTTTTGCATAACTACTGCACCGTCATTTGTTAAACAAATAATATTCTTTTCTAATGACAAACCATACTGATTCAATTTTTCACTCAAAAGACACATTTTCCTGCAAGTAAACCTCCATTGATTCGGAGAAGTCCTAAAGTCCAAAACTTAGACTCCGAGATTCGCATTTATGTATCGCCGGTTCCTTAAGGAAGTCCACTAATCAAAAGTAATACTAAAACCTTTTCCATTTAATTTATATTCTGATATTTTCTTAATTACTAACTGTCGAAGAGTTTCGCTACAACTAGTGACAATTTTTTGTATAGTCGTGGCGGATTTTGGAAGTTTATCACTTAAGTTTAATGCTTTTAATGATTTTTGAAGATCATCAGATGTTATGAAAATTCTGAATGGAAGCCCATCAAGTGCTGTCACTCTAGATGAGATTGCCGCTACCTGATGTTTTTATAATTTTTACACAATGCACATGTACCTACACTTTGCACTATGCGCTTTTTCATCTTTGAGAATGAAAAACCAATATGTGTCAAATTGTAAATATGTGTCACATATTTTATCCTCACAATGTTTATATCGGTCACATAATGTGACTGAAATAAAAATTTAATATTTAAATAAAATGAATTTAAATAAGTTTAAACTTAAAAATGTTAATTTTTTAAACTTACCAAAGTTGTTCTTGGTAATTATTTTAAAAAAACTATCAAAGAAATAGGGAAATAAAGATTTTGTAGTTTGTAAAAATGGGAACTCGTTTGGGAATGGAAACTCGTTGGGAACTTTTTAATTTTAGATTTTCGCCGTATAACGCCATAAAAGTGTTGTCAATGAATCAGAATTTGACAACTTTACTTTTATATATTAGGTTTTTACTCAAACAAATAGTTTAAACACATGATAAAATAAAAAAGGTTTTAAAAATAAGCAGCAAATGTTTACGAACTTTCGTGTATTTATAATCTGAAATACGACAATACGATACGTCTCAAAAATAATTGCATTTTAATATCTACTTAAATGATGTAATACTTTAATGAAAACTTTCTTTATAAATCAATTTAAAAAAGTACATGAAGTACATAAATATTGCTAAAAATAATAAATAAAAAAACAACCATTCAAAAACCGAAATACTGGTATTTAAAACTAGACAAAATCGACCGAAGTCCCGGTTATGATCCATCAGTTGTTTGTTCTGGGTGCAGGAGAAACCTGTATAGACTTAAAAAGGGAGATTCGCCTCGTGGTGAATGGGAAGTTAAAGTAGCCAAGGTATATTTAATGATTTTTAAGTCCTCATTTTTGTTATTCTTACTTTCTTTTTCATAAAAGTTCTTTTATCTAGATTTACTCTTTTGAGGAGTTCTTCCAGTGCCAATGTTACTCTTCAAGATGAGACAATTAATTTACCTAAATCTGAATCAAGCTTATGTTCTTTTTGCAATACATATCTTGCACCTGGTTACCCTCATAACTGTAAACCCACCTGTGCAGTGACTAATATTATTTCATTAGCATTCCTACTAGGTTCTCTTCAAGCTGAGTAGGTAAAAAAAATGTTTTTGGTAGTACATAAACATTAACTACAAAAGTTATATTTTAGAACAAATTTTATTTAGGTTGCTTCTGTTGCTTCTGTTGCTTCTGGAATCATAAAAAGTAAAATAACTGCGGAAAATTTGATTGATAGATCTACTTTTTGTTTATCTACAGGAGGAAATTCTCCTAAAGTCACAATTGGCACACCAGAAAACAAAGCAAAAAGAAGTTCTATCCAGCAGCTTTCCCTTGAAATAATTAAGTAATAACAGGTTGTGCATGAGCTGTCAAATAGAAAAAAAAAGTGATAGTTGCTACTCTACGCACAGGTTTAGGAAGTAAACTTTCCATAGAGCCTAATATTTTTGGTCGTCTTTCTGAATTGAATGAGTTCTGAATGAAGATTTATTTATTTCTAATTACTACTATGTACAGAAGTGTGAGTTTGTTGACAGTGTGACCATGTAATTTTAAGAGATCTTGTATATGTTCAAAATACATCAGATTTTGAGACTTGTTAAAATTACGTGGTTTAGACCCAACTTCAGCCTTTATAAGAATTTCATTGGATGGCGGTGGTTCATTTTTTAAAGAGATTATCAATATCTTTGATTCTCATAAGAATAATGATGATTCAGATGAGTTTTTGAATAGTGGTGTACAACGATCACAACTTCTAGCTATTGTTGAAGATATTCCTGAATCTAATTATCATTTGAGGCAAATTAAAAAAAAAGTTAAATTTGCAATGTGTCAGTTTTTATGTTGCTTTTGACCTAAAATGTGGAAATGCGTAATTTGGCTTAACTGGGCATTCTGGGAAAAGAGCTTGTTTATGGTGTGAGGGAATATCCACATTAGATTCAAGGACAAAACAAACTCTTGGCGGTATTGATTATTGGTACAATATTTTTTTAGAAAATAAATCATTTAATTCATCCATGAAAGACTTCATGAACTGCATTAATCCTCGAATTTTGTATATTGATCTAGGTCCAGATACTTTAATTGAGCAACTAGTTACTCCGCCTAAACCTCATTTATTAATTGGCTTTGTTTCACTGCTAGGAAATTTTTTGTTGGATGTCTGGCCAGGATTTGATGATTGGCTGAATTAAAAAAATGTCATTCAGAGAGTCTATTAATGTAGAGGCTGGGATGGAACAATTCAAACAAAATATTAGAAAACTTAGATTCTCTTGAAATAAAAATGATAAAGCCGTTTACATGTTTGATTCCAATTGTTCAGTTTTTAAAAGATTTCAAAGAAGCAATAACAAATTTAAGGAGTTCGTTTCTTTCTGCACAAGAGGTTGCATTAAATTTAAATAAAAAATTTAATACAACATGGAATGTTCACATTTTACTATGTCATGCACAGCCATATGTGGAATACCATAACCAAGGATTATGAAACTTTGCTGAACAATATGGAGAAAGTATTCATGCAAAGTTTAAACCAACAAGGACTAGATTTAAGAGACAAAAAGAGCATCCAGATCATGGCGACAGGCTACTATCAGCAGTGGTGGATTTTAAAGCAAAAATAATTTAATTTTGATTATATTTATGTGTTTATTTGTACTAATATATATATATATATATATATATATATATATATATATATATATATATATATATATATATATATATATATATATATATATATATATACAAAAGGATATTTATGTGAGCATTTGCTCACTTTTTTTTCTAAATCTAAATTTAAATTGATACAGGTTTTCTAAAAAAAAGAAAAAATGAAGAATAACGAATGAAAAGATTGCTGCCCCATGCTAAACCCTCAGTTTATTCCTACTTATTTTTTATTGTTTATATACATGTTAACATTAATAGAAGTTTATTCCTACTTATTTTAATTATTGTTGTTATACTTTTTACTTTTTAATTTATATGTTGGTTTACTCTTGTATAAAATTTTGATGAGAAGATCCTCTTGATCTTTCTTCAGATGAAGATTATCTATTTTGCAATTTTGTAAAAGTTTATTATTTTTTTTTAATCTTATCTTTGTAAAATGGTTATTTAAGGTTCTGACGACAAGATCTTTGCGATCTACTTTCAGATACCTTGTCTGTATTTGTTATAATTACTATCATTGTAAGTTTATATTATTATTTTTATTACTGGTTATTTAAAACTGTGTTACGATTAACAATACTAAACCAAAAAAAAAAAAATTGTCATTAAATCTGTCTTTTTGTCATCATATAAAATGCATTGTTTCCTATTCTTTAAATAACTCTTAAATCAAAGTTAGAATTTATGATATCATAATTTTTAAGTTTATATAGAAGAATATTATTATGTTTTTTTTTTTTTTTTTTTTTTTACATCTTTTCTTCCAACAAGGCTGCAAGCAACCACTAATTAAAGTTGGAAGTTACTGGAAAAGAAAAGATGAAGATTGTAGAGCAAGATAACGATTGACGGTATCAAACGCTTTGCTTAGATCAATAAAGACACCTAAAGTAAACTTTTTTTCATCAAAAACTTTAAATATTTCATGTACAAGATTAATTATTGCATGATTGGTCGAATGACCAGATTTAAATCTAAATTGTTTATTGTACAGATCATTATTGACATTTAAGAAAGAATAAAGTCTATTATACACTACACGCTCCAAAATCTTGGAAAAACAATTAAGAACTGAGATTGGTCTGTAGCTGGAAACATCAGAAAGATCGCCTACTTTAAAATTTGGTGTAACCTTTGCAATTTTTAGTTTTTCAGGAAAAACTCCATGTTTTAAAGATAAATTAAAAACATGTAAAAGTGGTATTGTTATATACTTTATTGATTTAATAATGACATTACTGCTGACATCATCTAAACCTGAACTTTTGTTAGTTTTCAACTAAGGTTGTTCGCCGTAAACAAAAATTTTTATCTTGCGTATTTTATGTTGCTATTGCGGAAGTTGTACATGCACAAATTCACCTTCCGTAACGTATTATACGAAAAAAATAAGTAATAATAATTCCGTAAAAATCTCTTTACGAAAAGAAACTTGCGAAACAAATCATTTCGAAAGAGTACTTGCGAAACAGTTCCTTGCGGAAGAAGCGTTCCGGAATGTGCGCTTACGGAATAGACTCGAAAGCATTCATTAAACCGTTATACAAAAAAACGTTATTATTTATTATTTAAATAAAATAATGTTGTTATAATGATTCTTCAATAGTTTATACATATATATATATCTGGTATGTCTATATACATGCATATATATATATATATATATATATATACATATATATATATATATAAATATATATATATATATATATATATATATATATATATATATATATATATATATATATATATATATATATATATATATATATATATATGTATATATATATCACAAAACTAATTCTAAAAATGCAAAATTTCCTTATGATTGATCTATCAATTAAATGAAAAGTATATTAATTTTAGAAACATTTAAGTTAAATGCACTTGGTAACTTTTCAAATTATTTATGTTTTTGTTGTTTAATATGTGTTGTTATTATTTTTATTATGTATTTTTGGACACTATATATATTTATGTATATACAGTTATACACCAAAACAGGTTCATTAAGTTAGGATGGTTGGATGGGGTGGGGGGTGGGGAGGGCTGAAAGAGACATGACGGGGGCCTAACACAGTAAAATTTTCAAAAAAAAACAAACAACTGAAACTTCGAGTTAGTTTTGAGGGAAAGGGCAACGCTCCTTCCGCAATATCTCTCTATTCCAGAGTATATATATATATATATATATATATATATATATATATATATATATATATATATATATATATATATATATATATATATATATATATATATATATATTTATATTTATTAAGTACCGACTTTGGTTTACTTCTGACTTTCGGTTGTTTATTGTCTTTGGCTTTGCAGAAATGGAGGTTTATTGTTTATCTTCTCGTATATAAAAACAAAGTAAAATGTTTGGTTCCATTACAAAGTTTAATTGAACTTCAAGTGTTGTTTTGCCGTTGTCATTTCTTACTGATTCTTGCAATTAATTTATCACTACCTTTCAGACTAGCTACAGCTCTGAAACTTCCAGCACTTGTATAGTCCTGATGAGCTTCTATGTTAAAGTTGTTTCTAGGGTGTAAGGCCTGGGGAAGGGTTTTATCGTACGTGCCTGTTTTTTTGCTACAAAATCTTGCAATTATTTTTTTACTGCTCTCCAAAATAACTAGAGCTTTAAAATTTTCAACGTATGTTGAAAATTGAAACATTATTTTGGGCCAACGACACAAGGGGCAACAAATGCCCTTCCCACCTTCCCACCCTGAATTATTTTTTTTATAAAGGAAAACATTTTAGAAAAAATTATTGAAAAGGATGTCTTTAAAAAATTTTTTAATTTACTTGTTGTTATTGTGGTAATAAAAGCGAAATCGCATATAACAGAGCACCTCAAAAATTAAAAAAATTGAAACCGACTAAACATAAAATTGTTCTCTTTAAAAACAAGTGAGAACTACTTTTAGGCATTTTATTATATAATTAAGTTTTAGCATTCATCACTTAAATTAGGTCTTTTTTTGATTTCAATAAAGGCATTGTTTCCGGATTATGCAATTGCATTCGTATGTTAACGTTGTTCATGTTATCTTCATTATATAATTCTTTTTCATTAAATGACATTCTAAAAAGTATATTTTATGAAAGTCTTGGTTTATTTATAAAAGTTTAAAACTGAAACTTATCAATGACATATAAAAAAGTAGTATTTTAATTACTTAGTTAATTATACGTATTAGGTTCATAAAACGTAATTAAATATATTTTCTATGCCGCGTTTCGTAAGTTTTTTTTCCGTTAAGAACTGTTTCGCAAGCTGCGGTGCGAAAGAGTTTCGTTTCGAAAGAAATTTTGTTTTTTATCATTGTTTTAAAAAATAAAACCTTAAAATGTTCATATGTTGCAATACTGAAAATAAATTTTTTTTTATAAACATTTTGGTATGTAAAAATTTTATCTTCTACAATTATATCCGTTTGGCCAACAAAATTTTGTTATAGACTTCAAAACGTCGCACAGTGAGTCAAAATCCATAAAAAACGGCAAAAAACCCCCCATAAAAAAAGTATTGCTGGAAATTAATTAATTTAATTATAATGTTACTAAATACCACTAAAAGTCAATAATTAACTTTTTTGTGAACAATTTTCAAGATTTCACCAATTTATACGCCTTTTT
Organism: Hydra vulgaris; assembly: GCF_038396675.1. Classification (NCBI taxonomy): domain Eukaryota; kingdom Metazoa; phylum Cnidaria; class Hydrozoa; order Anthoathecata; family Hydridae; genus Hydra; species Hydra vulgaris. Next base: position 86,426,567 of record NC_088931.1, read on the forward strand.
CCGAGACTTATTTATTTTATTTTATTTATCGGAAAACTCGTTCAAAAAAATCTAGCTTTTGTGTCACTCTTTTAAGATTGACATGGGTAAAAACAGTTCAAAATTTAATTTGAAGTCATATTTTTAAGATGTTTGGCAACTACTAACAACATTTTTGACAATAAATTTTGTTTTTAGTTTTTCATTACTGAGATCTCAAAAATGTGTCATAAATTGATTTTTTTAAGATAGTTTAATTATGAGTTTAGTTTAAAAACTAAACGATTCCACTAGATTCCATGGTAGTTTTAATATTTTCCCATTAATAGGTATATATGAAAGCAGAAAAAATAAAAATCATTTGCCCAAACTTGCCCCAATTAAAATAAGACCTTTCAAATACTTCGGTTTTTTTGTGTTTTTTTTTTCGTTTTTAATTAAAACTTGCCGTATAAAGTAGCGAATATTAGTTCATTGCTTTCATTCATTACGCAAATTATACATTTAGTTCCTATTAGTAAAAAAACTCATGCTCATGCAGATGGTGCTAATGATCAAACCTCAAAAACCAATATATGCAACGTTTGATGGCATAGTGCATGTTTTAAAATTAAAACTTGTGTATAAAATAACTTAAAATAGTTCATTGCTTACATTCAACATGAAAAGAATACATTTAGTTCCTATAATTCAAGAGTTAGGAATTAATCATGATAACTTACTCGAGGCTCTTCTACGTGAGTTTTGTAGACTGGAGGGTCTATACTATGAAAGTATTGAAAAACCTGAAATGATAAATCTAAAGAAAACTCTAATAATATTTAAATGTAAATTCCGATCAAAGTTGCGGAAGTATGCAAGAACCTTCTCTAGACTTTTAGAACACGAGCGAACTTGGTTGAACAAAGATATTACTGTTAACAAAAAAAATGTTGCATCAGGTTCAGGTAGAAAGTGCAAGAACTGGGAAGATTTAGGTGATAGAAGCAGAAGATCTAAGGTATTAATAAATAAATTAAATTCAACCCAGTTAAAATAATAGTTTACAAGCTTAAATATTAACTATTATCGAGTTTAAGGTTGCCAAATTGGCTGAACATCCTGCTGAAGCATTGGCATTAGCTTCAATAAAAAAAGCCACTAGAGATCCTAGCAAAAAAGACTTCGTTGATCTTGTGAAAAGTGCTACAAACTCTGAAAAAGATAAAATCAAAAAGATAAATTTTCCGATAAAAATGAAAACCGAAGATGCCTTGAGCTTAAAAATTCAGTGTGACCTTTCTGATGAACAGTATCAAATTATTAGAAATTCATCGATAATACATAAAGCAGATATTTATCCTTCACTTCATGAAATTAAGAATGAGAGACACAAATGTTATCCTGAGGGTTTAATTGTGACAGAAACATCTGCTTCAACTTCTCTACAGGGTATGTTTTTTCATACTCTGCCAAGACTCTATTAGAATGTTTTCTGAAATTGGGGGAGGTTTAAAGGTCTACTTCATTTTAAAGGTGATTTTGATGGTGCCTCCAGTCAAAGTGTCTATAAACAAAAATACACTGATATAAATATTGGTGAAGCCCAAGTTAATGAACAAAGTCTTTTCCAGACAGCTGTTGTTCCACTTAAATTAACCATCATGAACAAAAATGTATGGTTAAATAAAAAGCCCTCTAGTACACATTACTGTAGACCCCACCATCTCCAATATCAAAAAGAAACGGAAGAATTGATAAAAAATGAATATGAACTTTTAAAAGCAGAAATAAATAGACTAGTCAAGTTTGAAGTAAAGTTAGAAGTAGAGGAAGGCAAACCGGATACGACTATCACATTTAAGTTCAAACTAGATTTAACCATGTTTGATGGTAAAGTGGTTAATGCCCTCAATAACACTCTGTCCTCGCAATCATGTAATGTTTGCGGAGCTAAGCCCAGTGAACTTAATAACCCAGCATTGATCAGATCTAAACCAATCAATGAAAAGCTTTATCTTTGGGTCTTTCTACTCTGCATTGCTGGCTCAGATGTTTTGAGTATATTTTACATTTAGGATATAAATTAGACATTAAAAAATACTTTGCCAAATCCCCTGCTGAAAAAGCATTAGTAAAAAGTAAAAAAACGAACATTCAACTGAGGTTTAGAGAAGAGCTAAGTCTTATAGTTGATATGCCCAAACAGAGTTTTGGCATCACTAACGATGGAAACACTGCCAGAAGAGCATTTGAAAATGCTGAAACTTTCGCTGATATAACGGGAGTGGCAGTAGATGTAATTATTAGATTGAGGACAATCCTAATAGCAGTATGCTCCTGTTATGAGTTGAACTCTGAAAGTTTTTGCTAGTATTGCTATGAAACTACAGCTCTTATACTCAAAAACTATTGCTGGTATGTGATTTCCCCAACTGTTCATAAACTCTTTGAACATGGTGTGCAGATATCTGAGGCATTAGAACTGCCAATTGGTTACTTCTCTGAAGAGTCACAAGAGGCTCTAAATAAAGAAATTCGCAAAGCTAGATTAAACCATACAGCCAAGATATCTAGAAAGAATGTTATAAAAAACCAGTACCAATACTTGTTGATTAGAAGTGATCCTGTAATATCCAACACTTGTTTTAAAAAATACAAGGTTAAAAATGGAAAAACACTTACCCCTGAAGTTTTATCTTTGTTAATGCTGTAATAATGAAATAAAGCCTTTTTATTACTATTAGGTTTTCTTTTTTTGTTTTCTTGAAAGAAAAATTAGATAAGATAAATATTTATTTTGTTTTTAATATATTTTAATATTATATAATATTAAAACATTTTTCGAACCAGTTTTTCTTTTTAATTAATAAATGTTTTGGTTTGAGGAATTTAATTTTTTTAAATTAAGTCAGTCATTGTGCGCGTAAAAGTCTCTAACGCGTATACGCGTAAGTAGTACGAGCCTTAGGCACAAGAAATATTTAGATTAAAAATTATGTGGTATTCTTTTATATGGTATTTTGGATCAAGGAATTCGATTTTTTTATTTAGGTTATATTTTACGCGCGTAAAAGACAGTTACACGCGTATGCGCGCGCCTTACGCGTCATAGGTACGCGTAAAAATTATTTTTAATGGAAAATTTAAATTTTTTGAAACAAAATACAATAATATTGATGTATCACATAATTATATATGATAGTTATATAATTTTTGTCGTTTTTTCACCTTTCTGACTCACTGTGCGTCGTTTAGCGAAAGAGATCGTTTCGCAAATGCGACTTCCGAAAGCGCTACTTTCGTATGTGGCAAAATAGTTTTAATTTGTAATTAATAAGTAACAGTTGCGAAATGAACATCGACGGTTTTTTTTTGTTTCGTAAAATTCGGTACAAAAGAAAAAATTCCTGACTCTCATATCCTTGCGAAAATAATTTCATTTTTCCGGGATTGTACGAAATCTACCGGTTAACAACTCCGTTTTAACAAAGATACTGAATTTAATAATTCTTCCTTCGTTAGCTTATGATTAGGCATAACAGCATTATTTGATTTCAAGTATGATTTAAAGCTTATTTGAGATGGTTCAATTTAGCGGCTAAACTTTTACCGACATTAATAATATAGTTATTGAGCGTTTCTGCCACATAGATTTATTAACAATTAATTTATTATTTAATTTGAGATTTTTTAGCAGAGCATTTCTGTCTAAGTTTTTCTTGCCTATTACTTCCCTAATAATGCGCCATATCTGAATAGTAATTAGTTTTTGAACGTCTTAAAATTAACTCAAACAAACATTTATAATTTTTATAGTTAGTTTCATTTTCTAGTGTTCTTTTTTTAAGATATTTGCAATATAATCGCTGTTTTATTTTTGAAGATTTAATGGTTTAGATTTAAGGGTTTTTTCTTTTATTAATATTGCAACTTTGGGAAACGCTTTATTATAATATTTAAGAAACTTAGCTAAGAAGATATCATAGGCTTTATCAGCATTTAAATTTAAAAGAGTTTCTTTCCATTTTTCAGATGATATCATGAAAAGATTTAATGGGAGTATTGTTTATTTGTCGTGTTGTTACTTTCTTTTTGTGAGTATAAGACTTATTGCATTTATTTGAAATAATAAAAATCGGAAAGTGATCCGATATATCCGTTTTTATTTTTGATATAAGAAATTCATTGGTAAAAATTTGATCTATTGATGTTGCACTATTCTTAGTTACACGCGTGGGTTTATTGATTAATGGAATGTAACAATAGTAACCAGATTGAAAAAAGACGGTAATAGTAATGTCGAGGTTATTGTTTCCGATAAAATACACTCTTTTATTTGAGTGGTCTTTAAATGCATTAATTTTTCCTGTAGGTGGTCTATATAATGCATGCACTACACTCAAATCTCTTTTTATGCGATCCTTTTTTATGCGATACTTTATTTGTGCGTTTTGTTTTATGCAATTTTTTTGTGCGATCTCATATAATTTAATTTTTAAACGCGCAATAATTTCAATAATCTCAACGATTAAAATCTGTAATATGTATGTACTACGTCATTATATAGTTACTGTTATGAACATTCAACCACGAATTGCGTTACAACGTTAACTTTTAAATATTTTTTATATAAAAGTTGAATTGAATTTTTGTGTAGAAAAAAAAGAATTTTTTTATGCGGTCCGTATCTAACCGCATAAAAAAAAATGTTTTTAATATTGTTTCGAAAACTATTTTTTATAGGTACTCCTGAAGTTTTATGTGATTTTTATATTTTTATAAGTTTGTGATTTTAATATTGTTTCGAAAACTATTTTTTATAGGTACTCCTAAAGTTTTATGTGATTTTTTTTATACGTTTTCTTTTATGCGGTCTATCTACCGCACAAAAAGAGGTTTTGCTAATGATTTCCACGCATTATGATTCGTAGTCATTAAAGGTTGAACTTAAATTTTGCATAAATTTGTATGATAAAGAATTAATAATAAATATACATAAACTCCCACCTTCCTTGCCCCAACCTCTAACTTGGTGTACTACATTGTAATAGGTATTTGGAAATTTGAATCGCTTTCAATATTTTTATCATGACACCATGTTTCGCTAAGGTAAATTATGTTAAAACTAATTTTGATTTTATATAAAAACTGTCTTGATGATTCAAAATTTTTTTGAATACTCCTAATATTAATATGAAGAATCGAAAATGAGTTATCGTCCATTCCTTCCGTAATATTTTTTGAGTTTGAGTTTTGATATAATGGGGTAATATGTTTAATTACTTCATCGTTATTATAAAAATTAATATTAGGATCCGAACTTTGATTTAAAAGAGATGAATTATTAATTTCATACGTTTTAAACTCAAAATCGGATCTGTCAGTTTCGTCAGCCATTTTAAATAAGAGTAATTTTAATAATAAATAAAAAAACGATAATTCAAATGTTTGATTTCCTAAAATCCTTTAACAATTAATTTATCGTATATAACAATTAATTTATCCGTATATAAAGGCTATTCTCTATTCAGCTTTTTTTTAAACTTTCCGCGCGGAAAGCGACTTCACGCATGCGCATACTGTAATATTAAAAAAAGTTGGCGGAAAATTATAAAAAAAGTTGGAGGAAATAAAAGCTCAACAACGTTGAGCGGAAAGTTATTTGCTCCTATAGTGTTATCTAATAAAAAACAAGAAAGCTATCACATGGTACAAGAAATAATATTTTGTTTTAAACAAACTTTGAAAAATAAACAAGTATACTTGGATTAACAATTTGGCTATTTTATGATTATATTATGAAATATTAATGCTAAATTAGATATAGTAAACGGGTAAATAAAGTAATAATTATATTAGGAATAATATAACTAGACTTTTATAATATTTTACTTTACAACTAATTTATAATTCTAATCAATTAATAGTAACTGATTATACTTATTTTAATATATCATGGCACTCTAAGTAGTGCTTTTTTTTAAGTTTTTTTTGTTATACTTGATTTTTTGTTATTAAAACTCACTCTGTTCTAATTAACTTTATAGTTGAATCCCTAAAAAAGCTATGGAAAGGTTTACGAAAAAATTTTAAACGATGCAATAACAGACGAGAGAAAGCAACACGGTCAGGGGCAGCAGCATCTATACTGCCAACATGCAAATATTTCAAACAACTACAATTCTTGACAGATACAGTCTGTCCTCAAGACACAGATTCAAACTTAGATTCAATAGTTGAAGAAAAAGTCAATATAGAGTTTCAAGTTGAACCAACTATATACACAAAAAATTCAGCTGAACAAGTCGGTTGCAGTTCCACCGAGTCTATTGAGACTTGAGCAAGTTTTTGTGTTGAACTGCAGTTCAACACAAAAACTTGCTCAAGTCGCAATAAAAAAATACATAAAGCAGTCAATGCTATTAATACCTTACTTGTTGAAAGTTTAAAACAATTAAATAAAGATGACAATGAAACTATTAACACAGATTCTGATGATTTATATTGTAGAAGTTTGTTTAGCAGGTTAAAAGAGCTTCCAAAAAAGAAACATCGTTTGGCAAGAATAAGAATTGAAGAGGTTTTATTTACTTTAGAGTTTGAAGAATAATAACTTTTTAAACAAAACTTTTTACATAAAAATTATATAAATTTATTTATATTTATGATAAAAAACGTCAAACTTTAAATTATTTTCTTTTTTATTCCTTGTATACTGTGTCTAAATATTATTATTTACTATTTTATATTATTCTTCATCAAAAGGATTAGATGTACTGTTAAATATTCTATCTAAAACTAAGCCCTCCTCCGAATTAAAGTAATCTTTATATTTATTTCTTATAGATTTTGCTTTTTTGATAAAATTATGGGCTCCTTGACATTGAATTGATTTAAGTCCTTGATAATTATTTGTTTCTTTTCGCCATTTACCAGGAATACTCTCGTGTGAAGTTTCTTGATCAACATAATGACTTGGGCAATATGAGAAATTATCTGTTTTTATTTGTATTTTCATTAGAAAGTTGTGCAGAGCCACAGTTGCTTTAACAACAATTTTCACATTTTCAACTTTTAATACTATCGGTCTTCTAAATATTCGGAATCTGCTAGCCAATACCCCAAAAGAATTCTCACTTCCTCTTGATAAGCGATAGTTAAACACAATTTCTGTTTTATCGAGATTAGTTCTTCTTGGATAAGGCCTCATCATATGCGACTGTAATGCAAATGCCTCGTCGGCTAAAAAAGTGTAGCGAAATGTTATGGATTTCGAATAACCACTTATACATGATGGATCAGGAAAATTTAACAGATTATTGTCAATAGCGGATACAACTTTGCTATTATTGTAAATACTACCGTCACTTTGACGCCCGGAGCCACCTATATCAACCAAAGTGAATTCATATTTTGCATTACACGTTGCTAAAAGTACAATGCTAAATGTTTTTTTGTAGTTAAAATACATTGAGCCACTTCGGGCTGGCGACTGAATAATTACATGTTTACCATCTATTGCCCCAAGACAATGAGGAAAATTCCATCTTTCGTAGAACTCAGAAGATATTCTAAGCCATTCTTTTTGTGAAGATGGTGCTAACAAATATCCTTTTTTACAAATAACGTTCCAAATTACTTTACATGTTTCTATGATAATTCTTCCTAAAGTTATAGGGCTCATTCTGAAACTTATTGCGATTGTTATCAGAGCATCGCCAGTAACAAGATATCTTAATGCTATACATAGTCTTTCTTCAGCAGTTGCAACTGCCCGTCTTAGAGAAGATTTAGATATAAATGGAGCAACCTATGATAGTAATACTTCAAAAGTTTGTGAACTCATGCGAAAACTCTGAAAGAAGTATACACTGTCAAATAGTTTTAAATCTTTTACTAATACATTAAAAAAACCTTTTCGTGAACGTTCCATAAAAATTCTACGCATCCACATATTATGTTTCCTGCGTTTTCTCAATAAAATACACTTTTTTAATATAAGCAACAAAGTCATTTTCTTTTTTAGTAGATTTCTTTTATTTAAAACCATTTTTTTTTTATAAAAAAACAAAACAACACAAAATTCGGCGCGGTAAATGGAGATTAAATTCCGCTTGAAGTTTTCCGCCCAAGAGCAAACTATAGCGCGTAAATTTCCGCCTAAGCGCAAAAAATGCTGAATGGAGAACGGCCTTAACAGTACAGTAGTCTCTCGCTCAATTGCGCACCCAATTAGTTGCGCATCCTAGTTAATTGCGCGTTTAGGCCCAAAATATTGGTGTTTCAATTTTTTTCATCTCTCAAAAATTGCTTTGACAAGGCAGAACTATTTCCGTTAACACTGAGCTATGCTCAGTTTTTTTGAATCAATTGACTGTGAAGATTCTCCAACGCATATTGAAGCAATCAAGGAAAATGTTGAAGATTGTTTGTCTCTCGAAGAAAATAATAATAATGCAGTTGCTATGGATAATAATTCTGATGAAGAAGTAGCAAATAATGATGAATTAGACGATGATACAGACTTCTTAGGTATTGAAATCATACATTTATCTCTGATCAATATTAGCAAGCAATTAAAATGTCAAAAAGCTAAAGCAATTTTAAAAGACGACAACAATAAATTAATGAATAGCTACGAACAACTATCATCAAACATACGGTCAGTAATTATGAAAATTAAAAGAGAAAAGGTGCAGAATGCATATCAGCCTACAATTCACGACTTTTTCCGTCATGCATAATATATTTCTTAATAAAGACTTGTTTATACAGTTAATAATTTAGTTTGCTAAATTTTTTCTTATCTTTTTCTTATTTGCGCACTCCTAGTTAATTGCGCACCGTAGTGCCTGTTTCAATTTGCGCAATTAATCGAGAGACTATTGTACTGTTATATACGTTATTGTACGTACAATACTTACCGTTGTTCCTGTGTAACTTTTCTTTCTTCGAATAATTTTTTTTGTATGTATAATGTTTCGATAGAGATATCTTCGTTTATATATATTCCCGAACCTTTAAGTTTGTTTGCATTTTTCAGAATTTTTATTTTATCTTTATAGTCGAATAACTTGATTACAATAGTTCTTAGCTTGTTTGAATTAGGTTTACCTATCCGATGAGCTCTTTCTATTTTCAATCCATTTACATTTAGGTTCTTTTCAAGTATATTTAGTATTTTAATTTCCAAACCATCCCAACTTTCCGACTCGTTTTCAGTAATTCCCTCGAATCTTAAATTATTTTTTCTTTGCCGATCTTCGAGTTGTCGTATTTTTGTTTTGTTTTCACTTCTTAAACTAGATTTTGAATAAATTTTTTTCTCCAAGTCACTAACCTTTTTATCGTGACAATCTTGATGAAACAATAAAGTTTCTTTTGTGTCCTTTTGAACTTTTTCGTAATTCAGCAACTGGTTGTTTAACTTTACTTGACCAGCTTTTATCATTTTTTTAGAGATTCGCAAGTGGCTTTAAGTAATGTCATTTAGTAACCCGTCGATTCGTTCATTAGTAACTTTCAAGTTACCGCTTATCAATTTCAAAATATCCTTTTGCTGTTTCAGAAACATCTCATTAAAAATTTGCTTTACTAACTGTATTGAGTTTTCGGAATTTTTAAATTTATCCATTTTGTTGATAAAGATAATTGCGATGAAAAAAGAAATAACAACAAAAAAAAATAATTATAAAACTTTTTTGAATCTTTAAACTAACTTATTTTTTTATTATTATTTTAATGTGATATTTTAAAATCAATGTTAGACCAGGTTATTAATAAAATAATTTCTAAAAAGTTTCCATGGTTAAGTTGCTGTATTATTTAAATACTAAGCTGTCTCATACCTTAATCCTCTAAACGGCAATCCTTGTTTTCCGAATTCTTTAAATATTTCCATTATAGATTCTTTTTTTTTCTTGATTACTTCATGTTCTCTTTGATTCCTCTGGACTCTGTTAAATAGTTCGTCTACACTTTGTCCCTGACTATCACTCATAAAATATTTTAATGCTACTCTGTGGTTTTTGGCTCTTCGTGATTTTTTATGCGTTCATACACATGGACCCAGTCTTCAAAACCCTCAACACTTGTAACAACCAATTTTTTAGAAAAATAAATCAAACGTAAAGAACAAGTTTTTTAACAAAAAAAATGGTTAAGTTTTGTTTCGTAACTAAAACTTAACCAATTTTTTAAAATTTTTTCTGCGATTCTGAAATTGCTACATAATTAGCTTAGGAAGAATTAAACGCTAATTGGGTGACATTATTATTATTTTTTTTTGATGGCGTGGATGAAATGAAAAAAATCTTTGAATATTTTGTTTTCCATTAAATTTCATAAAATATCGACAACATCACAGAGCACCGCGGATGAGCATTTAATTGGAAGTTGTCGCCTCAGTTGGTGGGAAAAAAAAATTCAGTTTTTTGGATTTAGAAGCAATTTCATAGAGACGTTTTTTGTTATACTTTTTTCGTTTAAGCGAGCCACTTTCATTGTTTTTTTTTCTTTTGATTTATTTTTTCCATTAATCTTTTATTTTTTAATTTCATTACCCTTTTATCTTTTAATTAAAATAAGTATTTACTTTGCTTTAAATATAACTTTTTATGGTTTTTTTATTTTTACATTTTTTAAGATTTTTAAAGTTTACATTCTAGGAGATTTTAACTACATAGATTTCAGTTGCCGAAATACAAAACAACCTATTTCATATAACTCTAAATCATTTAAATTTATTGAAACTATTTGTGACTCTTTACATATTTCAAATAACTCTACTATCTTCTTATGGGTGACAACTAAAAAACGAGACTGGATTTAAAGACACATATCTCTTCAGAGAAGTAAGTTAAAACAAAAAGAAAAAATGTTCTAGAAAGTATTTTTATTCTAGTTTTTAAATATATAATCAGTTGTTCTCAATTAAACCATTTATTCTGACTTTATCAACTAGGCCTGGTATAGACTAAGCTAGGCTCCGTATGATCTCAAAATCAATTTTATTAAGGCAATACTTGATTCTAGAACGTAATTTTTTAAGATTTTCCGCATGCCAATTATTCTTGTAGACAAGGCCTTTCAAAATACTCCAAAAATTTTCGATAAGACATTCTGGCAAGTTTGCAGGGTAATCCGCTTTCTCAACATAATGCACGTTTTCCTTGTTTAGGTATATGATTACCGTTTTTGCATACTGAGATGATGCTAAATCTGGCCAGAATACATATGCACCATCTGAATGATACTTATTGATGATTGGTATAAGTCTCTTCTTAATATATTTGTTTAAATAGAATTTTTGATTTACAGCCAGTCCACTTGGTACAAAATAAGGTTGAGAAATTCCATTTTCAGAAAAAGCAATCCATAGAAGTAGTTTCTTTTGAAACTTTTGTTTTGTTTGGTATTTATCTGTAGATGGAGTAGATTTTACATCACTAGTATAAAATATATCATTTCCATTGATACTGGAGTGATTTAACATGAAATAAGACTCATTGTCAATGATTGCTTTATGATTTTTGAATTTCTGACACAATCGACTGCACTTAGTTCTAGCTGCTGCTTTTTGCTGGTCAAAGCGTTTTGGAATCGTCATTTATTTTCTTGATTTAATATTTGTTCTTTTTTTTAATGTTTTACTAATGTGTTGCTGATTACAGTTGAACTTTTTAGCTGCCTGTCGTTGAAAAACTCCGTCTTCATGGTCAAACATGAGTTTGAGCCTTTCAATGTTTGTCCTGGTCGTTTTTTTAGCTTTTACTCCACTTCCTTGAACTCTTTGGTGCCCAGACTCTTTGGTACCCAGATTCACTTTCAGCACGTTTAATTATCTTGTAGATAGTACTTTTAGGTATATTCTCAACTTTAAAGTGGTCATAAGTGAACTTTTTACCAGCATTTTTGTAATTTAAATAAAATTCATACACACGTTTTCTAATCTCTCCTTGTTTTGAATTTATTTTTTTATTCATTTTTCTCTAAAAAATAAAAACACATAAAATATTTAAAAACTAGAATAAAAATACCTTCTAAAACAGTTTTCCTATTTTTAAAATCTTATTCATTTAAAGAGATATGTGACTTTAAATCAAATCTCATTTTTTAGTTGTCACCCGTTACTATCTCTACTATATTCTTCTATATTCTTCTACTATATTCTATTATTTTCTACTATATTCTACTATATTCTACTATATTCTACTATATTCTACTACTTTCTACTATGTTCTACTACATTCTACTATATTCTACTACATCCTACTATATTCTTCTACTATCTCTACTATATTCTACTATCTGTGACATATTTTATAAGCAACACATATTGAACCAAAACAAAATCCATTTGTAATTGACCTCTTATTTACATCCAATGAAAACACGACTTCCTTTTTAAAACATTTAGCACCCATTGGCAAAAGCCATAACCAGTTACTTTACTTTTGCTCTATTGATCAAATTTACTGAAAATCTAAAAATTATACAAAACTTTTATACGCAAAAGAGAATTATGATAAAATTAACAAAGACATCACAACTATTCTCTGTCCAACATCCAACTCTGAACAACTATGGAATATCTTTTACAATAAGCTTAATTAAGCTTGTTGTAAAAGTTCTATAAAACTAGTATAAACAACAATATACCAAAATCTAATATCAAAAACATAAAACGCTCAAAATGGATCGAATCTCATATGCTATGTGAAATAAAAAATAAAGAGGCAAAATATCATCAATATATATCAAACAGAAGTGATAAAAGTAAAGATAACGAGCATAACATGTTATGAAACAAAACCAAAATAGTATGCAGAAAAGCAATTATCAAATTCGAAAAAGATAGCTAAAATCATTGACCAAAACCCAAAAATCTCAAATTAAAAAGAAAAAACAAAATGACATTCCCAGACATCCACTACAATAACAAAGTTGCAATATAGAACCTCAAGTATTCAATAAATATCTTATAACTACTTTTTCAAGCGAAAAAATTATAGAATTATAGATGTAAAAATAAAAATCTACTTTCAAACAATATTGATCTAAGTCCAGAAAGTATCAAAACAGAACTCTTTAATCTAAACAGATCTAAATCATCAGGTTGAATTACATTTAACAGTATTTAATGAAGCTAGCTTTCAAATTTACAAACGTCTATCTACTATTTTTAGCAAAGTACTTGAAAGCGGTTCAATACAACAAATATGGAAAGATGTAACAACTTCACCAATATTTAAAAAAAGAGACAGATAAAAAGCTATTAGTTATAGGCCTATCAGTCTAACTTGTATCTAAGCAAAAAATTTTCAAAAAATAATACAAAATTATATTATGGCACACTAATTAATAACAAATTATTAAGTCTACATCAACATGGATTTCGCCTAGGTCACTCCTGTTTAACCAACCTGCTAAATTTAATTGATTATTAAACACTATAGCTTGATAACGATAATCTTATTGACAATATTTACCTCGGTTTTGAAAAACCCTTTGACAAGGTTCAACTTTCTTATTTCGAAACTTAAAGCTTATGGTATAAATGGGCCATTACTTTGTTGGATAAAAAACTTTCAGGAAAACCATAGACAAAGAGATGTTGTAAATGGCACTTACTATTATTATTTATATTATTTATTTACTTCGTCATTAAAAAGAAAGAATACAATGCCGTGTTATTTAAATAAAATCTACATGACCGGGGTTTTCATCAGCAAGCCTGTACAACCATTAAAAGGTAAATATAAAATTTACTTTTTTTACAATTACAATTATTTTGTGCTACTTAAAAATTATTAATCTATAATCAAAAGAAAATCGTAAAAAGAAAATAAAAAACTGAGATGTGGAGTTCCCCTACGTCCTTTCTGCGTTTTTTTTTATCCTTTATGTGAACGATATCCCTGAAGTAACCAAATGAAAAGCTGCAATTTTCGCTAATAATACCAAAATTTTTATTTCTCTTGAAAATACTCAATCTTTGCAAGAGTTACAAAACGAGATTGACGCTCTTGTTCTATGTTCTTAAAAATGGGGGAAGTTTAACACTGATAAATGCTCTGTACTACACCTAGGACATAACAACAAATCCCATACGTACACTATTTATGATTCAAATCAAAACAAAAGAGTCAGCATTAAGCCCACAATTTGTGTACAGGATTTTGGTGTTTACGTAGACTTAAATTTATAATTTTCAAAACACATAACTAATCAAGTCAAAAAAGCAACACAAACATTGGGTCTGATAAAAAGATCATTTTCATCTTATCCAAATCTATACTCATTTAAAAAACTTTCCTTAGCTCTAATCCGAATCCATTTAAAATATAATGGATCAATCTGTACCCCGCAGCCTCTCAAAGACAAACATCAAATGGAAAACATTTTAAGAAGATCTTCTAAACGAATTAGAGGCTTAAACAATTTCTCTTATAAACAAAGAATACAGTTGCACAAAAATATTTAAAACTGGTGCAGATATATCATTTCACGGATATGAATAAAATTAGGTCTTCTAAAAAATATCGCTTGAAAACAAACTTTTTTTAACACTAAAAATTAAAAAAAATTGAACCTTATGGTTTTTATCAAAAAAACACCGGTGTAGCGTTTTTAAATTAAAGAGCTTAGTGCTAAAAGTACTTAAATCACAAAATAAATGCTTTGAGAAAATCTACTTTGATCAGCCTTTTTAAATCCTTATTAAAGTGTTATATCTCTAATCAAAAAAAATCTCAAAACATTTAGTTTGTGACTTAATTACTTTTAGCACTAAGCTCTTCAATTGCACTAATGTAGGCTTTATTGACAATACCTTGGAATTTTTTTTCCACAGATAAGGTCCGCGGTATTTAATTAAATAGAAAGTTGATTTTAAATCTTATTTGAGAAGAACAAAGTTGTTATCTAAAAACATTGTTGAATACTTATGATAAATTTTACTAGAATAAGTTTGAAAGATTTTTGGAAAACAACCCTATTTCTGTTTAAACTTAAACAATAAAACTTGGTGTAAATTGAGTTTATACACATTTAAAGCTCCGAGTGCACGTAAAAGTGGTTTGCAAGGAGCGTTTCTATAAGAATAGTATTTCTCCAAATGCTATTCTTCACGCATCCAAATGCTATTCTTCACGCATCCAAATGCTATTCTTCACGCATCCAAATGCTATTCTTCACGCATCCAAATGCTATTCTTCACGCATGTTTTTCTTTGTTGTAGATTTTCTTTAGTTATGTATAGCTAGTACTAGCCCACACATTATTGCAGTAAGACAATTAACTGTGATTAAAGGTGAAACATAATTTTTTCTGGGATGTTACATTTTGAAAAGTCCAAAAACATCATTGCGATATTTTTTAAGAGCTCAATACTATTTATTGTGAATAACATAGTAGATTTTCAGGGAAAAGATTCCTACATCTGTCCAACAACATCCGCGGAGTAGTGAAATAACATCCGCGCATTTTTGTGTAACAACGTCCGCTTTTTTTCTTTACTGAATTAACATCCGAGAAATAACATCCCAAATTTCATCGATGAATAATAACATCTTTAGAAAGATGTAACTACATCCGGGATTTTTTCTCGATGTGTAACTACATCCACCTAAAATAATCCATCATTAAGAATAAAATAAAAAATAAAATGAAATAAATTTCCGGACGTAGTTACATCCGAAAAAAATCAGATGTGTAACTACATCTGGTTAAAATAATGCATTTTTAAATTACTTTTTTTTCTAGGATGTAGTTACATCCGAAAAAAATGAAATGTGTTACTACATCTGGTTAAAATAATGCATTATTAAAAAAAATAAAATTCGGATGTTGTTACATCCGAAAAATCTACAGATGAAGTTGCACGGATGTTATTATACAATGAAATTTGGGATGTTATTTCTCGGAGCTTATTATACATCAATGAAATTTCGGATGTTGTTTCACGGATGTTATTATACATGGCAAAAACGGATGTTATTGCCCTGACTTGATTTTCATCCAGTTTTACTCCTAAAAATTTTACGTATGTTTCCTTTTAATATAAGCGTTATAAACTATCAGATTTGGTAACTTACGAGGGATGTTTACTGATTTATTTTACTTTATGGAAAAGTATATCTTCTTTTTTCTACATTTAGTGAAAGTTTGTTACTTAATATTTATTAACTTTACATAACTTTTCATTAACTATTTTAAAAAGAGTTTTAATATCTCCGTAGATCAAAAATGATTAAAATCATCAGCAAATAAATTTAACTCTAAAAGATTTGTTGCTAACAATGCCGAATTAAGGAAAACTGGGGCCCTAGACTTTTGGGGGCTCCATTTTTGCATTAAAAAAGTTATTTTTGTAGGTTATAAAGTATGTACATTCATTATTGTAAATATTTATCAATGCACATAAGATTTTTCTTCATAAAAGAAATTAAATTACATAATTGGTGATATGAATTTAGATTGTTTTGAATATCACTCAAATAAAAATATTAAAAATTTTTATAATGACTTGTTTGAAAATGGAGCAATTTCTTTAATAAATAGACCAACAAGGGTAACTGCAACATCTGCCTCGTTAATAGACAATATCATAACAACTGACACATCTAA
The DNA here is from genome assembly GCF_038396675.1 of Hydra vulgaris. Taxonomy (NCBI): domain Eukaryota; kingdom Metazoa; phylum Cnidaria; class Hydrozoa; order Anthoathecata; family Hydridae; genus Hydra; species Hydra vulgaris. The sequence continues at coordinate 86,443,157 of NC_088931.1, forward strand.
TAATTTACTAAAAACAGGAATAATTAAAAGTAATACCTCGGATCATTTTCCTATTTTTTTATCTATAAATATTAATACAGATTCGATATTACATTAAAAACAGGTCTTTATCAAACGCTTTATTAATGATAAAAATATTTTAGTATTTAAGGAACAATTATCCTTAATAAACTGGAATTCAGTAAGTAATTTGTCAGAGGCAAATAATATGTATAATGCATTTTTTAAAGTTTTTTATGAAGTTTATGATGTAAACTTCCCAAAATGTAAAATTAATAAAACAAAAAAAAGTTTAAAATCACCATGGGTAACAAAAGACCTTAGAAAATTCTCAAAAATAAAACAAAAACTATATATTAAATACCTTAAAGCAAAAGCAATTGAAAGCAAAGCACTCTATAAAACCTTTACCAAACTATTTGAAAATAAAAATAAAAACCTTAAAAGAAAATATTACAGCGACTTATTCGATAAATATAAAAACGACTATAAGCGAAAATGGCAACTTGTTAATGAAATCACTTGTAACAATAAAATGAAAATATGCTCTTTGCCAAAGGCAATTAAAATAAATACTGACATTTTTTATAACCCTACCATAATAGCAAACGAAATAAACAAGTTCTTTGTATCAGTTGGACCAAACTTAGCCAAAAACATCCCCATAATTAATAATACAATCAATTCAAAAAAAGATTTGACTTCCCTTGAAATATCTTCTCTAAATAAATTTAAAGTATCTTTTGATGAATTTGAAATTGCTTTCAAAATGCTTAAGACTAATAAAGCAATTGGTCCAGACGATGTAAACGGGAATATTGTTATTGGTTCATATGACATAAATAAAAATATTCTTTTTAGGGTCTTTACGTGCTCAATAAACCAAGCAGTATTTCCCGACAAACTCAAAATAGCTAGAGTTACCCCAATTTTCAAAGGAGGAGAACTTACAAACCTCAGTCATTATCGCCCAATATCAGTTCTCCCAGTTTTTTCAAAAATTCTAGAAAGAATATTATATAATAAAATTTTTAATCACTTATCAGAAATAAGCGATTAAAAATTTGAATGAAATACTTTATTATTACTAAATGGATGAAATACTTTATTATTACTAAAGAACTATTTAACTAATCGTAAACAGTTTATTCAAATAGACTCATCATTATCATCAAATTTATTAAATATAACTTGTGGAGTGCCACAAGGCTCAATACTAGGCCCATTGCTGTTCCTGATATACAGCAATGATCTCGACAAAGCCTCAAACTTAATGACAATTATGTTTGCGGATGACACTAATCTTTTTTTAACCAGCAATGATCTAACAACATTATTTAGAAATATGAACACTGAGCTTATTAAAATCTCTGACTGGTTCAAATCAAACAAATTATCAATTAATATAGAAAAAACTAAATGGATGCTTTTTTACCCAAATTCAAAAAAAAAATTAATTCCAAGTATTACGCCACTTATTTTTGTTGACAATATTGAAATAAAGCGAACAAAAATTACAAAATTTTTAGGCATTTATATTGATGAAAATCTTAAATGGAAACACCACGTTAACAACCTAAATAACAAAATTGCTAGAACTATAGGAATATTATATAAATCAAGAAGTTTCTTAAATAAACATACTTTAACTCAATTATATTATTCCTTTATTCATAGCCATATTAACTACGCTAACATTGCTTGGGGTAGTGTGAACAAAAGTATACTAGAACCTCTTCATCGTCAACAGAAACACATTGCACGTCTTATAAACTTTAAAGACCGTTTTACTCATGCTAGGCTTCTCTTACTTGAAATGAATATTTTAAATATATATCAGCTAAACGTTTATAATATTTTATGTTTTATGTATAAATGTAAAACCAACGATTCCCCTTCTTCCTTTCATAACCTATACTCAATAAAAGAAAAAAACAAGTACAATCTACGAAATGATAATTCTATTCGACTACAATTTTCGCATACAAATTTTGGTAAATCTTGTGTTTCTTTCCGAGGAGCCTTTCTTTGGAATAAAATAGTTTTGAAACATTTTGACTTTTCTCATGACTTATACCTCTTATAAAAGGAAACTTAAGAAAATCATTTTGTCTATTGATAATATACTTTTATACTTTTAATAGGAAATTTATTTGAAAATTTCTATTTTTTATTTAAATTATGTTTTTCTTCTAATATTGTTAAACAAAGTTTTTTTTTTTTATTCATTTTAAAATATGTAACACGTAAATTTGTAACGAGTTTGCAGCGGTTCTCGACGACAAGACCTTAAGGTCTTCTACGAGTCTCCGCATTCTTTTTTTTTATTTTATTATTTATAGTAAAAATCCTCACTTGTAATTGTTTATATTATTATATCATAACTTGTAATTTTATAAATATTGAAGAAATGTAAAAATAGAAAAAAAAAAAAAAAAAAAATCTCACGAAGAATGTCTGATTTGATAGACATCAAGTTCTGCATGTCTTATCTCTCCTGAAGCATAGTACTTCTTTGCTCATTTTTAATTCGTTTTATTTTAGAAAACGAGGGCTCCGCAGAACAATTTGTAATCATAATGCGAAAAGGAATTTCGACGTTCGGAAAAACAGATACAAGGTTGTCATGAACCAAAGTTTTTTAAAGTTCAGAATAAGAGAACTGAGTTTTTGATGTAAATTAAAATTTAGCTGTGATATTGCTTCAATTTGGTATTAAAATCTTTTAAGTCGTTAGAATAAAAACCAAACAAATTAGAAACCTTCTGTCGATAATCATTTTCCAAAAGTTTAAACTTAGCCAAAAAAGAAAACATCTCAACAACCTCTAAGTAAACTTTGCTTTGCTCATTATTCTCTCACTTAAGCCTATCAATAATTATTTTAAACCCGTTGATACGAAAATTATCTCAAGCAGGTAAAATCACGTAAGGGGCATGAAGTTCTTTAGAAGTTCTTCTTCTAGGCAAATTCGCATAATCAATACTATTGATATTTGATATTGCTTTGTTTTCAAATTCATCAAAATTGTCTCTCATTTTGTCTAACATACTTTCTAACGATGAGAACATCAAAGCGCAAGTTTTGAGATCAATTTGTTCTGACTGAAGAGCTTTGCTTTTCGATCGAAAACTAATTAAAATATTGCTCCACAATACAAGCATGAAGGCAAATTTAAAAGATCCTATTTCATTTGCAATAAGTTCAGCTTCGTGCGTGGTTTCACTTTTTTGAGAGGAACCTTCAGCAATCTCATTCAATGCTGTCAAAATTGATTTAAATGAATTGAGAACTCCTTCGGTGGCATTTGCGTGAGCCTCCCAACGCGTTTTTGATGGTTTGAGTAATATTTTTCGGGGCGTAGTGATAAGGAAAATATTATTCATTGTATTCTTTTTTTAATGACGAAATAAATTAATAATAAATAAATAATAATATTTTGTACCCGATGTGTTGTTTTAAGACATCCAAGTGATGCGTCGAATTTAAAAAATACAAATACAATAGTTGTACGATAGAAAAAAAAATTAACTAAAAACAAGCAGCATTGTACAGAAATTTGTTCAACTAAGTTCAACGAATGCGTAGCAGACGGTATATATACCACATGCTCATTGAGATTAGACATTATCGCTTACATCCCTCTGTATACTCCTGACATATTTGCGATACTGTCGTAAGACTGATCTCTACAACATTTATAATCTAAGTGACAAGTCTTGCCTAAAATTTTAAGACCTGTTTTGCAATTACCGCACCGACGTAACTTTTCATAATTAAAAATGTTAAAAATCGTTTGATTGGCTTTTCGTACTTAGACGAAACATATCGAACAACTATACTCAGTTGGTCAATGTAAGCAATGTCTGAAGTTGAATCGACTGAAACCCTAAAATAGCAAGCGACTAAAATCTCTTGTATAATGTGAGATCGTACTTTTTCTCCCATTATATTAATCAACCCCTCACATATTATTTTTGATAAGTACGATGGATTTCCTTTACCTTTATCCACATATATTGCGATGTGATTTTTCAAAAATGGGTCAAATTGAGCCAAAAGTTCTAGCAAACCCAAATAGTTCACATTATCTAGAACACCAAAATGCTCGTTTGTTCCGCAAAAAAATAAACCTCGTTTAGATAACGTTATAATGACTGGTATAAGATGTTTCAATACTGCTTTCCAGTAATTTTGCTCCGTTTGGAATTGAAGTTGAAAGGTATTGCACACAAGAGAGCTTTGTTTTCTCCGAATATATGTCAACATGCATTCTCTGTGAAGAGATCCATTTTCATGTTGATGTATTTGAAAAATATTCTTCCAATCATTAAATCCGTCGCTAGTGAGTTTGTTTGATTTTTCTTTAGACACAAAAAGTTTACCAGGGAAACAGTACACACAACCAGTTGTGGGAAATAAATTAGCCATTCTCGCAAAAACCATTCGCCATTTGCTTTTTTTAAATAAAATGAGCTCTCTGAACAATACCGGATTTTTGGATTCTGTTTTTTTAAATTTACGGGAACACTCTAATGGTCCAGAATGATTTTGATACTCTTGAGGACCATGGTTAATCCAAAAACTGACTTCATCTTTATAAAAATTGCCCCACCTTCCAGGGTTGGTTGAACGACAGTCCTTCTCAATAGAAGATTTATTTTTGCAAGTAAAATGATCAGATCTAACTATTTGTTGCTCAAGATCATTCGAACAGCTACCATTGTGAGGGTTTGATTCATTTTGATGAGCAGGAGAATCGCTGCAGTAGAAATAATTAATTTTATCTGTTTGTGATTAAACCTGCAAATATGCTAACATTGCTATAAATACTTATTTCAAAATGCTTAGAATTTGATTAAACATACAATAAGTAATAATTAATTACTTATAATTTCATTACTTACAGTTTCAATTTTTTCACTGGGTGATAGAGATGGGGAAATAGACCCTTGGAAAAATAAAGTTAATTTCGGAATTTTCGCTAAATCAGCGGCATAATTGATTTTTTTTCCTCCGCTAGTAGTCTTTTGTTTGACCCATTTAGGTAATAATCGTAGCATGGTTTAATCTATGATAATGCATAAATAAACAACTGTCATTTTCATATTGAATTAAAAATTGAAAATGTTCCAATAAAATCCGACTTAATCAGAAAATCAGATACAAAAGATAATCAGTAATATAAGTTTATTTGTGTAAACATGAAAAATGAAACTAACACTTAACTTCTTTAAAGAACTTACAACGAATTATTGTTATTGTTGCAATGGATTATTGTTATGATTTAAACTACATTTAAGTTTTAGCTCACAACAGCTGCAATCAACTTTTCGCGCGCAGTTTTAAAGTTTGAACTAAGAAAAATAATAGACGATACAAAACAAATTTTTAACATTACTAAAGATAAAATAAAAAAAACAATTAATAAAAAATTATAATACCAATAGCAGTAATAACAGCGAAGTAAATTTCAAAGTAGTTATAAAAATAACTAGTTTGAAATTTATTTAAAATTATTTATCAAAATGTTAGTAAAGTTTAAAGTATACTCTATTTTTTTATTTACATTTTCACAACTACATAATAGTTACATTTTTTTTCACATTGTAATATAAGCAAAATATACTTCCATTACAAAAGATTATATTTAACCAAATACTGCTAAAATACATCTAACAAAAAAAAAAAAAAATAACAGAAAATATAACACTCTGTTAAAAAAGAAAAAAAATTGAAAAAAAAATTTTTTAATTTAGGAAGCATTAATTGAATATATTACGAAGGACTTGTTAGGATAGATTATCTTGTTAAAGGGAACTCGTAGAAGACTGAATAAGTCTTACCATCGAGAACTTTTGGGTATTACGCAAGATACACGTAAACATTTTGATTCTTATGCACAAATGTTTTAAATATTATTGTGATAAAATTTTGTTTTGTTTTTGTCTAGTTGTATTATGATTTGTGTGTGTTTATATATTTTTTACTTTGAAATTTTTTGTTTTCTTTTTCTCTGAAATTAATTTTCTTCGCTTTTCCTAAACAATCTGGAAGTTTTCAAGTCTCTACAGATGAGAGCGCAAAAAATTTAAAGATACGCTGCTTAATTGAAGGATTACCTTGAACAGAAATATCTTACGTATTTTTATAAATAAAGTGGAATAATAATAAATACAAATGTTTAAACCGCATTATTTGAATTATTAATTAATTCACATTAATTTTAGGGGGCTCCTGATTATATGGGGTTCCGAGGCCATGGCCTAGTTGGGCCTATTGGGTAAACCAACATTGGTTACTACGTATAAGTCGTTTATGTATAATAGAAATAAAAGTGGTTCTAAAATTGTGCCCTGGTATAAAATGTATTATTTTTTCAACTTTTAAACTTATTATTTTTGAGCTAAAATAAAAACTGTAAATTATGATTTTGTAAATTATGTAATTTATGGTTTTTTTGTTTAACACTTGATGACATTTATTCTTCTTCACGCTAAAGTCAGGGCTAGGGTTAAGGTTATATATATATATATATATATATATATATATATATATATATATATATATATATATATATATATATATATATATATATATATATATATATATATATATATATATGTATATATATATATATATATATATATATATGTATACATATATATATATATATATATATATATACATATATATATATATATATATATATATATATATATATATATATATATATATATATATATATATATATATATATATATAGTAGTTGATGAAAAGAGTTCATCTCTGGTTTACGATGTTATAAGTTGGTGGCTAGTCGACTATAAAAGGAACATTGCCTCAGCCGAAACGATGAGTAAACCCAAAAACAAAAAAAAAAGTTTGCAATAAGCGAACTTCACTATTTTCAATACGATTGTGAAATCATAGGTCACTGCTAGTGAAACTATCAATGGTATTGTCAAGCATAATTTTATGTAAAGAAAAAATACTCAAGAAAGTGTGAACCTACCAGAACAGCTTGTTTTCCCAAACGGAAAGGTTCCAATAAATGATGCTAAAGATATATCCCAAATGATTCTGTATATCCCTCATAATCATATTGACTTTTGTAATGAACTGCTGCAGTGGTCTACAGCAAAAGGTAACGATTGTAAAGCAAAAGATGTTAGGAGAAAATGATTAAGCATAACTGATAAAATTTTTAAAATAGGCCTAACACAAAACCGACTTAAAAAAAATGCTTTTTTCCTTAGATTTTTTGTTAAAATTTGTAAACAATTCATAAATTTACACCTTAAGAAGATTTATCGCAGTTCATGACATTATTTTCTAAAGCTCAAAATTAAAATTATAATGAAATAAGCAATAATTATTTTTCAAATGTTAAAAAGCTGTCCACGGCGTAAATAAAATTATTGGTTCTTTAATGATAAATATAAAAAAATATGTTTGCCTTTAAGTTGAAAACATTATCCTCCACGAAAAAAAATAATTTTTTTTTCAACCATTAACAAAAATTTACTTATGGAGTTCGTTATTTTTTTTTCAGTTTCCCTAAAGTCTTAAAATTGGACTTCCGCTCTTTTAACATTTACCAATTCAAATTAAAAGTAGACTCATTAGTTATATTAGATGCATTAAGCATCGTCTATAGTATCTTCAATAATGTATGCTGATGACGCAACTTTGTTTTATAATCACAGTAATTTAAAATCGATGTTTAGAACAATGAATACTGAACGGGAAAACTTTAATTTATGGTTAAGAGCTAATGAACTATCCTTAAATGTCTCCTTAAAAAGAAATCGTATTGGACACACTGAATCAAATATATCATCTGCAATAGGTATTTTGTATAAATGTTGCCCGTTTCTTGATTTCTGTTTAAGAAAAAAACTTTACTTTAATCTAATTTATAGTCATCTCACATATGCTAATATAGCGTGGGCTAAAATGGAATATCATCATTTAAACGGCAAGCAAAGCTGCATATTCTTGGTTTGTAAAAATGATTGCAATAAATAAAAAATAAAAAAATATAAAAAGTAAAAAAAAGATAAAAATAAAATAAAAAAAAAACCTTGCGGAAAAAAAAATGAGACCAGGTTTTTTAATTTTTATTTTCAAAATAATAAATGAATAATAAAATTGTTCAATAGAAAATACAGAGTATAGTTTATTTTTTAAAATAATATAATGATCAATATCCGGTCACATGTCCTTGGACTTCTATGCATTTTTAAACACGTCAGTTCGTACTGTCAATTAATGACTTCAAATAATCCATGAAAAGTCCGTTCCAAACTTCTTGAATTGCAACCTCTAAATCATCTAAATTCATTAACTCCCACACATTTTCTATGGGGTTTAAATCCGGTGAATTAGCGGGGCAGGAAGAAACTTTCTATTTATGGGGGGTGATGAGCCCAAGATATTTAATTTGAATATCTCGGGCGGATCGTGTGTCATCTTTTCGAGCTAATTGAATCAATCTTATTTGGTCCTTTAAATTAAGTTTTATTGGTCTACCACTTCCTTTCTTTCTCTCCAAGCTCATTCCTTCCCTCATTTTCTTTATATATCTTGCAACTGTTGCCTTAGGTATCCCAGTTAATTTCATCAAAGACTTTTGGCCTTTATGACTCGCTTTAAAAAGATAAACAAATTTAAAAAGATTTTAAAAAGATTTTAAAAGATGGTCAAGTGTCAACGCTGACGACTTCATTTCAAAAATAAATATTTTTAGGTAAATCAGAAACAATAATAAACACATAGAGTTTTTGATGAGTATATATGGACCTGATAAATCAAACAATGGGTTTCATGAAATACAAAAAAAGTCATTGTAGCTAAAAATTGTAAAATACGAACAAAAGTTTTGCATACGCGGTCTCATTTTTTTTTGTACGGAAGTTATATAATAACAGTAGAAAAAGTAATTACAAAGCTAATTACAAAAAAATTATTTCTAAATTTACTTAAATTAACTTTTTAAATAGACATAGATATACACCAAATGGCGCTGTTAAGGGAATCTGCAAAAAGATTTTTTTTGGAGTTTTATACCCCAAAATGCTGAATTTTCATTGATTACCTTTATAGGTATTAAAGTTTAGAAAAAATAAATATATATTATAGTTATTATACCAAAATTTATATTAAAGTTAGCATCAAAATTCTATTAATGTATTAATATTATATTAATGTATTTTATTCTATCTGATACCTAATAATTTTGTATAAATATTTTCTTTTTTTCACGATAATAAATGTATATATGGTATACCTGTAGAAGAAAAAAAATAAATAAATAATAAGGTCTATACTATGTGTCTTGGTAGCCTATATAACTACAGTAAAATATAAAATAGTCGTGGCGCAGTAGTTAGAGCGTTGGAATCGTTATCTAAAGTTGCGAATTTTCGTATTAATTTACCAAAATTATCAAAAAAAAAAAGAAAAAAAAATGGTCTATAATAATACTTTTATAACTCCTCGAGTTAACTTGTCAGTTCCATAGTGTAGTGGTTATCACGTTCGCCTAACACGCGAAAGGTCCCCGGTTCAAGCCCGGGTGGAACTACTTGTTTGTTTTGTGTTATCCTATGATCAAACTCCTATTATATTGGCATGACTTACTCCTATGATCAGACTTCGGCATGAGAGACGACTTCCTTATGAACCGCTAACTTATTATAAATAACATTATGATTATAACTATTATTATAATATTTATTTAAATTAAGTTTTTTATATATATTGTTATTATTTTAAACATGATTGCTATAACTTCCTTCATTTTTTTATCATATATTTTTGTTAGAGGTATTTTTATTAGAGATACCTTCTTTTGGCTGATTCCGATTGGTACAGGCCGATACCGATGCATCGACATCAGCCCTAAGTTTGAATTTATACTCTATTTTTTATTAAAAGGTAAATAGAGTTTGTTTTCAAATATATATATATATATATATATATATATATATATATATATATATATATATATATATATATATATACACTGTAAAAAATGTAACGTTAACATCGGTTACATAACGGTGAGTGAAAAATTTAGCCTTATGTTTACCGTTATGTTAGTATAAAATATGTCTTTAGCGGAGTGTTTGGGATCGTCCGTAAATTGCGTAGCGCAAAATTTCACAATAAACAAAACAAAGAAAGATCAAAAATTTTATGCTCGTCTTAATTTAAATAAATAATCAAATTAGGAAAATTAAGTTAAATGAAAATTGCTGCGTAAAAGAGCCTAATATCTCCTACTTCTGTTTTTAAAATATTTTTTTCGTTGTGTTATTTACGGACTATCCCTTTCCCAAAATTATTTATATTTTCTTTTGTCTATGTTTACCGTTATGTTTTACCGTTTTTACGTTATGTTTTACCGTTATGTTTTTTTTTTTTTGTTTTTTTTAATTTTTTATTTTAGGTGCCCCAAGAAGTCCTAACGGTCTTGTCACAGAGCACCGCGGAAGTGCATTTAACCAGGAAGTTCACGCCTCCTTCCTTTCCGTGACGCGAAAATATGTCCAGAGCTCGTTTCGATTCTGGATCTCCTGCTTATAAAGTAAGCGTTCTAACCACTGCGCCACGGCCGCACAATGTTAGTTTAATTAGTTATAATATGACGTCATGCAAATATTTGTAATAAGGCGCGATTTTTTGAAAACTGTGATAAATGTATAAAATATTTTTCTATAACTTTATTAATTTTATTTGTGTATAACATTATTTAATATTAAATGGAAACCAATCAAATATTTTAGCAACAATCCATATTAAAAGTATGAGCCTCAGTAACCAAAAATATAAAAAACATATACTAATAAACAGTGTTAATAAAAAAGTTATTGCTTGTAGTATAAGCAATGACTTTTATATTTTATTATTTTTATTAACACTGTTTATTAGTATATGTTTATTATATTTTTGGTTACTGAGGCTCATACTTTTAATATGGATTGTTGCTAAAATACTTGATTGGTTTCCATTTAATACTAAATAATGTTATACACAAATAAAAATTAATAAAAATTAATAATAATATGACAACACTATATGTGTGTATATAAATATATATATATATATATATATATATATATATATATATATATATATATATATATATATATATATATACGTAAGTGTATATATATGAATAAAGAGAATATCTTTATATTATCATGTATAATATTGTATACTTGAAAGAGTGCTTAATAGATAAACTAGAGCTATATAATATACATGTTACTGTTACCCGCAGTACCAGGAATTAGCTAAATGCTAATGTTTATAATATAATTTAATATTGCAACTCTGAGTTTCATGTGTTATCACAATCATCAGGCAAGTAGTAAAAGTTGCTAATTTTGCTAGCAAAATTAAACTTTTACTACTTGCCTGATGATTGTGATAACACATGAAACTCAGAGTTGCAATATTAAATTATATTATAAACATTAGCATTTAGCTAATTCTCGGTACTGCGGGTAAAGTAACATGTATATATATATATTATATTTATATATTATATATATATATATATATATATATATATATATATATATATATATATATATATATATATATATATATATATATATAAATTAAGCGACATGTTTAATAGTATGTGTAATAATTTTATAAGCATTAAAAAATCAAATACGGTATCTTAGTTTTTATTTCTTTTTTATGTAATTTTTCGGGTCTTATAGTGAGAGGGATTATCAAACTAATAAAACCGTTAAAAAAAACCCTAAAAAAATAATAAAAAACGCAACCACACGTTATTATATTAATATAAAAATTTTGTTTTTATATTCATTTGTTTACTTTTATTATAATTTTTAAGCGGTTTTTTTTACCCTTTTTATTAGTTTTATACGGGCTCTCACTATATGAGCCGAAATATTACCTAAAAAAGAAATAAATAGTATGATACCGTATATGATGTTTTAATGCTTATAATATATATATATATATATATATATATATATATATATATATATATATATATATATATATATATATATATATATATATATATATATGATAAAATATAATAAAAAAAAAAATTAAATGTTTGTTCTTCTGATTTAAGGTGTTGATTATTAAAGTGTTCAAATTTTTGATTTTTAAGCAAGTTGCAGAATTCTTAATTTATTCAGTTGATATGTGAGTCGGGTTACAAATTGTCGATCGAATATTGCATGAGCGTTTTATCGTTTTAGCAGTAAAAAGTCCAGCATATTACGGTATCGGGCTTGTGACTTTTATTTTATCAATACCAGTAAATCTTACTTTTTTTCAGACTTTTGAAAGTGTTTTTCACATCACTTATATTCAAATTAAATTTTTCATAAATATAAGTCAAATCCTTAAAGGATTCAAATTTTGTGGTGTTTGTTGGAATTTTATCAGTCAACTTTGGTCAAATATCATGAAAAAAGTTGTTGAGCTTTACAACTATAGCTTCTTTATTATTAATCATTTTCCCATCAGTTAAGAGTTTTTGTGGCAAACTATTGTTTGCACATTTATTTTTACCAATTGTTTGCTTAATCTCTTTCCAAACAATTTTTTTGTGAGTTTCCAACTGTTTGCGTTTTTTTCCAACTTCTTCTCATAATAAACCTTAAAAATTTCGTGTTTTTTTGTTTTTTCGAGTAATTTTTTCTAATTTTTTAATGTTTTAAATATTTTTCATAAAGTTTTAGTTTCCTCCTTGATGATTTATGCAAACCTTTGGTCACTCTAGGGTTATTAAGTGAGTTAGAATTTATAATTACTTTTTTTAATAATATTTACTTTCTTTTTGTGGTTAACCTAAAGATATAACTTCCTTTTTGTGGTTAACCTAAAGATATAACTTCCTTTTGTGGTTAACCTAGAGATAATAACTTTCTTTTTGTGGTTAAGCTTTTTCAACCGTCTTTACATAAAAATGTTTAAAAATTTTTACAAAATGGATAATATAACCTAGAACAATAATTTGTGTTTTGTCGGTTAAAATTTCAATTTCTAAAATCTCTTTATTGGCATCAAAAATACTGAGGTCATGCCTGATAAAATATTGCAACTTATTTTAACATAAGAACGCATCCGTCACCTTTATTTATATAAGTTAAAACTTGTCAGTTAAACAATTGGTAAAAGTTTATAAAAATTGTATAACCAAAACTTGATGCATTTCAGATGTAAATTTATAATTTACATCCGAAATACAACAAGTGTTTCCTGGTCCGTTAAAAATAGCCAGGATAATCAAGATCTACAAAAAAAGATACAAAGTTAAGATATATATAACTACCAACCTCTAACAAATCTCTATTTTATCAACATTTTCAATAATCTTAGAAAAAATTACTTACAATAGAATATATAGGGGAAGTAGAAGCATAGCCACCCCCGTAACGTTTGGATTAATGTTATATGAAAATAAAAACAAAATCTGTTTATTTTTAACAGTTTATTTCAATAACCGCATGAATTAAGAAATATACAATATATAATAATATGATAATATAATAATCACCAAATATGTATAACAAGATATCGATTTATACTCTTAGCTTTATATTTCAACCAAAAATTCAATTACAAAAATTAAATAAAAAAATACAAAATCTAATTTAACTTTCCATTTATGAGGCCAAATTGCATTGGCGAGCATATTGGCTCATAGCTTGATAAGCTAGAACCAATTTTATCAGCCCAGATTCATGTAGAAATGATGCAAAAGAATCAAAACGCATCTTTGCTTTGTGAGGTGGCCTTATGATAACCATTTGTGAAAAAGATGATTGATGCCTAGTAGTCTTGTGTTTAAGTGGAGAACGCTCTTTTAATTTAGTGACTACAGCAATTAAAAAGCTAATGCACTTCTTCTCGAAATTTAATTTTCTTTGATTACCAATAATCTTAGTAACAATAAAACAACTCCAACACCGATTACCACGTCTCTCCAATTGCATTTTCCATTATGCAGATCTATCTTCCACAACTTTTGTAATGTGTCTGCATTTGTGAAAACTTCTTGTTTAATAAATCTTTCCGTGAAGGATGAAATCAGATGAAATAACTCATCATAAAGGAAAGAAACTAAATGAATTGGAAATTGCCTAAGAAATTATTTTACTAAATTGGCAACAGATTTAAAAAAACAACTGATTTTAGCTTTGATTAGAGGATCTGTTATAGTTTCAATAACATTCTGTGCAGTAATAGTCATCGGAAGTCTTGACCTTTCTAGATAAGTTTTCACATTATTTAAAATTTCAAGAGCTCCCTCTTCAACTGCGGTATTCTCTACCCACCGCATTATACAAAATTTTAAAGGAAATTTTACTTTACCACCATTTATTGATAAATATCTGTTCTGCGAGCAGGACTATTTTTAAAAGTCTATATAAAGAACTTAATGCTGAATTAACTTTCCAAACAGCTTCTTTGTGTCTCTTCTGAAATGTCTGGTAAACTACACGGAGGCTATATGATCCAATATTTATTAACTGAGTATCGAATTTAGCACAATTACTTTCTTCTAAAGCATCAAAATATTTCCGGCTCACACTGGGTCCACCCATAGAAACTTGAATTAATTTTGGTTATAACATGTCCCCAATCACTGCATTAAAGCTGTCTTTCAGTTTATTAGCAGTTGTATGTCACAAAAAAGCAGATGAAAAGTAACGAGTAATAGCTTTATGTTTCTCTTAATCCCAAAAGCGCACGCATATATCCATTTGGCTTTACTGTATTACTCCATTAAATGTCTTGTCAAACATTATGCACAAAAAATTACATTTAAAAATATTTTGCAGAAGAACATCATGGAAGTAGGTGGCAATACCATGAGTTATGTTATAGACAATCTTTGTATTTCCAAGCTTGTACCGCTTAGCTATTATTTCACTGTCAGGAAACATTTGTTGAAATGTTTTTCCTATATTAGTACAGGACATAAAAGATTCATGGAGGGATACAATTCGTAAAACCCAGTTAATCTCTGCTTTTGTGACTTCATCTTGTATAGCATAGCTATCATCTGTTTTCTGAAAGCTTGAAAGACTTTCATCACTCAATAAACATGAACTGTTTTGGAATAATACTGTTCTTAATTGATTTGTATCTTTAACAAGATATTTTGAAGCTTATTCTTGGGTCGATGTTAACTAAATAAAGAATGGTTGGCAACTGATTCTTATACAAACTAACACTATTGACATGCTTTTTGCTACTTCTTTGATGACTTTTTATTGTCAAAATGCCCATCACGGTCGTTTAGAAGAGCCAGGTTATTGTACGCAAGCGCAGAAGATTTTTAAAAAGTTGGAATTTTAATAATGGCTACAGTTCGTAGATAATTTTTAGACTAGCAACTAATTTAGGGTTGCCAGATGTCCCGATTTTACGAAGGAGAATTCTGCGCCAAATATGTAAAAATATTTTTTTTACTTAGTTCTCCTTCGTAAAACCGGGACATCTGCCAACCCTACTAATTATATGTATATTTTTTTGTATAAATCCAAATTAGTAACTTTTTTTTACTAAAATCATAAAAAATTACTTAGTTTCTCAGAAAAAATGATTTAAATCAATTAAAGATTATCTCATTTTGTTGAAGATTGTGTGTAAGAAAGTCATCTTGCAGCACAATTCGTTATTTGTTTATATTTTCAAATCATAATACCTCATTATTTGAGCGTTAAAAATTTTTTTTTTTTTTAAATTTTGATAAATTTTCCCTATATTGAATACTTTTAACTGATCTTAGGACACAATTTTTTTCATACATTTTTGGTTCATACACATAAACCTATGCGTATGAACCAAACATACACATGGTTAATACACTATATCTTAGTTCTCTCTCTCTCTCTCTCTCTCTCTCTCTCTCTCTCTCTCTCTCTCTCTCTCTCTCACAAACACGCACTCACACACACACACACTATATATATATATATATATATATATATATATATATATATATATATATATATATATATATATATATATATATATATATATATATATGTATATATGTATATATATATATATATATATATATATATATATATATATATATATATATATATATATATATATATATATATATATATATATATGTATATATATATATATATGTATATATATATATATATATATATATATATATATATATATATATATATATATGTATATATATATATATATATATATATATATATATATATATATGTATATATATATATATGTATATATATATATGTATATGTATATATTTTGGATATAGCTCCTTGCCTTTTTTTTTTTTTTTAACCACTCTATTTATGAAATGTGTCGTTGCTGTTTGCGTAAATGCTGGCACACTACTCTGTAGTTTGAGCACTCTGGCATGACACAACAATTTTTTTAAATTGCTTTAAATCAGTTTTTTAGTTTCATTGGTAAGATTTAGTCTCATTAAAATTAATACATTACTGAAAAGTCCTAAAGGACGAAACAATATTGTCTAATGTTATATATATATATATATATATATATATATATATATATATATATATATATATATATATATATATATATATATATATATATACATACATATATATGTGTGTGTGTATGTAATAAAAATTAAATTAGCATTATGTTCGATAACATACATTTTAATATATTTTATAATAACTTACGATACATATTTTACAATATTATATATATATATATATATATATATATATATATATATATATATATATATATATATATATATATTTATATGTGTGTGTATGTATGTAAATATATATATTTTATATGTGTGTGTGTGTGTGTTTGTATGTGTGTGTGTGTGTATGTAATAGAAATTAAATTAATATTATGTTCGATAACATGCATTATAGCGTATTTTACAATAACTTAAAATACGTATTTTGCAATATTATATATATCACTTAAACAATATTATATATATATATATATATATATATATATATATATATATATATATATATATATATATATATATATATATATATATACATATATATATATTACACACAATATAGATGAATATAAAAATTTTGAGCTAATAGGTCTAGGTTTTTATGAATCAGGAGATTTTGTCAGAATGAAAGCGATGCTTTTTAATTGCCACGGAAAAATGAAAATTGCTCCAAACTTCAAAGTCATACCTGCTGATAAGAATGTTATTTTTTTGTGTAAAGAAGGAAAAACTTTATCAGTTGATCAAGTGAAAAAATTTGTTAACCATTTATTAGCTGGCAATGATATTGATTATGCTATTACAAATTCTCCTTCAGTTGCTATTGATCGATATATAAATCCTAAACAAGTATTAGATATATATGGCAATTTAAAAATAAAAGAAAGGAATATAAAAGATCCAATACTACTAAAAATAGCACGATTAAAAATCGAAAAGTTAGATGGTTTCCTACAGTCAATGTTTGATCAGCATGCCAAAGTAGAGCGTATTATACCCGATCTAACGTTAAGTCATGATGATGTTGCTAATGGCGTAGTTTCACAAATTGTTAATCATTTAAAAACTAACATTTTTACCAATATTGGGATCACTATCTATGGGGATACTGAAACAAATAAAGATCAATTACTCCTACTATGTAATTTTCAACAATTAAAATATGAAAATAAAGTTGATGTTGTATATATTACTCTTAGTCAACATATCTTGCCTCAAGAATTCTCGTATTATATTGAAAAGTTTCATCATGCCTATCTTTTATATGATCAAACAAATATTTTAGAAGCGTTTTTAAATTTTAAATCAGATAATTCATTATTAGATGAGGTAAATAAATACGTTATAGATCATCCTGGTTCACATTTATATGATTTTGCACAAGAAAATTCTAACATTGTATTAGGAGCATGTAGAGAGTATGATAGATTTAATTTTGGTCATGAAGTATAAATATACTAAGACTAGTGTGTGAATGAATCATGAATTACGCAAATAAATTTCATAATTTCGATTATGACAACTATCAGCTTGAAGTAGTTGGACGTAGAGTTGCAAAAAAACGCGTTTTTTTACGTATAGCGAGATTTTTTTACGTATAGAGAGAGTTTGTTGGCCTTAAACCATTCGTTTAGATTTTTTAGTTCTTGGTTAACCGTTTTAAATATTAGGCTAATATTTTTGTGGTAAAAAATACTTGCGTATTGTCAGTAAAAAGAAAAAAGTTGAGTTTATTGGGAGATAAGAAGATAACATTAATATAAAAAAGTAATAGCAATAGCCCTATAATTGATCCTTGCGTGATCCCACAATACTTTTAGGTTGTGTAGCAGTATTGTCATACGATAAGGCCTGTTTTCGATTGTTAAGGTTGGAGCAACACCATTTTAAGTTGTTATTTTTTATTCCATAATTATCTAGTTTAAAAAGAAGAATCTCATGGTAAACAGTGTCAAATGCTTTCGAAAGATCAAGGAACACCCCAAGAGTGTATTTATTTTTATCGAATCCATTTAAAATTTCACAATTTTAAATGGATACGATAAAACATTACACAAGTTAATGTTACTTAACATCCATATTTTTAAGAAAAACTGTATACCCAGGTTTATTGCAAATTTTCTATCATCAATTGTTTTGCAAATAATTATGTTTCATTTCCAAGACAAGTCATATGCTCATCTTGGTTCGATATTTTGGTTGAATCTAAAGCTACGACTTTAGAGCAGAGGTAATTTTTCGTGGTTTTTTCAGACTAGGCTTTCATATGCTGACAATGAGGTTTCAGCAGACGAATTAGTATTATAAAAATACTTTTAAAAGAACTAACTGTAGGTAAATCAACTACATCTCACGTCTCCAAACCTCCAACGGCTTGCAACACGGTTTTTAAAAACATTTCATTTTTTTAAAATTATATTCTGAGTTTGATGAGAAAGCGTAAAAAAAGGGAAAAGATGTAATTGTAAAATAAATTGAACAATATCAAACAATTTTTCGCATTGTTGGAAAAGAACAATTTTTTGTTTAAGAAGGAATGACCAGGCTGGCGCATAAAAATCTAGATGTGGTTTATTTAATTAAGAGCCGGAAAGTTTTTTTATAGCTGCAAAAAGCTCCAATATTAAAATGTTTTCTTGAGACAACCAAGCATTTAGTTGTCAACCACAATGTCAGCCAATCACACCATCAATGTTAGCCAACCACTCCATCAATGTCAGCCAACTACACCATCAATGTCAGCCAACCACACCATCAATGTCCGCGATGGTTTTATTAATTAGTTTTTCCGATAATCAACTTGCATTGCTTTGCACTTCTCAGTATTAAAATTCACAAAATAATTGTGCGACCAATTTACAGCGTTGTCAATGTCCGCTTGCAGTTTTTTATAGTCAGAGGAACATTGATTGACATAAATAATTCATACAACCTTGCCATCATCAGTGCATAATTTAGTATGGCTTTAATTGCATTATGTTAAGTCATTGATGATGAACACAAACAGCAGTGGTGCAAAAACTGAACCTTGAGGGACGCCACTTGTCACCCTAATCCACTCGGATGTCAATTAGCTAGCCAACCTATAATCCTGTTAGTTAGCTGACCCAAAACGCCATAGGTATGAATCTTATGAAAAAGTCGCTGTGTGACAATGTGTTGAATGCTTTGGCAAAGTCTGTAAAAGGTTTTTTTAACTAGGTGTCCAAGTTAAACTGCTTCCATTGAAATAGTACAGAATTCAATCAGGTTTGTAAGGCAACCTTTGTGATGTACAAATCCATGTTGAGACTTAGATTGTGTACAATCTATTGTGTTTTATAATCCTTGTATAATCCAATCTTTTATAATCCAAAAAACTGTATCTTATAATCCTATCTATAATAATTATTTTCGCGACCTTGCTCGGTTGTTATATATCTTTAATTTATTTCAAGTCTTTGAAGAGATGTTTCTGAAACAGCAAAAGGATATTTTAAAATTGATAAGCGGTAACTTGAAAATTACAAAGAACGAATCGACGGGTTACTAAAGGATGTTAATACAATTAAAGCCACTTGCGAACCTTTAAAAAAAGAAAATGAAAAGAGAAAAGCTGATCAAGTAAAGTCAAACTGTCATTTGCTGAATTACAAAAAAGTACAAAAGGACATTAAAGAGAGTTTATCGTTTCATCAAGATTGTCACGATAAAAATGTTATTGACCTAGAGAAAAAAATCTATTCAAAATCTAGTTTAGGAAGCGAAGGCAAAACAAAAATAAGACAACTCCAAGATCGGCAAAGAAAAAATAACTTAAGATTCGAGGGAATCACTGAAAACGAGTCGGAAAGTTGGGATGACTCGGAAATAAAAATAATAAATATTCTTGAAAATAATCTAAATGTAGATTGAGTGAAAATAGAATGAGCTCATCGGACAGGTAAGCCTAATTCCAACAAGCCTAGAACAATTGTGATCAAGTTACTCGATTATAAATATATAATAAAAATTCTGAAAAATGCAAACAAACTTAAAAGTTCGGGAATATTTATAAACGAGGATTTCTCTGTCGAAACATCGTTAATACGAAAAAAATTACTCGAAGAAAAAAAATTTAGACAAAAATGCTCTGCCAAAAAATCTCACATTCAATAATAAATTAGTTGTTGATAAATCTATGGTAGCAGAAACACTTAGTAAATTTTTGTTAATGTTGGTAAAAGTTTAGCCGCTAGAATTGAACCACCTAAAATGAGCTTTAAATCATACTTGACATCATGCTGTTATGCCTAATCATGAACTTACGAAGGAAGAATTATTAAATTAATTATCCATGTTCAAACCTAACAAAAGTTCAGTTTTAGATGATGTCAGCAGTAATGTTGTTATTAATTCTCTAAAATATATAACAATACCACTTTTACATATTTTAAATTTATCTTTAAAACATGGAGTTTTTCCTGAAAAACTAAAAAGTGCAAAGGTTACACCAATTTTTAAAACAGGTGATCCTTCTGATGTTTCCAACTACAGACCGATCTCAGTTCTTCATTATTTTTTCAAGATTTTGGAGTGTGTAATGTATAATAGACTTTATTCCTTCTTAAATTAAAATAATATACTTTACAATAAACAATTTGGTTTTAAATCCGGTCATTCGACCGATCATGCAATAATTAATCTTGTACATGAAATATTTAAAGCTTTTGATGAAAAAAAGTTTACTTTAGGTGTTTTTATTGATCTAAGCAAAGCGTTTGATACCGTAGATCATAATATTCTTCTACATAAACTTAAAAATTATGGTATCATAAATTCTAAGTTAGATTGGTTCAAGAGTTATTTGAAGAACAGAAATCCATGAATTTTATGTAATGGCGAAAAAACAGATTTAATGACAATTAACTGCGGAGTCCCCCAAGGATCAATTCTAGGACCGCTTTTATTTCTCATTTATATAAATGACTTGAGTGAATTTTTCAATATCTTAAACTCAATTTTATTTGCCAACGATACTAATGTATTTTATTCTAATAAAGATATTAATACTTTATTTGCAACAATGAACAAAGAGCTTGCGAAACTAAGCGAATGGTTTATATCGAATAAATTGTCAATAAATATTAAAAAAACAAAATATACTTTCTTCCATCGTCTTCATGATAAAGACAACGTTCCTTTAAAACTTCCTAAGCTTTTTATTAATAACTCTTATGTCAAATGAGAGCGTTCTTTGTTGTTTCTAGGTGTAGTTTTAGATGAAAATGTAACGTGGAAAGAGCACATACGTATAATTCATAATAAAATCTCAAAAAATATAGGCCTCTTATATAAAGTCAAACAGTTGTTAAACCAAATTTGCTTGAAATTTATTTATTTCTCTTTTATTCATTGCTATCTAAATTACGCTAACTTTGCTTGGTGCAGCACTCAGGTATCTAAAAATAAAAAGCTTTTAATTAAGCAAAAACACGCTGTAAGAATTATTGGAAATGTGGATCACTTCTCGCACACTAAATTTCTTTTTAATAAATTCAAAATACACAACCTATTTCAACTTAATTTATATAATTTTCTTATATTCATGTTCAAAGTAGATTATAAAATGGCACCCATTTTATTTAACTCATTTTTTGAAAAAATAAATCATTTATTACCCAACAAGATTTTCAAATAACAATTATATTCAACCAAAAGCATATTATTCTGCTACAAAGTTCTCAATTACAATCAGAGGACCTAAATTATAAAACACGTTATTGGATTATGAGTTAAAAAAAGTATTTTTATATTTGCATTTATATATGTACTTTATGCATATGCTTATATCATATATTACATTGTGATAACGGTACTACTTTCTTTATTTTTTATTTATATTCTTGTTTTGAAGGGGCTTGGCTATAAGGCTGAATTTGCCTTCTTCTTGCCCCAGTCGTGTATAAACATTTTGTAAAAGTCTAATTTTAACTTAGGTTGAAACTTTGACACTCCTTAGGGAGTCGTTAAACCTTATCGAATAAAGTTAATTTAGTTTTTTTAATTTTAGTATTTAAAATTGGGACTTAATTTACTTTTAAAATAATTATAAATTTATTTATGAAATACACTACCGTCCATAATTATTCGTATGGCTGTACTTTTCGTTATAAGATGTCAAGGTTTTACTTACTATTGCGAGAAAAACTGAAAAGTTAACCTACTCGAATTTTATGTTATATTCCTATTTATCAAGTTTACAAAAAAATTAATATAAAATTCCATCGGATTAGTTTATAATTGACTTGACTACTCATCACCATTATTATTTACATATTCTTGGCATTCTTCTTAACGACTTCTCCAATTTGTTAAGGTCAATTTTTGCCACTAACTAATAAGTTTTTTTCCACAACTTATGCATCATTAGGCATTAGTCTTTGATATTAATTTAAATTCCTCCCATAAAAATCCGGTAAGAGAGAGTTTTTGTAATTGGGGAGGTTTAATCATCCTCGAACTCAGGATCATCCTCTATTAATTATTTTTAGAAATTGTAATAAAATAGTTGTATTATTGGCAATAAAAGTTATTATAATAAAAGTAAATTACTATAATTATAAAACTTTTAAATAATATTCAATGCGGCACAAAGGAGGGTATAACCCCCCCTTCCATTTAATTGTTATTTACACCTTTAGTCAGCAAATTTGGATCTTTTGTACCTTCAGTTGGCTAATTGGAACATTTTTTTTAGATACAGTTGGCAAAATGAAACTTAGATTTTTTATCTCTAGCCGGCAAACCGGAGAATTTGGAAACCCTTTTTTTTTAAGTCGGCAAAACCCATTAGACATCCCCTTCCCCACTTTACATCTCGTGTGTGAAAAATCCACATGTGAAAATTGCATGTCCCAAAATTTGTTTTTCAAAAAAAAAAAAAATTTCATTAATATTTGCTAAACATACACGACAGAAAAAACTGTTTTTATAGTCCTAAAAAAAACAACGATAAGAAAATTTAAACAGAGGAAGGGGAGGATGGCACTATTACTATTGTAATGCAAGAGCCACCTTAATCTTTATATTTAAGAAAATCTTTTTTTTTTTAATTTCCTTTTATGTTTTAAAACTGGAAATTTACAAAAACGAAAATAAGTGGGGGCAAAATATTTTTTGCGCAATTCCGTTTTTCAAAGAATTACTCACGAACTTTTTTTGCTTCTTACGATTGAAACTAGTTGGTTAAAAGTTTTTCTCAGGTATTCTTTAATTATAGGCTTGAAACTATTTTTAGATATTAAAAATTATTTTAAAATGCTTGCGATATGTTTAAATAAAATTTATATAAAATAAACTGTCCTTTTATAAAAAGAGCATTTAAAGTATTTCATTTTTATTGAATTTTTTTAAACAATGCACTTTTTGTTTGTCCTTAGATACTTATGTAACTTAGTTTCGATTTTTATCTTTTTAATGAAATAACTTATAGTAACAGATTGTAAAAAATTTTTTTTGAACTTATTGAGCTATTTCCAGCGAAACAGTGGAAATAAGTCTATTATATCAGTAGAAACCAGTTAATGAAACCAAGTCACGAACACTTACAACTAACTTTCTGTTTTTAAGATTTTAAAAATGATTTTTTTTGAGTTTTTAAGTGTTTCTGTCTCCGAGTTACTTCTTACAATATACTTTATTCGAAAATACTTTGCTTCAATTTTGTCAAACTTTTGTTTAAACTATTAACAATTAAATATTTTAAATTCGAAATTATTATTTTTGCCTAACAAGTGCCCTTAAAGTAGCTATGTAACAAAAAGTAGTTGCTATGTAATTAAAACTAAAAAAAGTATTTTTCTAGTTATAAAGCTATTCTGCCCCACTGTACACTGCGCCCCACTGTATTTGTACAGCGTTATTAATATTTTAACACTATATACAAAAGTTTGGCTATTTTTTAATATAGCAGTTCTTTTTGCCGAAAACGCATAAATAATTTATATTTACAACTGTTTAAACTCAGATTCTGAGCTTCTCTGAAAAAGCGGATCAAAACTTTCAATGTCATTTTGGTTTACTTGAATTTGATTCCATTTTTCCATGGCAAGTTTAACTTCATCCAATTTCAATAAACCTTTTAAACCATGCTTTCCTAATTCAACAAGAAAAGGGCGTCCAACATTATTGTATCGCACTAGCTTATCATTAATAACTTTATAATGGCGATGGCAACGTTTTTTGTCTGAAAATGCTTTAGGAAAAAGCTCTGCATTAACTTTTTCGATTTCTTTAACTAATTCTTCTTCTGAATTTCCGAAGAACTCATTTTCCCATTCTTCAGTTTTCTGATAATATAATAATACATTAAAATTTCTATTTATAACTATTATTAAGAATTTTTTTTTATGGAAATAATTAGTTACCCATGATTCATGATAAAGCGCAGTAAGTAGGTAATAGGCGTAATCCTTGTTTTGTTTCCGAGTAGGACATCTATAAATTAAAATAACAAATATTATATTTTATACTTAACAAATCCTATAAGATAAATATTTATCCATAAAATACCAATGTGTTCTAAATCATAATTAAATATGTTTTTAATTTTTGATTAAATGACATCATTGCTACAGTATAATCAAATTAACTTCAAAAGAATTCAGAAATAAAATTCAACAAAGCTATTCACTTTTTTAAAATGAAATCGACATAAAAGCAAATATACTATTATAAACGACATTCTTATAAAAGCAGATAATGCAGATTATTGAGCCAAAAATTAAACATTGTTTAAAATTTGACTCAATAAACTACATTATGTTTAAATTTTGGCTCAATAAGTTCTCTTCATGTTAAGAAACAGAGACCATGTAAATTATTTAACCCCCTCATTTTGATGGGGTTACATTCATTACATCATCATTACTCTTGAACAAATAATAAAAAAATCTTACAGCGAAATTTTTCAATTAATTTTGATCTACTTTAAGACGAAGTTGTTTTTTTTTCGAAAAACTTTCTGCCTCAATCAGGGTTAAGAAAAAAATAATTGGGGTATTTTTGTATATGCTGCAAATTATATTTTCGTAAACATTATAGGTTAATATTAGTATACTATTTTATTGTAGTAATTTAAGTATTACAGGTTGTCCTCAAGTGTAAAATAAAGTTAACAATTGACATCGGATTATGGAAATTAAAGAAAAACTCTTAAACAAATTTTGCTTAAACAACCAGTAATTATGGTAGATAAATATTAAATGCGAATTTGTCAGGTCAGATTATCCTGCTACTGGTAACATGTAACCCAGTACAATCTGCTTCATGTCCTGCTGCCGTGTAGGATACACTTTTTTTAGGCAAAGACTAGGAGAAGCCAACTCCAACTTAAAACACTTGGTACTCTTGGTTGAGTAAAGGCTATAAATGGTGCCTCAAAAAAAATTCTCATTTTGCGCAGATATTAAATGCATCTGGCTACAGTCTTGTAGAAGGCCTCCTAGGCAAAGACTTAAGGGGTAAACAGATTATATCTGCTGACCAGCCTTGCACCCCTTCTTCATCTATTAGACTAGCGCAGACGTATTTTTAATAAATTGTTTCCAGTTTAGGATGTTGAATGTTGGATCTTCTTGACTTAATGCATGAGTTTTGCTCGTGCCTGTTTTTATGACTAGGCAACTCATTCTATTATTTCCTAATGAGGGTACAGCTCTAAAACTCAGTTTTATGGTTCTGCCGCCGGCTGGTAGTCAGGTTTCCAGAACTCAGCGGTAGCTCTCAGAGAGGCTGATCCAATCAACAGCTGAAAAATATCAAATTATTAACAGTGCCATGTTGTGCATGGTTTCCATGTTCGTACTTTTGTTGTGTATTGCCAAGGGCTATTAAATAGTGTACTGAGTACTATCTATGCTTTGAGTCAAGTTCTTTAACAAAAACTCTAAAACACAAAAAACAATCGCCACCACCAAGTTCTCTCAACCTATCATTCACTAATATTCGTGGTCTTTGAAGTAACTTTTCTTCTGTTGAGTCTTATCTCTTGCAAAGTTCACCTGACCTACTTTCTCTTTGTGAGACTAATTTGAGTTCAGCTGTCTCATTTTGTGATCTTAGTGTTGATGGTTATCTTCCTTTAATTCCTAAGGTCTCCAATAGTCACATGCTTGGCCTGGGCATTTACATTCGTAACAATTCACCCATTTGTCAGGAAACTAGGTTTGAATCCACAGACTATTCTTTTATGTGCTTTTGTTTAGCATCACTTCACTCTATTTCCTTTTTCTTTGTTCTATATAGCTCTCTTTCATCTTAAGACTGCACTCTTTTCAATGTTATTTCTGATCAAATTGACCAAGATTTCTTTTTATCCATTAGCTAATATTGCTGTAGTTGGTGACTTTAATACCCATCACACTGAATGGTTTGGCTCTAGTGTCAATGACTCTACAGGCGTTAAAGCCCACAACTTTTGCCTTTCTTAATCCCTAACTCAAATAGTCAACTTCCCAACTCGCTTTACAGACAACCCAAATCATTTAAATTCTCTACTCGACTGTCTTGTTTCTGATCCTAGACAGTGCTCAGTTTCTCCACATTTACCCTTAGGTGCTTCTGATCACAGTTTGATCTCTCTAAAACTATTATCTCATTCTTCATCATAATCTAAATCCCCAAATCATTGTACCTCTTACAACTACCTTAAACTGGGACTCTTTCCATGATTTTCTTTGATATGGTTCTTGGGTAGAAATCTTTCACCTTCCTGCTGACAAATGTGCTTCTTACATAACTTTGTGGATTCAGACTGGCATGGAAATTCTAAACAATTTCAGGTCAAGCCTCACTCTTCTCCATAGTTTTCCTCACATTGTGCTGCTGCAATTTCCGATTAAAACCATTACTTCCATACCTATCAGCAAAATAATTCTCCAGAAAACAGACGTATGTTTATACTGTTAGAAACCATTGTAAAAAGGTTTTGTCTAATGCCAAAGCCCGCTATTCTCAAGTCATGAAATCTCATATCTCATCTCAATGCTCTCATGACTTCTGGAGAATCTTTAATAGTATTAATAATAAGGGCTAATCTTTAATTCCACCTCTCTTGTATGGTTCAGACTTTGTCACCTCACCTAAAGTCAAAGCTGAATTGTTTGCTAAAAACTTTTCATCAATATCATCTCTTGATTCCACTAGTTGTGTTCTACCTGATATTGCCAACAAACAGGTTGATCCATTGCTTGACATTCGTATCACTCCAGCTTCTGTATCTAAAGGGATTTCCAACTTAGACTCTTCTACAGCTTGTGGCCCGAACAACATACCTGTTATTGTCTTGCAGAAGTGTTCTTCGGAGCTTTCGCCTATACTCTCACAACTATTCAACAAGTGCTTATCAGAGTCTTGGTTTCCAGCCTGCTGGAAAGCGGCATCCATTATCCTGTAATAAGTCTTCTTCCTATCATAAGCAAGGTTTTTGAATCTTTAATTAACAAATACTTAATCTCTTATCTTGAATCTAATAAAGCATTTTCTGATCATTAATATGGATTTTGATCTTCTCATTCTACAGCTGATTTGCTAACAGTAATAACCGATAGATTTTATTATGCATTAGACAAAGGTGGAGAGGTTAAGGCCATCGCCCTTGACA
Organism: Hydra vulgaris; assembly: GCF_038396675.1. Classification (NCBI taxonomy): domain Eukaryota; kingdom Metazoa; phylum Cnidaria; class Hydrozoa; order Anthoathecata; family Hydridae; genus Hydra; species Hydra vulgaris. The sequence goes on from NC_088931.1 coordinate 86,471,308, forward strand.
TTTCTAAAGTTTTTGGTAATGTTTGGCATGCTGGTCTTCTCCATAAGCTTTCTTCTAACGGTATATCTGGTAACATCGTTAAGATTATTGAATCCTTCCTTTCCAATCGCAGTTTAAAAGTTCTCTTTGATGGACAGCACTCTTCTTCTTATTCTGTAACTTCAGGTGTTCCTTAAGGTTCAATTCTTGGCCCTATACTCTTTTTAATTTACATTAACAATCTTCCAGATATTCTCACATCTAAGGTGGCATTGTTTGCTGATGATAATACCATTTATTCTTGTCATGATAAGAAGCCAACACTCTTTGATTGCTTGGAAGGGGCATTTGAGCTGGAAAAGGATCTCACTTCTGCTAAAGAATGGGGCTCACAGTGGCCATAATTCAGATAAAACTCAATTTTTTTCATCCAATCATTATTGCAATAATTTCCTACATTTATCGTCCTATATTTATGAACGGTAATGTACTTGATGAGTCATCCACCCTTCATCTTCTAGGATTAATTCTTACTTCCAATCTTTCTTGGAAACCATATATCAAATCCGTTGCAAAATTAGCATCTGCTAAGGTTGCATCTCTTTATTGAGCTCAACACTTTCTTACTCCAGATTCTATTCTCTATCTCTACAAATCTCAAATCCGGCCTTGTACGGATTACTGTTGCCATATATAGGGCAGATTTTCTAATGATGCCCTTTTTCTTTTAGACAAGGTGCAAAAACGCATTGCCTTGCAGCCAACCTCCAACCATTTTCACATCGTCATGTTGCTTCTCTCTCTCTTTTCTTCAAATACTATAATCGTGTTACTCGTCATTCAATTAAGTCTCATCATTTTACGGTGACTGTTCCTAAGTGCTCCAAAAACTCTTATTTGTCTAGTTTTTTTCCTTGAACATTTGTTCTTTGGAATTCACTTCCTTCACCTTGCTTTCCTGATTCATATAATTTGCAATCTTTTAAGTCGTCTGTCAATCCTTGTCTTGCTCTACAATCTTCATCTTTTCTCTTACAGTAACTTTCAACTCTAATAGTGATTGCTTGCAGCCTTGTTGGAAGGGAAGATGTTGAAAAAAAAATTTTTTTTGTGCCAAAAAAAGAAAAAGTCAATGAGACTGCAGAAGTTCTGTATTTCTGTTATGCACAAGAAAAGGTAACAGGTAGTTAAGTGACTTTTTTTTTTTATTGCAAGAATCCAACAATATGTAAAAAATGACAAATCATGCAGATGAACAAGTTCCACATCTTATTTGCAACTCATGTCAAACAATTTTACAAAAAAATGAACCTAGTGATATGAAGTGTTCATTTCAGCCTCTACAATTTCTCTACGATTGTTATCAAGCCATTGACATGAACATCTAGTTCATCTGATTGTCTTATTTGCCAAATTGGAATGCTTAAAATTAATGAAATTATCCTTTACGACCAAAAAAACATAACAAAAATCTTAAAGATTTATCCAAGCCTGAACTTTTTTAAATCCTTGCTTTCCATTAACGAAAACAAGATGTACGCATTCTTTGTCAATTATAGCTCGACCTAAAACATCCATGCTTTAGCCGAAGAAGATCAAGTTGGAGCAGAGCGTATTGTACCTGGCGTGATGAAGACAAAAGATTTTTCTCCAAGAGAAAAAGTATTGCTTAGCCAATCAAAAGGAGAAAGATTCTTTCCAGTAACACCAGGTAATTATAAATTTTTTATAATTTTAAAACATATAAAGTATAATAAACAGTATTAAGCAGTGAAAATTGTTGTTTACATTTTTATTTATAATTACTTTTATATAATTACACAATTTGAAATACCAGTTTAAAAGTTATTAAGATAACAGCCCAACTATATCTAATTTTATTTTAATAGTCTCACAATTTGTACTAAAATAAAAAAGCCATAATAAACAGCCCAAATGTTGTTAAACCTGCAGTTAAACACTGAACTAACACGATAATGAGAAAACTTGCTTCAACTCTCAGCAAAACAACAGGATATTTTTTTTCAAGTTTTTTTTTCTTTTAGCGCATTTTAAAGAAAGATAAGCTGAGTTTTTTTGCTAATGTCTCAGATTTTAAAATATTTTTGCTAATGTCAAAAATTTTAAAATATAATACATTCACATTTGATTAATATACAACTTAGGGCTCATTTTAGATATTATTCCACCAATGAAACTCCATCTTCTTCTTTAATTCTTCCATTTTGGAATTGTTTGTCAACTTTTCAAAAATCTTTCAGACTTGTAGTCTTGTATCAAAGAATGGCAAGCTGAATTCCACACTCAGCTCAAGGGTCAGGGTTAGGGTTAAGGTCAGGGTTAGCGTCAGGGTTAACCCTGACCCTAACCCTAACCCTGAAGCTCTAAGACTGAAATTCAGAAATTTAAAACATCTTTTTTATTTTTGCAACAATATTTAAATTCAAATTAATTTAAACTTAAATGCTGTTGTTATATTTAAAAGGAAAAGTCTCATTTTAATATTACCTATACTTCTAACATACAGTAGGTCAGGAATTGACAACAAATCTTATCTAATTACCAATTGAAAATTGAATTAAACCTAGTAAACGGTAATAACATTAGCAAGTTTTATAATTTTGTTAATAATAAACTGAATATCCCTAATAAGCACGACTATCTAATAGACAAAAATAATAATAACAAGGTCACTTCCAGTAAAAGAAATTGCTAACGTGTTTAATAATCACTTTAAAAGTGTTTTTACGGATGATAATAGCTACTCTTCTAATATTGTCAGTTATGTTAATGATCAAATAAATATTGACACTGTTTATTCTTCCGTGGAGTCAGTATATAAAACCTTAGTGGGAATTATTCCTAGTACCTCATACGGTCCTGTCGGCTTACCTAACACAATTCTTAAAAAGTTAGCTCTTGTATTATATTTTTCCTCTTTCATATATTTTTGAGGCTAGTTTTAAATCAAACGCTTAACCTAATCAATGGCGCCAAATTTTCGTCTCCCCAATTTTAAAAAAACGGATCCTAACAACTATAGACCCATCTCTTTAACTTGTACTTGCTGTCAAATTATGGAAAAAATTATCAACTCACATATTATTGAGTATTTAAATAATTATAACATAATATCTCAATATAATAATAGTCAGCATGGTTTCCTCAATAAATGTTCTACGTGTACGAACCTATTAGAATCTACTAATGATTGGAGTATTGCACTAGACTATCATCTCTAATATAACATAATAATAAATAATAGCTTGGACAACTGTTTTTAAAACATTTGTGGAGTGCAACAGTAGATATTGCACTGTATCAGCTTTTGACTAAATAGGTGTTTACTGTTATGTTATTGTTTTTAATTTTTGTTTTAATAAAAAGTTTTTGAAAATCTCTGAATTGTCTAGTTTATTTTTGAATAGATTTATTGAATCAGATTCTATTATATCATTCAGCAGATTATTCCACGTGTGGACTATACGATTTTTGAAAAAATTGTATCTATGAGCGTTTTTGCAGAATAGGTTTTTTAATTTAAATTTTTGTTGTCTCAGAAGAGGGCCCTCTTGTGAATCGGTGTAATTGTACTGGGAAACCCAATTGATTTTATCGGAGCCATATTGAATTTTATATTGCAGGATTAAATCACCATGTATTCGACGCTCTTCTAGAGTTGTTAGTTGCATGACCTCTAATCTTCTTTCATATGGTAATTTCTTTAGACATCTTTAATTTTATCAATGTCTTGTCTTAAGTAATGACACCAAGATTGAATAGGAAATTCTAGATGTGGGCAAACAAAATTTGTTTATAACTTTTTTACTGTATTGTTATCAAAACATTTAAATATCTGTTTTATAATGTCTAGCATCATATTTGCTTTACCAACAACTGAGTTAACTTGAGTTTGTCATTTTAGATCTTTGATATTATTATGTATATGTCTCTTTCATCTTCCGTACTAGATATGGTATGGTAGTGTCCAGTATCAATATTATGCATTATATACACTCTATTTGGATTATTTTTGCCCATATGTATAACCTTACATTTTTCATAAATCAATTTTGTTAACCAAGTGGAGGATCATGCCATGATTTTGTCTATATCTAATTGTAATTTCTCAATGTCACTTGCATTCTTTATGATGTTTATAATTTTACTATCGTTGGCATATAGTTTTATCTTGTTATTGACGTGATCCGGTAGATCATTGATAAATATTAGGAACAGTAACGGTCCTAAAACTGATAACCATTTTGATATACAATCTCCGAGAACAACTCTGTTTTCTATTGCCTAAAAACTCTTCAATTCAATTTAGAACATTACCAACAATACCATATGATTTTAATTTGTTGATCAAACGTGATTGTGGCACTTTATCAAAGGCTTTGGCAAAATGCAGATACAGCATATCGATTGAATAACCAGCTTCTAAAGCATTTGTTATGAGATCTAAAGTTTCTAATAAGTTAGTTACACAGCTTTTATTTTTTACGAATCCGTGCTGATTTTCATTTAATAAACCGTTTCTTATTAGATAATCAAAAATTTCATCTTTTATCAGTGATTATAAAATTTTACATGGGAGCAATGTTTGTGAAATTGGTCGATAATTTGATGCATTGGTTTTATCAGCCGTTTTATAAATAATGGTGAGAAATTTGCTGATTTCCATAAATCAGGTAGCTTTTGTTCCATCAATGATTTTTTGTACATCAGAAGCAGAGGTTCACTAATAGTAGTATGGCATTTATTCAAGACGTGTGGACTAACTCTATCTACACCAACCGATTTATTGATATCTAATTGTTTTAATTTTTTCTCAATTGAATCATACGTGATTACATTATCTATATCTAATTGTAAAGTTTTATCAGTTGTTGATATAATAACTGATAACCTTTATCTTCATAAACAAAAACTGAGTTGAAACTCTTATTTAATACACCAGCTATTGCTTCACCATTTGTATGTAGATTGTTTTGTTCATCAAAAATTGATGTTATACCAGATTTAATTTTTTTGTTTGCATTAACATATCCATAAAAGATTTTCGGATCTTCTTTTGATTTTTCGACAACCATATTTTCGCATTCAATTCGCTTACATTTAACAGTATTTTCAATTAGTTTGCATTGTTATTTATATTGTTGCAATAGGGATGATGATTTGAAATTATTGGATATTAATTTTTTCCACAAATTTGTTTTTTCTAAATTTGGCTTTTAATCAATCGTCTATCCACAGTCTTATATTCCTTCTCTTGTTATTTCATTTTGGTATGTGTTGAATTGATAGCTCTTGATATTTATCAAAAAATATTTCATAGCATTCATTGAAACTTTTATTGTGAAAAAGTTTTGACCAATCAGTGTTTTTGAACCCTTTATTCATTTCATAATAATTTTCTCTTAAAATTTAATCTGATAACAGATTTTATATCTATTGACTTCCGAAAGGCGTTTAATTCTGTATCTCATTCAAAACTATTATTTAAACTTTCATTATACATTATAGGTATTAACCTTTTAAAGTGGATCTCTGCATTTCTCCCAGACAGATCACAACAGGTAAAGATTTGTAGTTCTTTATCAGATCTGATTCGAATCATTAGTAGCTTAGAGTAGTAGTCTGGTAGAACCGACTTTGTTCTTATTATTTATTAATGATTTATCATTAGCAGTAAATGATCTTAAATGTACAATAAATCATTTTGCTGATGATTTAAAGTTATACACAACCACAATTTAACTGTTGCTCTTGATAGAATAATTATTTAGTCAGATAATTGGCAATAGCCAATTGTCAGCAAGAAATATTTTGTACACAAATTAGCACTTACTCCAATGCATAGTATTAGTTTTATTTACTAAACTACAAAAAATACATTGCCAGAATCATTCACATAACAAATACTAGAGAATACCTAATCTTAAAATGTTTTAAAACTCACAACCCTTGTATATTAGTATGTGCATTAACCACTTATATAAGACCAATTATTAAATATTGCTCTCCAGTTTGGTCGCCAAACTAAACTATATACTTTTGTTACCAAACAATATACAGTAAAATGAATGTAAGTGAAATGTTATCATCAATTAAAAAGCTATAAAATAAAAAATATTTGTCAGAACTTCACAAAAATTATGCATAATTTGGTTTGTATATATAAAAGTTTGTTTTTTGAAATTACCAATAATAAATATACCCTTGGTCATACTTATAAGATTCGCAAGCAACAATGTTAACTTGACATTTGCAAATATTGTTTTTCTCAATGAGTTGTAAATATCTAGAATAATCTGACATCAGAAGAAACGTAGATTAAACGCAGATAACATTTACATGTTTAAAAATAAAATAAAATTGTGCAATTTTGATAAACACTGCTTCTATAAAGTCAATGAATGAATAAAACCTTGAACGTTTGTATTATAAACTACAAATTTTTCTTACAGAAAATAGAAATATAGATAAATAAAGATTTACTAGAACAAGTTAAAAATTACATGTTCTAAAAGACATACAAGCCCAATAAATGGACACTGACAATATGACCCTAAAAAAGTATAAAAACAATGTACATGTTCAACACGTACATTGTTCAACACGTGTTCAACACGTACATTGTTTTTATACTTTTTTAGGGTCATATTGTCAGTGTCCATTTATTGGGCTTGTATGTCTTTTAGAACATGTAATTTTTAACTTGTTCTAGTAAATCTTTATTTATCTATATTTCTATTTTCTGTAAGAAAAATTTGAATTTAAGAAAAAAAATTTTGAAAGTTTTATATTAAGGCTCCAAAAAATTATTTTAGTATTCAAATAAAAATATTTTTTTTTTTTTGTTATTTCACCTCCCCAAGGCCCAGAAGGCCACTACAGATGAGGAGGCTACTTAATTGTGGTCATAACCCTCTCTCAACTCTATAACTTCGAAACACGAACCTTGACGAACAAGGCCGCTGCGCGGAGAAACAAGTTGAGCGCGGTACTACCAGGGACGTGGTGGGGATTGAACTCGGAACCTCTCGCTTATGAAGCGAGCGCTCTACCACTACACCACTACCGCATTTTTAAATCTAACCGGCATGGAAAAATTTAAATACCATTATGCACATTACAGAAATGATAAAATAAAAAATAATTGAAAATGTTCAAAGTTGCCACTAATTTTGCAACCTGATACTTAAAACTTTTAAAATACATTTTCTCAACACTCAAAATGCAGAGTAATAGACATCGACACAGTACCAATATCAACATGTATATATGTAGAATAACACACATCAACATGTGCATGTGTAGATTAACACATTGGCATGTAAGTATGTAGAGCAACACAAATTGACATGAATATATGTAGAGTAACACACATCGACATGTATATATGTAGAGTAATACACTCTTTATCAACATGTATATATGTAGAGTACTGATATCGACATGTATATATGTAGAGTAACACACATCGACATGTAGATATGTAGAGTAACACACATCGACATGTATATATGTAGAGTAATACACTCTTTATCGACATGTATATATGTAGAGTAACACACTCTTTATCGACATGCCGCAGCAGTTGTGATGTTTGTACAAAATAATAATTCAATATTGCAATTACAACCTAAATTTTAACAACACTATCTGGCAAAAAAAATCCTCTTTTAAATTTTAGATATGTAATTTAGTGATTGATTATTCAATTTAAAGAAGCTGGGAAAATAACTTATAAGCAGGAGTCAATACTGTTGTCATGATACTGTTGGGCTGGTTCTTCTGATGAGGTCTTCTCTATTTTAGAGAGGGCTTAAATTGCATTGTAAATGTTGTTGTACAAGGTTAAGCTGCTAACCTTTCATTATTTCATTATTTCTGAAATTAGTTTTTTAATAACTGTTATTGAATTGTTATTGAATAAAAAAAAAAAAATGATTTTTTATTTTTAAAAATTTCATGAGTAAACAAAAGATATTAACATATTGATAAACAAAAACCCTTGCTAATTATTTAAACAGTGATTTTGTTTTGACTAGCAAATAAATGTCTGATTTGAGCATATTTTTGATACATAGTTAGAGCGCTTTCGCCAAAAATTTAATGCATAAATGTTTTACGCCATCATAAAAATGTTTTACATTTTAACAAATCACAAAGAAACACAGAGCAATAGAGAAGAATCATTTTTAACAATTAAATTTTTTTTTTACTTTTTTTTTTTTGAATTTTCTTAAATTTAAAAAAAAAAAGAATTAAATGTAAAAGTCTTAATTAGGCAAACTCTTTTGTTAATTATTCTCAAAACAAAAAACTTTTTTAAATACTTCTATGCAATATTTTAATCGTGCAAACTTAAAAAAATACTCAACTAAAACAATATAAGTATATTTAATAATTTGAATCGTATCTGTTTATAATAAACACTCATTAAACCTTGTTCATTAAAAATTAAGTTTGCTAACTTATAAACAAACTCAAAAGTATTTTCATTCTACATATTTTTACAAAACTGTTTTTTTTCACTTGCAAGCAATTTAATTTAGAGTAATAAAATAAAAAAATTTAGAGTAATAAAATAAAAAAATTTAGAGTAATATAATAAAAAAGTTTAGAGTAATAAAATAAAAAAATTAAGAGTAATAAAATAAAAAAATTTAGAGTAATAAAACAAAAAAATTTAGAGTAATAAAATAAAAAAATTAGAATAAATATGAGGCAATCTTTGTAAAAAAAAATTTTTTAATTTTTTTAATTTTAAATTTTAATTTGTTGAACAATATTTATTTTTATTTATATACCAACTTGAATAAAATATACAAACATGTTAAAATATTTTAACATTATTTGTGCCATTTATAAACCGAAGGACAGCTGCCCTTGATTTATGAAAAAACTTATTGAATCGCATGCAGAAGAAATTTAACAAATTGTCTTCGTTCAAAAATTGCAAAAAACAGGTAATTTTTTTTTTCTGTGCCAGCCCCCTCCCCCCATAAGTCTTAAATTCTTTAACTAATAAGAAAAGAGTAATAATTAATGAAGAAGTAGTTTTTAGTACAATAAAAATAAATTGTTCATATATTGGCACATTTTCTTTAATATCTCAAAAAAATGCCTTAATATTTTTGTTATCAGAGATTACAGAATATAAATGTTTTTTGTAATATAGATTTTTATAGAGTTTTTTACTGAATGTTTATTAAAAACATCAGCAACATTTTTCATGTTGCTAAATATTTAGATAAAAAGTTTAGCATAAAATTATGTTGAATATAATCGTTATAAAAAGATAAGAAATATTATCGCGATAAAAAGTTACATCAATTATTTTTAACATAACTTCTTTCAAACTTTTGTAACAAATATTTTTACATATCTTTATTGAAAAGTTAATGTGTTTTATTTTTAAATTAATTACTTCTTTTATCTTACTGCTATTTTAAAAGTTAAAAAAATGATAAAAAGTAGCTTGACCAAAATTGCTTACTGTGTACGTAAATACTACCATAGTCATTGCTCAAGTAAGTTTCATCACTTATTTCACCCCATATAAAAATAATGTGTTTTAATAATCTCATTACTACATGTTCATACTCAGAGTAGTTTTGAGTAGGAGACAAATTTTTTTTAAATTTTTTAAAAAATTTCAGTTAAGTGATTAACTACATTGTTTAGAGTTGTATCTTACTTATGGAAACTAAAAATTTACAAGTCTGTGTTCAACAATTTTATTTCTTCTTTTATTTAATGGAATACTTATTTTACTTTATGGAGTACATTGTATTTTGGCTCAATAAGAATAAAATAAAATAAATAAATTAAGTCAATAAGAACAAAAAATAAAAAAAAAGGTTTCAATTCACTTTTTTGTCTTTAATGAAAATTTAAACATAAAACACACAACTTAATAAAAACAAAAAATTTTTAATTAGTTTTAGCCAACAGACCTTAAAATTGTTAAAATATTTGGTAAAAATGACATAGTCAACAATTAAATTGTTGTTTGGTCCCAGACAATGACAAAATAATCTATCGGTATTGTATATACAAATAAGTTAAATTAATTCTTTATCAAATTTACATAATTTAAAGTATTTAGTCTTTAAATTATTTTAAAATGAACTATAATGTACTTATTATGGTAATGTTTAAAAATAAAATTTTATATTGATCTTAAACAGAAATAATTAAAAAAAAAATGAATAAAAAAAAGAGAATACTTATCCGTCACCAAAGAAAGTTTATCTGTTTTTGGATTGTATCTGTCACCAACTAATAATTTCAATTTACGACGAGCATGATCATCTAAATCTAAATCTTTCAGCTGAACCTAAAATGAAAGCTGACACATGACACAACCAGCATTGTGGGTCAATTGACCCACAAATCAACCAGCATTGTGGGTCAATCCTGTAAATATATGACAAAAAAAAAGGTAGTGAAAACAAAATATTATATATTTAAACTTAAAAAAATTTAATCGCATACTAATATTTTATCTTAGGTATACTGAAAAAAACTACACTCATGCTTTGGCTATCCATAACTTGATCATAGTATGCAATTAAATACTACATGCTTAAAATATAACCAATCACATGCTTACAATATTTCAAAATAAAAGTCAAAGTATCCTCCGATAGTAAATATGTTAATTGAAAATATTTTAATTTTTAAAGCATTAAAATATGTGTTACTATAGTAACAGAAATAATAAAATATAGTAAAACAAAAAATAAAATATTTACCAAAATAAAATACTGTTTTAATATATTTTATTTCACATTCTTAATAATAATATTATTAATAATTCTAAAAACTTATAACTTAAAATAAATTTTTTAATAAATTCAAAAACTAATTTGACTGTTTCTGGTGAAGCAACATTTCAGTATTTTTTCTGAAAGAGCTTAAAAATTTTTTTACAACATGATGCATTTTCCTAAACCTGACCTGTTTTGCAGACCAGGGCTGAATAATTTACCTGCTTCAGCCCTTATGTACTTAAGTTTTTTTCTTACTGTCAATTCCATTCTATATCTTAATTCAACTTGTTTCTCCGCGCAGCGGCCTTGTTCGTCATGGTTCGTGTTTCGGAGTTATAGAGTTGAGAGAGGGTTATAACCACAATTAAGTAGCCTCCTCATCTGTAGTGGCCTTTGGGCCTTGGGGAGGTGAAACAACAACAAAAAATTCATCCCTGTAAAAAATACTGTCATATTTGGGCTGCTTCCTCTAATGGTGCCCTTTTTCTTCTAAAAAAAAGGCCCAAAATTTACAGTAAATATTGTTAGACCTGCTCTAGCTGTCAAGTTTGAGCCTTTGTAACATTCTTATATAGTTGTAAAGTTGTATCTCTTTCTCTTTTCTTATAAAATTGTATCTCTTTCTCTTTTCTACAAATACTGCTAAGTTTGGTGCTCAAATGAGCTATCATCTCTTGTAACAATAAAATAAAATCTTTTTACATCTGTTCTTTCATACTCTAAAAACTTTTATTAATTTAATTTTTTCCCTTACAATGCTTTGTAACTCAAACATTTTTACAAACATATTAATGACATTCCTGGTATTAATCTATTTTGCAGATTAGCACAGTATTTTTATTGTGATAAATGAGTAAGTAGGAGTTAGTAAGATTTACAAATTTCTACTGATATCCACAAATAAATTGTGTTTTTATATCTATTTCTTTCTCCTAGTAGACTTTATTACAGTTAAAACCGCATCTGCTGCAATACAAAAAAAAAAAAATATTTACAAACATTTTATAAAATATAATATAAAGTTTTCATAAATATTCTTCTGTTTTATCATGGGATCTTAATGTTGAAAACTATTATCTTTTTATTCACAAAGACTCCAATAGCCACATGCTTTGCCTGGGCAAATACTTATGTATCAATTTACCAACTTGTCGTAAAGACCTGAATTCTCTGACAATACTTTTATGTGCATTTTTATGTGCTGACAATACTTTTACGTAATTTCTCTTCACACAATTTCTTTTTGTTCTTTGTTGTCTTCTTTCTCAAGATAGCATATATTATATCTTGATAGATTTTCAATGCTTTTTATGATTAAATGTCTCTTTCCTTTGTCCCTCAAATAAAATTGACAAAGCCCTTTCTCTTTATCTTTCAAACAATATTGTTGTTATTGTGATTTTAATGCTCATTGCAATTTAAAATACTAATAAGTAATCTTTTCCCTTGAAAACAGCAAATGGTGGTAGATATCTTTCATCTGCAAACACAAAGCAGTACAGATTAAATAGTTTTACAGAAGACATAGCTAGTTTGTATATAGCTAGTTTGTGTGCATTTTTGTTTATTAGATGTACAAATACTTTTTTCATCGTTTTTCATGGAGAATTTCAAAGTTACTACTTAGTACAAGTTATAATTAATAGTTATATCTGATAGAATAGTAAAAAAATTATAAGCAACTTCTTGAGTTTAACTTTTAACTCATAAAAATCACTCAATAACTTGAAAAGTCAAACCATTTTCTTGTCAATTAGAGATTCAAGTTATCAGGAGTTATCCTACCTCCTGTAGAGTAATTCCTGATAGCTTGAAAATAATTTAAACTCAAATAGTCTTCATACAAATATATGATTTTCTTTACGTAATCTTTATATCAAGTTAGCAAACATCAAGTTAACAAATATCAAGTTAGCAAATATTAAGTTAGCAAATATCAAGTTAGCAAATATCAAGTTAGCAAATACCAAGTTAGCAAATATCAAGTTAGCAAATATCAAGTTGCATGATGGGACTTCAAAATGACATAAGCTGGTCATAAACTCATTACATTGCTGTATTGACATTTTTGTTAAATTTTCCAGTAGATGTCCAATTAGAAAACAAGAAGGAGCAATTCTTGCACATATTGTTGACCATAGTAGAACAGCAAGATCCAGAAAACCAATTGCCACAGGATTCGCAACACATCCGTAAATGTTGTTGAGCTGTAGTTTTATCTCCAAAAAAATGACACAAGCTTAACATTTTTTAGAACTCAAAGAACTGTCAGTTAATTTTGAAATTATGAACAAATTTTTTATTCAAATAAAATATCATGGTGTGTATCCATTTTGAAAATGTCAAAATTTACTGGTCGTTTTACAGGTAAAGTTACTGGTAAATTTTACATTCTCAACACTTATTAACATTTCACAATATGCTAATTGTCTCCTTTTTTGATTATCCGTGAATGACCAAAGTTAGAATATTTCAAAATTTCACTAATTTTTATAAAAAAAGTAGTTAATTTTCAAAAATTAATAATTTTTTTTTGTAAATATAATTAATTTGGTGATTCTTAATAATACTAAGATTAAATTTGATCATTTATTTTAATAATTTGCTTATTTTAGGTTTTAATAGTGTGCATTTTTTCAAATTGTTGTTTGGCTAAAGAATTATTTCAGCAGTTTGCATATAAACATTATTTTTTTTATAGATTTATATTTACAAACTAATTACAAATATTATTTGAGAAAAAAGTTTGCAAAATTTGAGTTTAGCATGCTTTTTTTATATATTTTTTCTTAAATGACCGAAGTTACATGGTGACCGAATTTACCATATTATGGCATTTTTCAAACAAAATTGAACAAAGTTGTCATTTTAAAAATGTTTTCTTATGTTTAACTGTGATTAAACTATCATTTCACTTACTTCTAGCTTGACCATTCTAGAGCTTGGATGACGAATAGAAGGACCAGCATATACATGATTTATTGTTGTTATTTTAATTGGTCGAGTTCTTTCTATGTCTTTTGGCCATAGGGTACAATATGCTAATAGCAAAGTAATTATTAGTTTGCTTCAGAAAATATATACAATATGGGAATTGCAAAGTAATTATTATTTTGCTATACAGAAGACCTTACACCCTTATGCCCATTACTAAAATCTCTTTGAAACAATATTTACCAGACAAATATTTACCAGACAAATAATATTTACCAGACAAAGCTTCACAGTGTTTCTTTATAGCTGGAGGAGTCAAATGAAAAAAGTTTGGAATCTAAAAAAGTCTTCAGAATTGTACATTGCAATGAATATTACTCAAGTATTGGTTAATTTTGTTAATAATATTTAAATACTGAAACTACCATGATTACTAAATAAAAAATATTTTAATATAAAAAAAAATATTTAATCAAAAAACAACCTTTAAAAGTTCTACATTTCCTTTTGCATTTGGTGGAACATCTCCTAGGCGATTGTGATATGGTCTTCCCATACGAATTGGAAGTGGTATAACAGAAGGATTGTATGATTCAGCAGCACAGTACACACTAGACCAATCAGTTGTTTCTAGATTTAACATATCAGCTCGTGATAAAGTCTAAATAGAAAAATATGAAACATCACCATGGAATACACCTTCATTTAAACTATGCAGTTGTGGTGCAGTGGTTGAACTTCATAAGCAAAATATACAGAGTTTAAAACCGAACGCGCCCCTAGTAAAAATGTCCTTGTTTCTTAACAGTTTTTTTAATTTTTTATTTTTGAAGAAGTTTTGGAATTACAATAGAAAAAGCAGTTTGCTTTTGAACTTTGATACACCATGTAGACTCATCCATGTTGATACTGCAATAGTTAAGGTGGCTCTTAAAACATTTGAAAAATATCTGCTAGCACCCCTGTAGCATATTCTTTATAATAAAATAACATTTGGATTTAATGTGCCTAATATAATAACAGATTTAAATAACTTTCGAATTAAAATATTTTCAGGGGTCCCTCAAGGTCTAGTGAGTAACTTACAGGTGAGTGAACATCCCTTGCGGAGTGTTCACTAACCTGTAAGTTACTTTATGTAGGTTTGTGTTCTGCTTAAACCTCTTTCAAAGTGTGAGCTCAGTAACCAACTAGTGACTCTAACTATAAAACCTATGCTCATCTTAATCTCTAGTACCCTGGTAGATGTAATATCTTTCCTAATACATTTCCAAAATATTCCCATCTTCTGTCTTGTAAAAGGCCTCCTTGGCAAAGACTTTAGGGATGAGGAGAATAATTCTGACAACCAACCTCGAACCCCTAGTTTATCTATAAGGCTGGCATAGATGTAAACATGTACTACATTGTTTTACTGTCTAGAATGATGAACTCTGTATCTTCTTGACTCTAATCATAAAATTTTGCTTGTGCCTCCTTGATAGTGGCTATGTTCTAAAACTTAGTTCAATGGTTCTGAGGCCAGCTGATAGTAAGGTTTTCCAAACTTAAAAATAAATCTGTTACAAAAGAAGGTGAGGTCATTTTAGAAAAATTAAGATTATCTGAATATTTTTTTTCTGAATACGCTTTAAATGTTTATTTTTCAGAGTCTAATTTTGTTTCTTGTAGAAAGAATTAAAACAACAAGATTCTTTTAGATCTACAGAAAAACAAATATTTGAATTAACAACTGTTTGTGAAAGATACAATTATTATTCAAAAAGGTATTTCAATATGTTAACTAGTTTTTTTCATGGTGCTAATAGTAATATTAAAAACGTTTTTCTTCATAAAATTCTGCAAAATCCAAACAAAAGAAATTTTCAATATGATTTTGTTTTTGCAATTCAGATACAACCAGCTGCAATACCAGCTGCAATACCAGTTGCAATACCAGTTGCAATACTGGTAAATATCATTAAGCAATTACTCTTACAAATATCATTGAATCCTACACACTTGGGTTTTCTGTAGGTATCACATACATGAAGCATTTCTTAGAAGTTTTGTTTGGAAGTACTTAAGGGCCACAAAAATCACTTTATGTTAATTTTCAAAAGATCTTGCTAAAAATTTGTAATGAGAAACAAGCTGGAGAATGTGGTATTCTTTATTTGGAACACTATATATTCTAGTTCAATATTTTATGGAAGAGCTAAAGGAGTCTCTTTGACTTATGCACCTTGTAATTACTTTTGAGGTGATTACTGCAAGCTAGTTAAGCTAAGTGAATTCTTCTATGGTGGAGGTTTTGATTTCCAAAGCTTGATACAATCCATGAACCAAGATCCATGCCTGATTTATTATATTTTGATAATTCAAATGACCAAGTTTACACATGATATATGTTCAACCTTGTTTTATAACTGCTTCAATAACCATTGAAAACTAGCATCCCCAAAGTATAAGTGAGTCCTATATTTAATAGTTTTTAAAGATTTCTAATCACATTAAAAATTTAGCTCTAAACTATGTTGTTTTTTGAAGTCCAATATCTGAAATTTACTTTGGATATTTGAACAACATATTTTCTGATACCTGAACAACTCATAGTTTACTTTGGATATTTGAACAACACAGTTTAAAAATGCTTAGGATATTTGAACAACACAGAGTTTAAAAATGCTTCGCATATTTAAACAACACAGAGTTTAAAAATGTTTGACACTTGTTAAGATGCTCACACTTTTTTGTTTTGTTTCTACCTAAAAACTTTTTTGTTTTGTTTATACCTAAAATTAAAGCTTTTCTTAATAAACTACTGGAACTAAATCTTCTATGCACAGTTCAACTAGAAATATTCAATTTAGGATTTTTAACAACTTGTTCTAAGATTATTGCTTATTTTTTGTTTGCTTCCAGTGCAATCAACATGAGTGCTCAGCAAAGACTTAATATGAGGGCAACTAAATCTTTCTTGACTTTTAATAGAACATCACTTATTGATAAATATTGGTTTTCAGCCCATCTTGTATCAAAACAAGTTGCTTATGCATGATCATCAAATTGAGCTAGTTCATCCAAAAGCTTAGTTTTTGCTTATTGAAGTGTTTTAAGGCACTATGAAACAATATTGCATACTTTACACCTTGGCTTTTTCACGAAATAAATGATTTTTTTTTAATTGCATATTATTTTTTAATATTTGTGGTTATTAAGGTGCTCCCAGAAGTTCTTACAATCATCACAGAGCATCACGAAAGGGCATTTAACTAAGAAGTTCACCCCTCCTTCGTTACCAATGTCAGTTAATGGCCTAGAGCCACTGTGCCACGGCCAAAACTTTAAGTCCCATAAATTGTTGTTTTTCTTTATTTTAATTATATAATACTCCATTTTAAAATTTAAATTAAATTTCTAAAATATTGAGCACTATTTTATGATAGAGAGTTTTGTATTTTAATACAATATTAAACCACTCAACGTTGTATATATGTGTGTGTGTGTGTGTGTGTGTGTGTGTGTGTGTGTGTGTGTGTGTGTGTTTGTGTGTGTGTGTGTGTGTGTGTGTGTAAACCTAGTCAGGAGCTATTCTAGAAAAATAATTTGGTGCCTCTCTGTCACACTTTGACTTTTTCACCAAATTAATGTTTCTTTTTAAAATTGTATATTAATTTTTTTATTTTGTGTGGTTATTAAGGTGTTCCCAAAAACCCTTACAGAGCACTGCGGAAGAGGATTTAACTTGGAAGTTCACGCCTCCTTCTTTAACATTGTAACTTATTGGGCTAGAAGTGGTGTTGAGTCTCTGGTCTCTTGGTTCTGAGCCAGAACTCTAACCACTCTGTCACCGCTGCTCAATTTAGCATAACTATGTTATAATTTTATCTGCTACTGTATGGTTAGATAAGTCTATAATCTTTATAGTAAGATAGACATGCCAATAATTTAGCATTTTTATAGTAAGATAGACATGCCAATAAAATGATGTAAAACCATCCATGATCGTCTTTATTTTTGCTTATTATTTTAAATTTTCTGCAGGACTCTAAATGCAGTTTTATATCTAGTTTGTGTTAATATATGACAAATATGCAATATTGTTTCATATTGACTAAAAATGATGTATGTTTCAAGAGCTTGATTCTTATTGTAACAAAAATTTTGACTTTCCACAATGATAAAAATTAAGAGTCCCTCTAACTGAAAATAAAAAGCAGATTTACTGGAATATAACTGACTGATTATATATGTATATATATACATATAAATATATATATATATATATATATATATACACATACATATATATATATACATATATATATATATATATATATATATATATATATATATATATATATATATATATATATTTATGGGTCATTCTCCTGAAAAGTAACATTTTCAATAGTTAATTTTATAAAAATTAAATATTAAATTTTTTAAACCAAATTTTTTGTGGTTATAGCTTTGAGTATATTTAATCATTTGAAAGTATCCACACAACTCGTTAAATGTCAGTTTACTAAAAAAAAAATTAAAAACTTATAGTTTAATCCACAGACGTGACAACTTTACCACAGACGTGATGCTAAGAGTAATATCACTTATGCTGTAACAGCTATAAGTGTTGTTCAAGTAATTTTCAAAAATAATAATCATCTGCAATCAATAGTTTTTATTAGCTAACATAAAATAGTTTATGGTACAAGTTTTTAAAATTTTTTAAGTGTTATTAGTACGTAAATTAGCAAATGTTTTTGAATGGTAAATCTTGTGGAAAACTGTATTGCCCCCTGTTGTTGAGGTTTGGCTGGCACAATATAAACACTACATCGCCTTTATTGATGACAGAGATGTCATCTTTCTCCGAAAACGTGAAAAATTCCTGGCCAGATCTTCTCAAAAAATTTATGACAAACTCATTTCCATCTGCAACTAAGGCTTGAATTAACCCAACATAGTATTTGACAATTTTTTTGGAAGTTTGAAACTTCACAATCACAAAGTCATTCATTTTAATAGACAAGCTGTACTCCTCACTATCGCCGTAAACACTGTGATAACTTAGTCTAGTCTTTTTCTTTTTACATTTACTTGGGCCTTGGTTTTCTTGTGCCAAACCTTTGGATATTGTTCCTTCAGCAAGTGCTTTCTTCCTTTTCAAGGATCGTTGACCTGGTAAAGTATGTTAAGGAATTTCTTAAAACAGAAGCAAATAAAATTATTTATAAAAAAAAATTACAAAATTAAATAACAGTTAAATAAGGTTTTTGTACACAACTTATTTCAATATTTTATGAAAATACAAGGCTCGCTGAAAAACTAAATATTAATGTTCAAACATTCTTGATGGCTAAGTACCTAGACATTTAAGCAATGCAAAAGTTTGCAATATTCAATATGAGCCAATATAAATTTATACATTAAAAGGATATGAGGATGAAGATCTGTCAAAGATTCACTAGGATACTTTTCCAATACTATAGTGATTGCATTTTGTACCATTGTCACATTCAGTGCATGTCAGCTTTCTTATATACAATGTTTCTTTTTTAGTGGAACTCCAAAATACCTCATGAACTTGTAAAGTCCCCTTGAAAGTTGTTAGGATTTTGGGTACACATTTCTCATAGAGATTGAAATCTGTTTTTTTAATAGTATAGATGGTTATACTTGGACACTTTTCTTTTATTTCTTCAACCAAACAATTATTATCAGGAAAATTTCCCTTGTCCTATTATTCTGTCTGCCGTTCTTTTGATACTATATTCCCTGTATTTGATACTCCCCCTATTCCATCAGGGGCACCTTTTCCGTGCCCCTTTTCTGTGAAATGCCATCTCATTGTTTTAGCTCCCAACTCTTTTTGAAAAAAAGTACCTAGCAAATAGAACATGGACTTGTTTCGGTACTGTTGAGAAGTACTATCACTAAGAAAATGAACTGTTTCAATGATAGGCAGCTTTTCTTTCATGTCATTAATAACAGGCTTTAAATGTGCACAGATCCCAACAAAGTCGTGTTGCCTGTTATCTGAAAATGTACAGTAAGATTTGGCCTTTATTTTGTTTTCAGAAATACTGCAATAGTACGCCACAACTGTATGAATTGACACTTGGTTTCTTGATCCACCAAAATGAGGCGATTGAATTTCTTTTGAGTATTTGCAATTGTAATTTTCTGAAAAATCACAATGAATGAAAATATCCCTAGGCCCCAAGTTATTTTTTATTTCTGATGTAGCTTTGATCTGGTGTTTTATATTGCATACATGCCTCATAAACTTTTCCAACATGTTATTAATAAAATGTGAAAACAGCTGTTTCTTAGTTAATGTTAACTCTTCTTTTACAGTTTTAAAACATGTCTTCATTTTACCTTTTGCCAAAACGTCAACTCTTTTTTTAGACCATTGGGGAAAAGTTGCTTGTTCATTCTCAAATTCTTTACAAACTATTTTTTTGTTTAAACAGCATACTCCACATTTTCTTTCTAGGCACAACTCTCTCAGCTCGCCATCACATGTTATACTTTTTAGCAAGTCAGTGGGATATTTATATGCCAACATCTTTAAAGTATACAACTTTTCAAGAACCAAAGCAAACTTCTCATGGTCAATACAAAGACAAGTATCTCGTTTACGGAAGTCTGGTTGAACTACCCAAAAGAGTCTCAATTTACAAAATGTGCTATAAGATGTTGAATTGAACTCGTTTGTTTGTTTAAAGTCATTATACAAATTTAACATTGTATCATTCAATAGTCTTTTCAGTTTTTTCAGTTTGTTTCTTGTTATTGTTTCTTTTTTCCCAGCAGTAAGCCTACTAGAACTATCTTTTTCTAAAAAGTTTTGTACTTCCATCTTAAGTTTTCGTTGTTTCAGTATATTTGAGAGTTGATGTGTATGGTATGGATTGCGTGATATATCTAGAAGTAAGATTGTTAAGGCTTCTTTGAAGTCTGTACTTCTTTATTATCTTTCAGCTTAATACCCTGGCAAAAATGTGATTGTATTTGTGTCTTTAACACTTCGCTAAAAAGCAAGCTTTTCTTTATTTCCTTTGAGCATTTTGTACCACTAGTAATTTTTTTAACCACCTATCGAGGAGTATTATCTTTTGCAGACTGCAGTCTGTAGAATTTTTGTTTGTATTTATCACCTCTTTGCTTTAACAATTTGTTTTTTTCTTCTAATTTTTGGATTTTTTTCTATAACCCATCTCTATACTTTCTACAAATTTTTAGCCCGCTGCTATTTCTGAAACTAGATTCTTGACTGGGACCAGGAAGTACATTGAAGTCTTGTTCATTGTCGATAGGAATATTTACAATTGAACTTTCAGGTGGTGTTGACAAATATTCAATTAGTTGTTGTCTTTTCTTTTTCATTTCTCGACTTCTTTTGGTCCTTTCCTTCCAACCTTTTCTAACTGATCTTTTATCCCTTTCTGAAAGTTCATGAATTTTCTTCCGAGTTGCTTTTTTTCTTTCTCTGTCTTTTT